>NW_006298349.1:1855572-1872412 GCF_000327345.1 Myotis davidii
CAGCTGCGCTCGGGGCTTCTCTCCAGGTTCCCTGACAGCTGTCATTACCCCTCATGTCTACAAGGCATCCCAGGCCAGAGTCTCCCCAGCCCCGTGAGCGGATGTGAACACCGAGGAGAGGAGCCGGCCCCTCCCGCACAGCCGCCGCACTGAGGAGCACACCTCGCCTGTAGAAGATCATGCCCGCGCGGCAGCCTCGCAGGGTCTTGTGGGTGGTGGTGGACACCACGTGGCAGTGCTCGAAGGGGGAGGGCACCACGCCAGCCGCCACCAGCCCGCTGATGTGCGCCATGTCGGCCATGAGATATGCCCCGTTGTCATCGGCGATCTTCCGCAGTCGAGCGTAGTCCAGGTTTCGGGAGTAGCAGCTGGTTCCTAAGATGGCAAAAGCGACCCCACAGTCAGAGATGCCCACAGCCAACTGCGGCCGCACAGTGGCCTCCGATCTGCACATCTGAAAGCCTGGAGGCTTCTCCCTCCACAATCTGAGGACAGAAATGAAGGATGTTCTCGAAAAGCATCTGGTGTCAAGGCAGCCGCTCTGATCTCTGCCTCTTCCATGCCCTGGTGGCGGGACGGCCCCCACCCCAGCCAGTCAGGGATTAACATTTCTAGATGCTTCTCCGGGAACAGCCTCGGACCTATTCCACCAGCGGCTAATTGTGGCAAAACGGACATCTGTCCTTAGAGAAGGGTACACTTGGACCCAAGCTCAGCCATCCAGGCAGAAACCAGCAGTGAGCAGGACGGGGCGAGGACTGGGAGCTCCCACCGCAGCTTCCCGCCGTTCGTCCCCTACAGTAATGAGGTTCATCACCTGCGATAATGAGCTTCGGATGGAAGAGGCGGGCGTTTTCCTCCAGCTGGTCGTAGTTGATGTAGCCAGTGTCGGGGTTCACCTGTAGGAAGCCACGGACACGCAGGCTCAGGCGCCTGCACCCCTCCCCGCGGCCCTCCCCCTGGACTGGCACTGGCCGTCAAGGGTCAGGCAACTCCTTCCACCTGCCCAAAGCTGCCTGCTCCTCTCTGCCACGAAGACAGGAAGGTGCCCAGGCCAGGCTTGAGGGTGAGGTGGGGGACCCGCATGTGGCATGCCCCTGTGGTGCCAACAACCAAGTCTCACTCACAGACCCACGAAGCCCCGAGGGTCCCGGGAAAGTGAGCCGCCCCCCCAGGGTCTCTGGGATGAGAAGGAACTAGGAAGCCACTGAGGAGCAACAGGAGCGGAGTGAGGCGAGCGAGCACCCGCATGCAGGCGCCAAGGCAGCGCTTTCAGGAAGGAGCCAGCGGGCCCACCAACGGCTCCTCAGTCCGAGCCCAGGGAGGCCCCAGAGAAAGTCGTGGGATTAGAAAGCCTCAGAGCTGACCTCACTCACTGCTTGTAAACCTAGGACGTCTAAGACTCTAGACCAGCCGTGGGCAAACTACAGCCCACGGGCCGGATCCGGCCCGTGTGAAATGAATAAAACTAAAAAAAAAAAAGACCGTACCCTTTTATGTAATGATGTTTACTTTGAATTTCTATTAGTTCACACAAACACTCCATCCATGCTTTTGTTCGGGCCCTCCGGTCCAGCTTAAGAACCCATTGTGGCCCTCGAGTCAAAAAGTTTGCCCATCCCTGTTCTAGACGCAGCTACCAGAACTAGGAACTGCATTTAGTGAGGCACTGGATGTAGGATCAAAAGCCAATTAAAAAGATCAATTAAAAAGGCAATTATATTTGTATCTATGAGCAGCAAAAAACAGAAAATGAAATGTTAATAATTATATCATTCATAAGTTTCAAAAGCCATAAAATATCTAACAAAAGGTGGGCAAGACCGCTACCCAGGGCATTATTGAGAGAAATGTGAAAGTTTTTCACAGTGACAGAATGAAGGCTGTGCGTGGGGAAGGCAGTGTGGCAGCAGGGTGGGCAGGGAGAGCTGGCCGGACAGGCCGCCGCCCAGGCGGTGCGGGGCTGCAGGGCAGCGAGGCCTTCCAACGCATGGCGTGAGGTCAGCTGGATGCCTACCGCAGCCACCGCTGGCCTCCAGAAACCAATTCAATTCCAGATGGAGTGCAGATGGTAAGACAACGTTTCTCTTTTTTGGCAGCACGTTTCTTAGTAAGTTCAATTTATTAAAGTTATGTTAATGCATTTATGCTAAAGGGAAGTAAAAATAGTCACTGGGCTGGTGTGGCTCAGTGGTTGAACGTCATCCCAGGCACCAGGTTGTGGGCTCGATCCCCAGTGTGGGGTATGCAGGAGGCAGCCGATCCGTGTTTCTTTCTCTTGGATGTTTCTATCCCTCTCTCCCTCTCTCTCTCTGAAATCAATAAAAACATTATTTGAAAAAAAAACCTCAGGGGGTTACTGTAGAAAAGACTTAGGGGTGTGGGGGGCATGGGAGCCCTCAGGGAGGAGGTGGTGAGAAACTTCCCCTGTGGAAGCCCCACCCCATGAGGGAAGGATTTGGGGTTAGGTGGTCACCCTTTCCACATAAAAAAAAATGCTTTCAGTTCAACACAATCACAGATGTGTGTGTGCCAGGGGTTCCACCTGGGAACCAAGGAGTCATCTGGAAAGCAAGCTGAAAGACGATTTGTGGTTTTGTTGTGTGTTTTGTTTTAAGGATGCAGCTGATTCTTTCTTAGTCACCTAAACTCAGCAAAGAAACTGTTAACTGAAAAATCAATGGCTGATCCACATTAAAAAAGATGGACATTACTCTATAAAATTTTAGAGGACATAATTACCCAAAAGTATCAGTTGCTACTCTCTCCCTGCACATTTTGCTTTTGAAACTTGTGGGATATTTTTTAAGTGTTTTTTGTTTTTTTTAAATTTCAAAAATTCGGCAATAAAGCAGCTCCTGGAAGAATTCACAGGCATGTAACCAACTGCCCTGTGGCCAGAGCAGAGTGGAGGCCTGGCCGGGAGGGAAGGAGCCCCTCCAGGCACAGGCCCAGCGAGAGGAGGTTCTAGTCGCGGGGAGAGCGACAGCAGGTGCACGGGCCAGCTGTTTCGCCATAGAGATGGACGGCCTGGCCCAGTGATGGGCGGAGCCTGGTGTGAAAGTCCCAGGGGGCAGGGCTCAAGGGCTGGGCGAGAAAGCAGCCTGATGGGTAACAGTTGCTGCTGAAGACCCATCAGGTCTGTGTCCTCCTGCCTGACCACCAAGGCCGGTGCCCACAGCCGCCCTCCAGCAGGTGAGCCGGCCAAGCTGGCCAGGGTTCCGTCCCAGCCACTCCACACCCCACAGGCCCACCGCTGGGCTGGCCTTCGTGTGTCCACCGGACTGTAGCCTGCACAGTGCGTATCAAAGACGAGGGGGGCTGTGGGGGTAACTGGGGTGCAGCCCCAGGCTTGCTAATGCCAAGAAGACTTCAGTAACAGCAGACATTGGGCTACAGAGCACGAGGCTCCCCAAAGGCCCCCTGAAGGTTGAAGAACAAGCCCGGGGTTCCTCCGCCACCACGCTTTCCCCGGTGAAAGGATCCCGGAACCGGCCTTTGTGCTCAGTGCAGACAGAGCATTGTATTACCACGTTCAGGGTCAGCACTGCCAATGCAGACACCGTCACTGGGAACACCAAGGCTTTCCATGGAAAGCAGTGAGCCAGCACGTGCACTCAAAGAGCATGTGCCCTGGCCGGGAGCTCAGTAGGTTAGAGCACAGTCCTGATATGCCAAGGTTGCGGGTTTGATCTCTGGTCAGGGCACAAACAGGAAGCAACCAGTGAGTCACACATAATGAAACAACAAATCGATGCCCCCTCCTCTCTTTCTCTCCCCTCAAAATCAATGAAAAAAAAACAGAGCCTGTGTGCAATGGCTAGAACTGAGGCAAAGGCTAATAAAACAGCAAACAGCTCTAGCCGGTTTGGCTCTGTGGATAGAGCGCTGGCCTGCGGACCAAGGTTCCCAGGTTCAATTCTGGTCAAGGGCACGTGCCTTGGTTGCAGGCTCTTCCCTGACCCGGGCCCTGGTCAGGGCGCGAGCAGCAGGCAACCAATCGATGTGTCTCTCTCACATTGATATTTCTGTCTTCTTCTCTCTCTTCCACTCTCTCTAAAAATCAATGGAAAAATATCCTTAGATAAAACACACAACAAAACAAAACAGCAAACGTTCAAGGATATGCACCAATCTGAAAACACCGAGAGAGATCAATGGCTTGTTTTGCCTCCGGAACCCCTGACTGGAAGTTCATAGGTCAACGCTCACTGAGCCACACTGGCCACGGCTCTTTCTTTCTTAATATGTTTTCTTTGTTGTTAGTCCTCACCAGGGGATAATTTTTCCATTATTTTTCAGAGAGAGTGGGAGGGAGTGAGGAAGGGAGGGAGAAACATTACAGTGATGTGAGAGAGACACACCGACTGGTTGCCTCCTGCATGCGTCCCAACGGGCTGGGGACTGAACCCAAAACCCAGGTACATGCCCTTGACCAGGAATCGAACTGTGAGCACAGGCCAACACTCTAACCACTTAGCTCCAGCCAGGGCTAAATATGTTTTTATTGTCTTTTGTGTTGTTTGTTTTTAGAGAGGGGAAGGAAGAGGGGGAGAGAGAAACATCAACTGGTTTCCTTCTGCACACTGCGACCAGGGATTGAACCCGAAGCCTGCGTATGTGCCCTGACCGGGATCACCTCTCAGTATACAGGGGACACTTCACTGAACCACACGGTCCAGGCAGCTTGATTTTCTTAAAAGGATAACATTATGTGTCTGATATTCAACCACGCGGAATAGCGCATGGCTGCCTTTGCTCTGATGGGACGAATGAAAGGAACCAGGGATGGCCCACTGACTACGTGCCGCGAGGAGAGAGTCCGGGCACGAGGAGAATCAGGTGCACAGGGTGTACCATGAGCACGTGTGCAAGTCACCTCTTTGTACCATCTCTCTACTCATCGCCACGGCGAACTCCCTGCGCCCCTCAGGAGCCCACGGATCTCACACGCAGCTACACTTTTATTTATTTAATTTAGAGAGGGAGGGGGAGAGACACTGATTGCTGTCCACCCATTCACGCACTATTAGTTGCTCCTGTATGTGCCCTGATTGGGACCCTCACCCTTGGCATATCGGGATGATGCTATAACCAACTGAACTACCCGGCCAGGGCCTGACATGCTTTTTACCAAACTGTTTATAATGACAAGGGCCCCACATAAACGTGCTGGTCCCGCAACGGGCATCGGGCCTGGCTCAGGAGGCTGACGAGGTGCTGGTGGGGGCTGCTGGCGGTGGCGGGAGTCCGCTGCACCTGCTGTCACTAGGGGTCCAGCTGGGGCACCTGGTTGTTGGGAGCTGTCACTGCCCCTCATTCTGGAGCAGCTGGCAGCCCTGCTGTGGCTGGAACCTCCTACGCAGTTGCCTCCCCAACCGCCCCCAGCCTGCCCTGCATGCCTGAGGAGTCCCCAGGGCAGGGAAATGACAAATGGTGAGAGTGGGGACTTCCGCTGGTGCCAGGTGAACAACTCATTCCTACTGGTGCAGCCACACACTGGCGGCTTCCTGAGGAGACAGACTGTGGGCTGTGGAGAGAGGGGCACTCTTACCTTATAGGGCATAGATTCAAAAAAGATGGATGTAGCAGAGATTTTCTTCTTGTCCGTCATGAACCCGTGGGTCAGGTGGCCTCCGTCGGGCAGGTCCAGGCCCATGATGCGCCCGTGGGGTTCCACCAGGGCGGTGTACACTGCGAAGTTGGCAGGGGAGCCTGGACCGGGCAGACCAGAGGGCGTACAATTGCTTCTGCCCGTGCGGCACCTGGCAGGACCCCAAGCTCGGCCACTAGGCCATCCACCAGAAGGGGCCACCACATGGAACAGAGTGAGATGCTCCGTCTCCGACTCCATCAGGTTCAAATCTGTGTGGCTCCCATGGCCTTCAGGCTAATAGCCTGCTCCAGACATGCCGGTCACTAGAGGACGTCTGCGGGGCCTCAACTCTGCTTTCTTAACATGGGTTTGAGGGTTAGGGCCCCACCTTCTCGATCAACAAATCTTTCCTTACTCCAAACTCTGAGTTTTAGCCTTTCAGAGTGTGGGGCATGCGACTTTGGACGGGAAACAATGTCGCGTTCCTCGAGCCCCCCGAGGTTCCCCTACACCAACCCCTTGGAGAGTGAGGGAAGGGGCAGGTCAGAAAGGGCACTGTCCTTGAGGAGGGAGAGGAGCGGGAGCCAAGGACATGGAGAAAGACACCCACGCCAGGAGGGGCCTTTCCTAGCTTTTGTGTGTGGGCAGTCCTTCCCAGGCTCCTCCCCAGGAACACTGGCCAGGCCTCCCTGGACCTGGTAGGTAGTTACCCGAGTAGGGCTGGACGTTGACCCCCCAGCACTGGGGGTCCAGACCGTAGACCTGCAGCGCTCGCTTCTGACAGAGGATCTCCAACTCATCAACAAACTCAGTCCCGCCGTAATACCTGCGTGAGAAGAGCAGGAGAGTCAGGCCCGCTCTGGCAGAGGCCGAAGAACCTCGCGCAGGAGTGCAGCTCTGGTGGGAAGCCACAGGACGAGCCTTCTCCGGGCCCCGCCTTCTCCGTGCCCCGCCTTCTCCATGCCCGCTCCGACACTGAGCTAGTGTCTCCTAATCGAGGAGGAAACTGAGGTCAGCTGCAGGGCCAACCTCGCATGAGCACTGTGCTAAGTGAAACAAGCCGTTCCAGCACCGACTGCCCCTTACGTAAGGGGCCAAGAGCAGTGACATCACAGAGACAGAATGTGAATGGTGGTTGGCCAGGGGCTGGGTGGAGGGAGAGGTAGAGGGTTTTTGCATTTCTAATGAAATTTTACTTCTCACTGAATAATAACATATCAAAATTTCTCATATATTTGTGTTTTTTATTGGTATACATACTAATAATCATAATAACTCAATCCAGAAGAAATTTTTAATACTTAGGCCTTGTGGTCACAAAAAGCTTTGAAATTTTTTAAATTAAATGTTTACATTTTTAAATTATAATAAAAGCCACATAACATAAAATTTACCATCTTAACCATTTTTTTAAAAATATGTTTTTATTGATTTTTAGAGAAAGAAGGGAGAGGGAGTGAGAGAGAAACATCGATGCTCCTGCATGCTCCCCCATGGGGACTGAGCCAGCAACATGGGCATGTGCCTCCACCAGGAATCAAACCAGCGACCCTTTGGTGCATGAGACGATGCTCAACCAATGGAGCCACACCATTGTGACCATTTTTAAGCACACAGTTCAGTAGTGTTAAGTGCTTCGTGTTGATAAGTACTCACATTATTACACTGCAGATCTCTAGAACTTTTTCATCTTGCAAAACTGAAACTCTACACCCGCTGAACAACTCCCCATTTCTCCCTCCCCCAGCCCCTAGGAACCACAATCTAGTTCCATTTCTATGAGGTCCCTTGACTACTCTAGGGACCTCATAGAAATGGAATCATATAGTATCTGACTTCTTGTGACCAGTTTATTTCACTTAGCATAATGTCCTCAAGGCTCATCCTTGCAGCATGTGGTAGGATTTCCTTCTTTTTTTTTTTTATTGTAAGTACTAGAGGCTCAGTGTATGAAATTCGTGTCGGGGGTGGAGGGACCCCTCAGCCCAGCTGCACCCTCTCTCAATCCAGGACCCCTTGGGGGATGTCCAACTACCGGTTTAGACCTGTGGGATTGGGCCTAAACTGGCAGTTGGACATCCCTCTCGCAATCTGGGACCACTGGCTCCTAACTGCTTGTCTGCCTCCCTGCCTGCCCGATCGCCCCTAACCCCTCTGCCTGCCTGCCTGCCTGCCCCTAACCCCTCTGCCTGCCCCTAACCCCTTTAATTGCCTGCCTGATCACCCCTAACCCCTTTAGCTGCCTGCCTGATCACCCCTAACCACTCTGCCTGCCTGTCTTATTCCCCTAACTGCTCACCTGCCTGCCTGATCACCCCTAACCACTCTGCTTGCCTGCCTTATTCCCCTAACTGCTCACCTGCCTGCCTGATCGCCCCTAACCACTTGCCTGCCTGCCTGATTGCCCCTAATTGCCTCTGCCTTGGCCCCTGCCGCCGAGGCTTGGTCCTGAAGGACTTCCGGGAGATCGTTTGGCTGTCCGGTCTAACTAGCATATTACACTTTTATTATTATAGATAGACCACCTTTGCTTATCTACCTGTCCATCAATGGACACTTGGGTTGCTCCCATATGTTGATTACTGTGACTAATGCTGTTATGAACATGGTGTACAAATATCTGTTTGATTCCTTGATTTCAATTCTACTGGAATATATACCCAGAAGTGGAATTGCTGGATCATATATTTTTCGTTTTTTGAGGAACCTGCATACTGTTTTCCACAGTGACTGCACATTTTACATCCCTACCAACAGTGCACAAGGGCTACTCCTCTATATTCTCACCAACACGTGTCTTGTGTGTGTTTCTATAGTAGCCACTCTAATGGTGTGAGGGAGTAGCTCAGTGGGGTTTTGATCCGCATGCCCTGATGTTCAGGGGCGCTGAGCACCTGGTTCATGTGCTTGCTGGCAGGAGTTACAGTTTAATGGGTACAGAGTTTTGTTTGTGCAAAATGAAAAAGTTCTGGAGATGATGGTGGTGATGGTTGCACCATATTGTGAATGTGCTTAAAGCCACTGAACTGCACACTTAAAAAGGAAAATTTCCTTATGTATATTTTACCACAATAAGGGAAAAAGGGCGAATGAGGGGTTTTACTCAGAGTAAGGCAGGTTAGTAGGAAACTAGGAAAGTTCCTTGGCAAGTGGGCTGGGGAAGCTGAGACAGAGAGCTGAACAAACTGGCCAGCAATCCACAACAGACACAGACGGTCGGCGGGGCACAGAGCCCGGGTGACTAGCAATGGGCGAGACTGGTGCGGACCTTCCCCAGGGCGGCCTTTCCGCCCCTGGCATATTGCTGGTCATGCAGTTTAAACCCCTTGCCCTGGGGCTGACCAATCAGTGGAGCCACGACCCTGAAAGGGTTTAATTCCTCCCCTAAAACCTCCCCTAAATGCCCAGCCTTTAAAACCCTCAAGAGGAAGGACCCAGCCTGCACTCTCCCTCCCAGGAGTGCGCCCATGCCTTTCCCTTCCCTCTACCCCCTGCAGGCGGGCACCTCCTACACTCCACGGGGTCCCCACCAGGGGAGCAATGGGCAGCGGCAGCTCGTGCCGGGCTCACCCTCCGATCTGATCCTGTCTCCAAGGCCCCTTTCTCTGACTTCTTAGTGAACCAGAGCAGCCCACCCAGGCTCTCCTGCTGCTTCTACCCCGGCCCCTTCCTTGTTGCACTGCCCCAGCTTTAATACACATCCTCTCAGTCACCTGGACTCTGGTGTGACGCCTTCCCTGCACCAAGTCAAGAACCACGCACTCGGCCGGCCCTAGGCTCAGGCCCCTTTCTGGTAACAACACTTCCGATGTCAAATGTGAGGGGGTTTTTCCTCACACCATCCAGTCCTGACACCGACCAACCATCCGACAATTCAATTCAGCTCTGACCGACCAGCTGGGGCAGCCCAGCCCCTGAGGCTAAGGGCTCAGCCCCCCAGGCCGTCCCACTTCAGAGGCTGTCACAATGGCTGCTCCCCAGGTTGCTCACTTCTGTTTGACAAACTCTGGGATTCCTACACCCCCCTCACGTTCAATAACTCACCGAAGTGACCCATGGAACTCAGGACAGCACTTTATTTACTATCACTGGCCAGATGCATGGGGCCCGGTGTGGGGAACGGGTTAGGGTTAGAGCCCCCGGGCCTCTCCAGGCCGGCCCCTCCTAGCACCTCGGCCGTGCACCGCGCTGGGTTCCATAGGCTTCCGTATGAGGTGACTGATCAAACCGCTGGCCAGTGGCGGTGACTCGGCTGCAGCCCGCTCAGCATGCCTTGGTCTTTCCGGCCACCAGCCCCACCCTGAAGCCGTCTAGAGGCCCACCAAGGGTCACCTCTTAACATAAACGCAGGTGTGTTCATTATGAGTAAGACATCCTATCACCAGATTCCAAGAGTTTTAGGAGCTCAGGTGCCAGAAACCAGGGACAAAGACCAGATGTTTCTTATCAAACCACAACTGGAAAGCATCTGGATCCAGGCCCAGCCCCACTACCCGTGTGCAAACTTAAAAAGTCACCGAATCTTAGTGAGTCTTCGCTCTCCCATCCTTACAGCATGGAGCACAAGCCCCCCTTTCACTACAGGGCAGCCATGAGGATCCAAGGAGATATTCGTTGTGAAAACACCCAGTGACCTCTGACCTCCTCAAGGTACAATGCAAAAGCTAGTCATTCACAGCAGAAGAAACACAAGCCCTACTGTAGGGCGCGGCTATAGGGTTAAGCCTCGGACTAACCTGTTGGCAAAGCCACAAACACGTCCCAGCTTGGAGGGCACAGCCCTCTTAGCATAATTAGGCTTGACCTTATGATGCTCCCTAGATTTTATCTGGGAAGCTAATGGGCTGAGGGAGATGCAGCAGTGAAACAAGTGAAACTCACAAGAACATTGTAACTATGGTGACCACTACCTTGTTTACCTCTGGCTATAAAATAAAGGCTCAGCTTGCTGTCGGGATCTCTCTCTGTGGCCTCAGCCAGGCACAGGAAGATCCACCCCGAGCTGATTCTCTCTGTCTGTCTCTTCTTCATCCTTCGCTGCCCCCCCTCAGGCTTGTGAACCCTTGGCTGAGGTGGCTCCGCACACCTACTCTGGTGTCTGGCCATTCTACAGAGAGCTGCAGAGTAAGCACCTCAGGGTAGAATGCATTCAACTCCCAGGGCGAACCTTCTTTTTCTGTGTCCTTTGGGACACAAAAATACAGATTTGCAAAACCATATGTCAGATGCTGTAATCATCACTTTGTCTGGTGATGACTGTAAAAGAGGTAACTTCTGAGGGTTCTCTGGGTGAAGGAGTTGACCCAAATCACTGCCCACATCAATCCAACATTCATTCCGGCAGCAGGTTCAGGGTCCACTTCTGAGTCCCTCCTGAAGTCGCGTTGATTACTCACACACAACAGCCCCCGGGACTCTGTCACCCAGTTCTCACTAAGGCAGCGGTTCTCAACCCTTTGGCGGTCGAACGACCCTTTCCCGGGGGTCGCCTAAGACCATCCTGCATATCAGATATTTACATGACGATTTATAACAGTAGCAACATGACAGTTATGAAGTAGCAACGAAAATAATTTTATGGTTGGGTCACAACATGAGGAACTGTATTTAAAGGGCCAGAAGGTTGAGAACCACTGTTCTAGAGGCTCACCCACAGCTCAGCAGGTCCGCACTCCTCTATAGGGACTGGCCTGCTCGTCAGGAAAGCCGCGCAGGGGCTGTGAGTGACCCTGTGTGTAGCTGCTCTGGGACATCGGCGCTGTCACAGGCCCGCATACAAGGTGTCAGACCGCAGGCGTGGACAGGAGCCTGCGGGGCCTGCACTCTGCTGACTCCGTGCCTCGCCCACCTGCCGGAAGCAGCGCTCACACAGCATTCTCATACCTCTGGCCAGGGTACCCCTCAGAGTACTTGTTATTTAAGCAGGAGCCCAGGGCCTCCAAAACTGCTCGGCTGGCGAAATTCTCTGAGGCGATCAGCTCTAGTCCAACCCTCTGCCGGTTACTCTCCTTCTTAATGATGTTGTAAACCTGGAGAGGAGAAAACAGACACAAACATGTGGACCTCTAAGCTCAACATTCCGCTCTGGTCACCGCAATGACTGAGGAAAGAGAAGAGCCGCTGTTAAAGCGCCATATTTTGCCCTCAGAGGTTGACCATAACCCCTAAAACCAAACCCAGAATATACTTAAAATAAGTATCTCACCTAATTTTTAATTCTACGGTCTTATCTTTAGTTTTACATTTCACCAAGTTTTCCCTTCCCTGATTCCTTGCTTCTCTTCTTTAAAATAAGCTTCCTTAACAGATGGTTAGGCCAGGCTGGTGTGGCTCAGTGGTTGAACGCTGACCTATGAACCAGGAGGTCACAGTTCAATTCCTGGTCAGGACACATGCCCAGGTTGTGGGCTCCATCCCCAGTAGGGAGTGTGCAGGAGGCAGCCAATCAATGATTCTCTCTCAACATTGATGTTTCTATCTCCCTCTTCCTTCCTCCCTGAAATCAATAAAAATATATTTTTACAAATACATTAATAAAAGATGCTTCTTGGTGTCTAACTGTCTTCCTCTGAACTGTAAGAAAGGGTCAGATCTCAGCGACCTTCCCCGTCCCTCCAGAGCATCCAGCACAGAGCTCTGCACTTTGCAGAAGCACAGAAATACTTACCCTTATCCTGGAAGGGCTTTTAGCCCTTTGCCAACCGCTGCCCCTAAGCCTGGCACTCTTATACTAACTGCAAGGCTATTCTGGATGAAGGGCACTTGGTGTTAGAACTAGAAAGTAAACAAGACACTGGGATCTGAGGACACCCACGAAGACTCCCAGCCTCACCTCGATGTCGCTGTCTTTCAGGGGCTGTGCCAGCATTTTGTCATGCGAGGACCACAGGTCAGCGTTCTTAGGAGCCCTGCTCATCGCAGTCGCCATTGCACTGGTTCAAAGTTGCCTCAAAATGGAAGAACTTCCAACATTAATTTTAGTCAAAGCTCATTGCAACCTGTTAGTTCTCTGAGTTGCTAAAGTATCGATCGACACTATTAGCCCCTCCCTCAACTGCTTGGCAAACATGAAAATAGTCTATTGCAAAACCACCAGGTGGGACTTCTGGTTCCGCTCGGAACTGTGGGTGTCAGCTTGTTACCCAGTTAGCGATGAGGGCCACCCCCACTCCCTAGGAGGCCTGACCCCACGGACAGAGCCCTGCTGCTGCCTTTTCTCAATTAACCTTTCCTGCTATGGCTTCTCTCTCCAACTAAACTAACTTCCTGGAAGGCAAGGGCTGTGTGCTACTTTCATTTTTTTAAATCTCCCACAGAATTCAGTGCGGCCACACATGAAGTAATATTTGCCTCAACAATGAATTAAGTGTCATTTTTTCCATTTTTTAAGTAATGAAAACGAGGCTCAGAGCAGTAAAGCCTCAGCCTGTGGCTGCACAGCACATTGGCCATGAGGGTCAGACTCGGAACCCGAAGTCATATGCTCTTTTTACCCACAGGGTTCCTGGAGAAACTGCAAGTTAGAGCACGCACTGGCTTAAATACAGACTGCTCTGCAAGAATTATAGATAGAAAAAAAAAAGAATTATAGATCAATCTCTTTCAACAGAAAACTGCATCCCATCAAAACGCGGGAAAATGTATGTTTCTACAAAGAACAAGAATTTGTGATCTGTGGCACCTCCCCTGGTGTGAAAGTTTAAATATTTACAGGAACCTACCTCCCCTAATCAACAAACAGTCGCAGCTTTTCAGCAGTGTTCCAATAATTTGGTAAGCTTTCACCTAAAAGGATTCATGGAGCCTGGCCGGTGTGGCTCAGTGGTAGCGCGTCAGCCCATGCACTGGAGTCTCGGGTGCGATTCCCCATCAAGGGCACAGACCTGGACTGCAGGCCGACCCTGGCCCCGTCGGGTGCTTTTGGAGGCAACCAATCGACGTGTCTTTCTCACATCTGATGTTTCTCTCTCCCTCCCTCCCTCCCTTCCACCCTCTTTAAAAATCAGTGAAAAAAACATCCTTGGGCAAGGATTACCAACAACAATAATAATAAAATAAAAATAAAATAAAACGATTCACCGACAACTATTTATTCAGGCCTCTCTGTGCCGCCATGGCATTGCTATTGGGAACACAGTTGTGAGCACAGCAGACTGGGCCCTGCCGTCAGGGCCTTCCCTGGTGCGGAAGGTGAGCAGCAAACTGAACAAGTGTACTAAATGCAGACGGATAAAACGAGGAGAGCCAGGAAGGACGGGAGCTGGGTGCTGGGGTGAGCAGGGCTCACGCTGGAGCTGAGGCAGGGGCCTACCCTAGGAAAGGGCGTCTAGATTAAGAGATCCAATCATGAGGAGAGAGCCCACACCCCAGAGTAATGGGATAATACCTATATACTGGTCTCGGCTCCTAGCCCCTTGTGAGTTGCTCAGTGAAAAGGACTAGGAGCCTCTGTTGTTCTAATGAGGTGACCTGGGTGGGCCCCGGGATGGCTGCTGGCTGGGGCGCTGGTCACGGGAAAGACCAGCCGTGATTAGAAGCCTGGGCTTTCCAGCCCCGCCCCCACCTCTCCAAAGAGGAGTTAACACTTGATCATGCCTACACGAGGAAGCCTGCATATATTCAGAGCTCCAGGTGGTGGACACATCTACACGGGGAAGTGGCGCACCCTAACTCCACCGGGGACAGAGCTCCTGTGCTCTGGACCCTGCCAGACCTCACCCTGAGTGCCATCCTGCTGTTCACCTGTATCCTTTGTCATCTCTCTGGAAAAACTGGTAGCCTGGCTGGCGTGGTTCAGTGGTTGAGTGTCAACCTATGAACCAGGAGGTCATGGTTCGCTTCCCGGTCAGGGCACATGCCCAGGTTAAGGGCTTCATTCCCAGTGTGGGGCGTGCAGGAGGCTGCCAATCAATGATTCTCTCTCATCACTGATGTTTCTATCTCCCTCTCCCTTCTCTCTGAAATCAATAAAATTATATTTAAAAAACTGATAAACGTTAAGTGTTTCCCTGAGTTCTGTGAGCAGCTCTAACAAATGATGGAATGCCAGGAGCAGGTCACGGGAGCCTGATTTGTAGCCGATAGGACAGAAGTCGTGGATAACCTGGGGACCTACTATTTGTGACTGACATCTGAAGGGGGTGGTCTCGTGGGCTGAATTAACTCCGGGTAGAATTGGATTGAATTGTAAGACACCCAGTGGTGTCTCAGACCTGCTGATGCCTGGAAACCCCCACACATCTGGTGTGAGAAGGGTTGCTTGGTGGTGGTGTGAGAGTAAAAGGGAAACACAGCAGAAAGGTTGTAGCTTTTCCCACACAAGTACACACACAGTAAATTTGCTCAACAAATACACCCATTAGATGAAACAGTCTAATAGTCCCAAATTACAGGGATCCTCCTTAATCTCTGGTCCTATAACCTTGAACCAGGCCATTATTTTACCGTAAGCACAGCATGCTTAGGAAGGAAGCACTGTGCTGGAATGCAATGGACACTTCTGTGGTCACAGCAGCACCACCTTGCCAAGGACAGGCAGGTGACCTTGAATGTGGCTGGCCACGCCCCACATTTCCACCAGAGGTGGAGAGACACGTGAATGCCGACCTCTGCACTCAAGAACGGCCAGTTCAACCTGAGGACCTGTGCATGGACCAACACCACCCTCGGCAGGTGGTAAGCCCACAACAAAAAGCACCAGAGACAAAACCAGGCTCCAAGAGAAAAGCTGCTTCAAATACTGACTAGTCAAAGGCAAAAAGGATTGAAGGTGGCAAGCAGAGAAGACCATCTCAACCAGCCAACGGCTAAAGCCCATTGCGACCCCCCCCCCCCCCCACAGTCAGACAGATCCTCAGTCACTGTGAAAGGCACTCAGCTCCCCTCTGCTCAGGAAAAAGAACCAAGCCTCTGCCTCATCTGTGGTCTCACTCATCTCACTGCAGCGTAACAACCTGCCGCCCTGTTGCAAACCTTTTCCTTGCCCAGATGCTAATTCTGACTCACAGTGACCGCTTCCGCCCACGGTGAGGGTGCAGATGTGGCCAGCACCCCACGCTCACTGCCCACCCACTGGGAGTCTCCTCCCCGGGTCGTTACCACTCAGGATCAAGTCACCCCCTCCAGACAGTAATTAATTCATACTCTCAGTAAATCCATATCGAGTCTAACTTAACGTTTTTTTATTAACCAGGAAAAAGTTTGAGTTCTTCATTCAGAGTTCAGGATTGTGTGTCTTGTTTCAATTAAATCAGTTATAATCTATTATATCTATTAAGTCAATAAAATCTATTCTATCCTGAGGGTTGCTGTATGGCCTTGCCTGCGTTAGGGATGCAGTTCTGCAGCCTCAGCTGTCATGACATGGTGGCATGCGCCTCACTCACCCCCAGGGAGACAGGCCAGGAAGTGAATTCATTCTCTAAAGTCACCAGCCTCCCCATGCCTCCAACCTTCCCAGGGCCTCGGTCACAAGTGGAACCGAGGGGCCTGCGGAGGGAACCCCTGCTGAATGTCACCCGTCTCAGGCTCTGTGACCTCCGCTTTTCAGAAAGCTGAGGCTCAGAGAGCGCAGGGCCGAAGGCCATGTCATTTGAACTGTTTTCCCTGGAGTTGGTTCCAAAGCCCGCCTGCGCCACCCGCACTAAATAAAAGCACAATCACCCAACTCCGCGCACGTTCCCTCGAGTAGGAAGTTACAAACGTGACCCCGTAAGAATCTGAACTGGTGCTTCCAGTGCAGCAACTGCCTGACGGGAGGCACCTGCGGGTGCGGGGCTCCGCTGGCCAAGGTCCATTTAACTTCCAAGGCCTGGACGCACAGGGCACCGGGCCAAGAACCCTACGGTGCAACGTCCGTCCCCCAGAACGGCTGCAGCCAGTCCCTTCCCTCAGGGACCCAAGCCGAGCGGCCACAAACGCCGCGGTGAGCGCGCCGGCTGCGCGGAACCTGGGTTCGATTCCGTGTGCCATGTGGCAGGGTCCCGCCTACACCGGCTCCTCTCCGAGCCGCCCCGTCCCGTCTGCAAAGCACTCGACTGGCAGCTTTGCGGGGAGGATGCCGCGGGGAGGTGCCGCTGCACTTGCATTTGGAATGCTCGGCCCGAGAGCGCTCAGGGGAGAGCGGCCACTCGGACCTGTGTTCAGCTGGGCCACCCCCTACCGCACCTGAGACCTGAGACCAGAGAACGGGCGCTCGGGACTCGCACCGACCCCCCGCCCATCAACCCCCCCGCCCCTCACCTG
>NW_006298349.1:1872516-1876675 GCF_000327345.1 Myotis davidii
TGGGCCTGCGGGCGGCTGGGCGCTCCTGACCTGGCTGCGAGCCAGGGAGACCTGCAGGGCCTGTCCCGGGAATTTGGGTAGGCCCTGGGGGTGGGATGAGTTTTGTTGCTTAGATTGAACTTACAGTTTAGCAGGTGGTCATTCAAATGGGACAAACGTGGATTTGAACTTCAACACTGTGACTCGGTACCTGTGGAAGCCTAGGACAGGCATTTACATGCCTCGCTCTTGAATTGGAGATCATTATGTCTACCTGGCACGGCTGTCAGGAGGATTAACAGACAGATCTAAAGCACTCACATTGTGCCTGACACAGAACTAGGGCTCAGTAAATATTGGAATATAGACAGAAACCTAGGGGCTGCACAACATAGGGGAAAGAGCTGACAGATTCTCTTGACCAAACTCTACTCGGGCTCCTCTGAAATATTTTTCCATGAAGCCTGACTTTCAGACTTCCCTGTTTGTCTCTGCTGTGGGCCGGAGTCCAAAACCCACGGGGTCCAGTTTTAGCAAGGATGCTGCTAAGTCCGTTTGACCAGAACCCCCCACCCTCCATATCTAGTTGGATTTCTCACCCTCCATTATCTGGGTGATATCTGATCACCCTGGCCTGGTCAGTCTAGCCAGAATCCTCCTCACCTCGGATGTTTCTTCCTCTCATTTTCCATCCACTGCACCCCTCCCCCCTCCTTGGCTATAAGTTCCATTGGCCCATATTCACACTTGAGCTCTCTCTCTATTGCCCATTGAAAGATTCCATTGCGGTGGTCCCTATACCTATAGAAATAGTTTCCCCTTGAATAAAGTTTTCCTTACTGTGTCATCGAATAATGTGTTCTCTAACAGCTCCTGATATTTCACTCCTCAGTGTATCAACAACTCTTAACCTCTTACAATGTCAAGCAATTTCCAAAATGTAACAAATGTGAGTAATGTGACAGTTAATAGATTCAAAACTGATTCAGAAAATTCCTGGGAAAGACAGTGAGAAAGTGGGGATCCATAAGAAGTCCTTTTCCAGGAGAGGCACACAATACAACATAGACTCAGAATGATTTTGTCAAATAGCTTCTTTGCCTAGTGAGTTCCTTCCTTCTCTAGCTCCCCTGTGTCACCCCACCCCCTCACTGTGCATCTTTGGAATTTAGAGCACCAAGCAGGAAGTAGATAGTGTGGACACTGATAAGGAAGATACCTACTAAGAAGGGCTCCTGGTGGCTGACTGGGCTCAATGTTGTTTTTTTTTTTTTTTTTTTTTTTTTTTTTTTTTTTTTTTTTTTAAAAAAAACCGCACATCTCAGCCATTTCTTCACAGGGGCCTCTCATGCAAACTGCACGTCAGGGAGAGGCCTGCTCTGAACTGCCTGCCTCTGCACCGAACTCCTGCCTGCCGGTGTTCCTGCCATCTGAGCCAGCCTTATAAAGGAGTTCCTGACCTGTTTCAACCAATAGGACTGAGCTTTCCTCTTCCAATCAGAGCTGCACAGCTGTATCAACATCTTTACCCACTGATCACAGCAGCTCCATCGGACCAATCAAATGTCAGGAATCTGGATCCTTATTTTATGAGGACAGACCAGTCAGGGATCAGGGGACTTCTGCTTACATAAGCTGGCTCCCCTCTGGCACACTTTCCCTTCCCACTGAGGACTGAGACTGCATTTCCACGGCTGAGCTGAAATACTGAAGATGTCTTCTGGACCAGCGTGGTGCAGACCAGCACAGGCCAGAGCAGAGCTGTCTAGCCAGAGAGGGGCCTGGCCCCAGGGCTGCCTCTTAGCCGTACTGGATCACAATTGAGCTCTTTTGTGCTGAATTAAGTTTCCTTCTTCACCGCACCCCAAACTGGGGATTCCTGTTAGCATTGAATTGGTGCCACCAACCATTGCTTAATAATTGTAAAGACAGGGACAAATAAAAAAAATAAGAGGTTAGCCCTCGCTGGTGTGGCTCAGTTGGTTCAGCATTGTCCCATGCACCAAAAAATCACCGGTTCGATTCCTGGTCTGGGCACCTACCCAGGTTGCTGGTTCAATCCCCAGTTGAGGTGGGTGCAGAAGGCAAGCAGTGAATGTTTCTATCTCATGTGGATGTTTCTCTCCCTCTACCTTCCTCTCTCTCTCTCCAATCAATACACATTTAAAAATAAAAACAAAAACTGTAATTCTCCCAGTTTAAAATAAGAGGAGGACTCTCCCTACACTTTGTTTTCTTTGAGCATGTTGACGAAGAACATCCAAACCTGTAGAGAATTTTGGTGAGAATTTATTTGAGCCAAAACTGACAACAATGCCGGGAAGTAAGATCTCAAATGCACTGGAGAATGACAGTGTGGGGCTTCTTCCTTGTGTTTGGAATGAAGGAGGGAATATAAGGAAGATGAAATAAAGGTGGAAGAAAGCAAGAGGGGGTTCGGGTTACAGGAGAGTTATGGCTAAGGGCTCCCTGGAGGGTGATTAGCCTCCAAGGGGTCTGAGGTGCTGTGGGCGTGGTAGTAAGTGTGGTGAGTGTGGTGATGTTGTGAGACAGATTAAGAGAAAATAACCAAATTTAATACATAAAATGCATGGGAAGTCCTCATACATGAGAGAGTCAGAGGCCTCACATGCAGGGGAGGGTCACAGACAGGGAAAGTGTGGTATATGTGACACTCTGAGCTAAGAATGAGGTGAGGCACCTTGCAGAATTGTAAGAGCAGGTGTTTAGTAATGAAGAGTTTGCCCTGCCTGCCCAGGTTGGTGTGACTCAGTTGGTTGAGCATCACCCCATGCACTCCGAGGTGGCTGGTTTAACTCCCAGTCAAGAGCACCTGCCAGGGTTAGGGGCTCAATCCCCAGTAGGGGGCGTGCAGGAGGCAGCCAATCCCCTCATTGATGTTTCTGTCTCTCTCCTTCTCCCTTCTCTTTCTAAAGTCAATAAAAACATATTTTTTAAATAAAATTAAAAAAAGTTTGCCCTGCCCTATAGGAAGGCAAAAAAGGTTCTCTCGCCCTGGCTGGTGTGCTCAGTGGTTAAAGAACTGGACTTCGCACTGAAGGGGGAAGGGTTCCATTCCCAGTCAAGGGCAGGTACCTGGGTTGTGCGGTTGCTCCCCACCCCCAGCCAGGCCACCTGTGGGAGGCAACCAATTGATGTATCTCTCTCGCACTGATGTTTCTCTCTTTCCCCTTCCCCTTCCATTCTCTCTGGAAAACAATGGGGGGACAATATCCTCAGGTGAGGATTAACAAGAAAACACAAACAGTTATCTCTGATAATCATTTATTATGGGAACGGCCCCTAATTTAATTTCTTCTAGATAGTTAAGTGGGGGCAAAAGTTTCTCTTGAGTCCCCAGAGTCCTGGTTGCCTCTAGTTCAAAATGATCTGCACACCAGAGCGGCACATCTAAACCCCCACAGCTGTATAAGGGGATGAGATTCCTTTCTGTCTTACCAATGTCCTGTAGACAAAAAAAAAAAGGTGGGTGGAGGGGGGACGTTCTACAGAAAGTAACCTCACAGGGTGACCTGATCATAAATTCCCAACTCCGCAGTCCTGGTGGGTAGTCATGCCCAGCACTTAACTTCTTTAGAAAAAGGGTTACCTTTGCCTTAAGCAAACCCTCTCCATTGTATATGTGCATTGAAGTTAACACACCTTTGAATTAGGTGGTTAACACCCTCAAGGGAGCAGTAATCTCATGTACCCTGTATTCCAGTTCCACCTTGCTTTCTCCCACCTTCATGTTATCTTCCTTAACTTTCCTCCTTAATTTCAAACAAATAAAAGAATCTGAAAATCTGTTATTCTCTGGAGCATTTGAGAAATTGTTTCCAGCATCATCATCAGTTTTGGTTCAAAAATTCTCTACAGGTTTGGACACTCAATGACAGCCATAATCCTAGTGTAACTGGACAAACAACCGTGCTGCCTGTCACTACTCGAGCCAATTAAGCAGAGGCAGGGTTGAATCATACATGAGTGGTTATCCCAGTACTAGAGGCCAGATGCATGAAATTCGTGCAAGAGTAGGCCTTCAAAGCCCTGGCTGCTGGTCCTCCGGACAGTTGTTCTGCTGTTTGGTCTAATTAGCATATTAGCTCTTTATTATATAGTACTAGAGGCCCGGTGCACAAAAATTTGTGCACTGGTGGGGGAGGAGGGGTTGGTGTGT
>NW_006298349.1:1877188-1883369 GCF_000327345.1 Myotis davidii
TAGAATTGAAACTTTGTTGCTCTGAGTGGAACTCAGAGCTGGCTACGGCAGCTGGGAAGCTTGGCTTCCTCCACCATTGGGGCAACCAAGCCTCCTGCTTGCTCCAGCTCTGTGGCTGCTGGCCGCCATCTTGATTGGGGTAATTTGCATATAGTTGCTCTGATTGGCTGGTGGGCGTGGCTTAAGGTATAGCAAAGGTATGGTCAATTTGCATGTTTGTCTTTTATTAGTGTACATTGCCGGCAGCATGGGAGAGCAGCAGGTCGTCCACAGAAATCTGCTCTGCAGACCCCCATAAGCTGGCTGCTTATATAGGTAGGAGGACAAAGGAAAGTAGGCAAAAGGGCACATGGGCGGTTTACAGATATGTGAAAGGGCTGGGGTCTTCACAGGGCTTAGTGATATGCAGGGGCCGGGGTTCCATGGGGAAATAGCCAACCGGTAGGCCACATGGACGATGAACAGGTGAGCAGGCTGGAGGTCTGCAAAGGCCTGCGGGTGTGCAAAACGGACCAGGGACCTTCAAAGGGCTGGCGACTCTGGTTTCTGCAGCTCAGTCGCTCGTCTTTCCATGAGGACAGGCAGCTCCAAATGGGGGAAGGCTGCGCCTCCAGGGCAGATGCAGCCAGGGTAGAACGTGCCTTCTTTAATCAGAATAAACCAATCCTGCTAACAGAGCATGGCTCATATTTCTTACAGTTCTAGCTGGTTCCCCAGCATTCTGTGTCTGCCCCCTTTCACTAGGCCTCCCCTGCTTGGACCCCCAGCCCCATGAGCAAGGGCAGGGATCATGGTGCTCAAGATAGAGCCTTGGTCTCACAAATGGGAGGTGGGTGGGAGGAGGAAGCCCCCACTCTTGTCTGCACTCACTCAGAGCGTAGTCTAAATACTGGTAGTTGAGGGCGAGGTGGGCCATGCTGGGTCCTGCCCCTCTGGGGAGGAGAGCCGGAGCGGAACCGGGAGAGGAGGCCCGTTCTTTGGCTGTGACAGTCTGGGCTGAGCTGTTCTGTCTGAGCTGGGAGGAAGCAGAAAGCCGACCTTGGTTCAAACATCACAGATTTGCTTTTCTCACTCAGTTTTAGTAGGTTTTTGTAGGGCGCGGCTATAGGGTTAAGCCTCGGACTGACTTGCTGGCAAAGCCACAAAGAAGTCCCAGGTTAGAGGGCACAGCCCGCTTAGCATAATTAGGCTTGACCTTATGATGCTCCCTAGATCTTATCTGGGAAGCTAATGGGCTGTGGGAGGTGCAGCAAGTGCTGCCAAAACAAGTGAAACTCACAAGAACACTGTAACTATGGTGACCACTACCTTGTTTACCTCTGGCTATAAAATAAAGGCTCAGCTTGCCTCTGGATCTCTCTCTGTGGCCTCAGCCAGGCACAGGAGACCCACCTAGACCCAGCTTATTCTCTCTGTCTGTCTTTTCTACATCCTTTGTCGCCCCTCTGCCCCAGCCCCCAGGCTCACCAAACCTTTGGCTGTGCTGGCATGGCACAGATTTTCTTGAATAAATGTTTCTTCATTTGCTGTGTGCCTGTACTGTACAGGGATTTCATTTTTTTTAACTAGAGGCCTGGTGCAAAAATTTGTGCGGGGGCGGGGGGGTGTGTCCCTCAGCCCAGCCTGCACCCTCTCCAATCTGGGATCCCTCTCATAATCCAGGACTGCTGGCTCCCAATCACTCACTTGCCTGCCAGCCTGCCTGATTGGCCCCTAACCTCTTCTGCCTGCCAGCCTGATCACTCCCTAACCACTCCCCTGCCAGCCTGATTGATCCTAACTGCCCTCCCCTACAGGCCTGGTTGCCCCCAACTGCCCTCCACTGCCGGCCTGATTGCCCCCAACTGCTCTCCCTATAAGACCTGGTCTCCCCAACTGCCCTCCCCTGCAGGCCTGGTTGCCCCCAACTGTCGTCCTCTGCTGGCCCAGTCACCCCTAACTGCCTTCCTCTGCAGGCCTGATCGCCCACAACTGCCCTCCCCTGATGGCCATCTTGTGTCCACATGGGAGCGGCCATCTTGTGTGTTGGAGTGGTGGTCAATTTGCATATTACCTCTTTATCAGATAGGATATGACTTTTTCCTTAAACCAAGCTAGATTTGTCCAGTCTAATAGCACCACGACATACTACACATCCACTCCTTTAATCATTAAGCCCTTAAGACAACATGTTCTGGTCAGCATCAAACTGTCTGAGAATAATGCCTCAGCCCTGGCCAGTGGCTCAGTGGTTAGACCGAGCCGGTTTGACCCTTGGACCGAAGGGTTGCAGGATGGATTCCTGGTCAAGGGCACCTTTTTGGGTTGCAGGTTTGCTCCCTGGCCCCAGTAGGAGCATGTACGGGAGACAGCCAGTCAATCATTCTCCCTCTTTCTCTCTCTCTCCTTCCTTCCCTCCCTCCCTCTCTCCCTCCTTTTCACTCTCTCCGGAAAAGCAATGGAAATTATATCCTCTGGTGGGGATTAACAAGAAAAATAATAAAGCCTCAGGTCTGCTTATTGAGGGGAAAGTTTTGTCATATTAAATATCTTTTTTTTAAATCTTCACCCACGAACATGCTTAGAGAGAGAAACATCAATGTGAGAGAGAAACATGGGTCGGTTGCCTTCCATAGGCGCCCCAACTGGGGATCCGACCACAACCCAGGTATGTGCTCTGACTGGGAATCAAACCAGCAACCTTTCTGTGCACAGGACAATGCTCAACCGATCACTCCTGCTGGGCCTAAGGGTAGTATCTTGACCCCATTGTGTTTCAGCCCCAGGCCCATGAAAGCCAAGTGACTACTGACCACATCCTCATGAAATTAGACAGAATGACAGCCTGGCTACCATCAGCACCTGGTACAACATTCAACTACTCCCTACCCTGGTCCCAACCAAACGGTAGAACCCAGGACCCCAACTCCCTTAGTCACCATGACTAATGCTTTTTTCCTTATATCACCGATCCGTTGGCGGGCATCCAGGCTTGGCACCATTTCCTTAATAAACCTTTACTTTCTTTGCGGCAGACTCCTATTCAAGTTGTATTGGGCTTTGATGCCCACAGGCAAACCCCTTCCGCTTGTTAGAACCATCTCCAGAGACTTAAATTTTTAAAAAATATATTTTAGCCCAGCTGGTGTGGTTCAGTGGTTGAGTTTCAACTTATGAACCAGGAGGTCATGGTTTGATTCCAGTCAGGGCACATGCCTGGGTTATGGCCTTGATCCCCAGGGTGGGGTGTGCAGGAGGCAGCCGATCAATGATTCTCTCTCATCATTGATGTGTCTATCTCTCTCTCCCTCTCCTTTCCTCTCTGAAATCAATGAAAACATATTTTTTAAAAAATATTTTTTTAACAGTTTGTGGAGCAGATCCAGAGCTATGCCAGAAGTGGAACTCAACATAGATGAAAATCAAATACATCTCTCTACGTAAGAGGCTAATATGCAAACCGTCCCCTTGGGAGTTCAACCAGGAGACCGGGAGTTTGATTGCTTGCTATGATGTGCACTGACCACCAGGGGGTGGGGTGGAACTAAGGAATGCCTTCCCTGGCAGCCAGCAGCTGGGGAAGGGAGGCCCCAATTGGCCCTGATCGCCAGCCAGGCCTAGGGACCCTACCGTGCATGAATTTCGTGCACCAGGCCTCTAGTTTAATATGTGAAAGAAACCAAATACAAAATGTTATATTTGAAAAATTACATTTATATGGCATACTGAAAAAGGGGAAACCATAAGGAATGAAAAACAGGCATTGGGTCTCTCTCTTCTTCTCATTGACCACAGCAGGAAATGGGGGGTGGATGGGGGGGGTGGGGTTTGGAACTATTCTACGTGGCACTGAGGTGGGGAATACATGAGTTTATACATTTATCAAAATCCTGCCCTGGCTGGTTTGGCTCAGTGGATAGAGTGCCGGGCTCAATTCTGGTCAAGGGCACATGCCCAGGTTGTGGGCTTGATCCCCAGTGGGGGGTGTGCAGAAAGCAGCCAATCAATGATTCTCTCTCATCATTGATGTTTCTATCTCTCGCTCCCTCTCCCTTCCTCCCTGAAATCAATAAAAATATATTTTTTAAAAAAATCAAGACTCGGGTGAGGATTAACAACAACAACAATCCACAGAACTTTCCTCCACAAAAATAGTTTGTGAATGCAAATTTAAACAAATTAATCAGATTCTGGCGCAACCCAAAATAGCAGGCAGACTGTGACAAACAGTAACAATGTAGCTGAATGAGCTACAAATGAACCACATAACCACACTGAAGGGAATGGGTAAGAAAGGAGCTGACCTAGTTACTTTTGGAGGACAGTGTTTTGACTGTATAATGTAACGCTAAAGACAGAAAGAACTACAGGCACACATTGTACCCCAGTGGTAAGTTTATTTCTCAGCGGGTTACAGGGTCAATAATTCTGAAGCTACTTTATATGCACTCGAAGGTTGAACAAATTTATTGGCGATAAAGAGGGCCAGCTTTCTCACGATGAGAGGGAAGTTACAACTGAGGAAAGGTGGAAGGCTAGAATGAACATTGTGGTGCTTCAAAAATAAAATACACAGAGAGACATACAGACATAAATATACGTGTGTGTACACATTGTGTGGTATATATATATATTTCTTAGCTCTGTCCGCTGAGAAGAATGACACCCAGGTAGCAGTGAACGCACGAGGTGCCCAGGTCTCAGACTCTTGGGTTTTGAAGGAGTGGCTGAGTCCATGGCGGCAGCGAGCAAAACACAAAATGATCCTGGAGAACCCTGCAGTGCCCACAGTCAGGGAGTGTTTCCTCTAAAGGACGGGGCGTGTCGGAAGGACAAGAGCCACGCTGAAAGCGGTCCCAATGACCAGACTGAGAACAATTTGGGTAACAAAGTAATGATAGAGTTGTAATCCAAAGAATAAAATAAATATTCATTAGTCCATACTGATCCAACGAAATAAGTTCATAGACAAATGAATGGAGAAGAGACAACTCTTTCTTGCAGAAGAATTCCAATGAATAAATAAAGAAGGGATAAAGGAAATAGAAAATCACTGTTAGAGAATTTTGCTGCAGGCCACATCCAACATAAAAGGGTGAAAATTTAAAGAGAAACAGGAAATTTGCATAGTCTCAAAATACGTATTATTATTATTAGTAATACAAAGGGAAACATAGTAACTTTACAGTGGAGGAATCTGGCAGACATTACCTTACTCCTGTGAGCGGGTTAATCTCATTAATATGAGACATTCTGACTTCAGCTGAGACACTGAGAAACGCATCTTGCCATCAGGTGTTCTTCCTCAGAGTGCACAGCCTTAATCAAATCTGGAAAAAACATCAGACAAATGCAAACTGAGGAATGTTCTACAAAATAGACGACTAGAACCCTTCAAAATTGCAATAGGCAAGGGAAGAAGTGGGAAACTGTCACAGGCTGAAGAAAACTAAGAGGTGTGACAGCTACCTGAAGTGGGGTCCTGGCCTGGAAACTGAAGTAGACAAACAGTAAGCCTGAGGGGAACAACTGGTGAAATCCAAATAGGTACCAATTAGAGGCCCGGCACACGAAAATCGTGTATGGGTAGAGTACCTAGACCTGGCCGGCAATCAGGCCGATCTTCCCCGGTTGCTGGCAGCTGGTCCCACCGCCCTGCCACGGCTGCCCTCTGTGTGTGGGGCGACCAGCGGGGCAATCTGTCCCTGGCGCCTCCTGCGTCTGCCGCCACCCACCCCCGGTTCCCAGTTCCTGGTTCCTCATCAGGGCGATGGGGGCCTGCAGGCTGGGGCAACTCCCGCTTTGAGCATCTGCCCCCTGGTGGTCAGTGCACGTCATAGCCAACTGGTTGTTCTGCCATTCGGTCGATTTGCATATATATATAGATATTAACTGCTTTGTTTTAATACTTACACTATGGTTATGTAAGATGTTATCATTAATCAAAGCTGGGAGAATGATATATGGGAACTTTGTACTAATTTTTTTTATTGTGGTTAATATACACACAACATAAAATGGACTATTTAAGCCATTTCAAAGCATATAATTCAGTGATATTTACTACATTTGCTGTTGAAACTGGAATTTTTAGGGGTGAAATAGGACAGGTTTAGGAAATTTTAGAAATTAAGGAGACCATGGAAGAAACACAGGGCATCCCCTGAGGGCTCCTGTTCTGTGAGAGGGCATACGCCGGGCT
>NW_006298349.1:1883626-1895954 GCF_000327345.1 Myotis davidii
TGCACAAATTCATGCATTGGTCAGGTGCAGCCAGCCTGCCCAATGGGGGCCATTGGGGGTGGCCTGGCTGTGACGAGGGGCTGTGGGTGGGGACAGCCAGGGTGAGGGGCTGCAGGCATTCCAGTCATTCTGCCTTTCGGTTGATTTGCATGTTACCCTTTTATTATATAGGATATCCCCACCAAAAGACGTGTAAGAGGTTCATAGCAGCACCAGTCACCATTGCCCAAACCTGAAACACCCAGTGCCCATGGAGGGCAGAGGGCACAAATGAATACGGGAACTACAGAATCATGAGAACAACCTTGTTCATTCAAAAATACAACCACACATGACAGCATGGATGAACCTCACGAATGAATGTTGAGTGAAAAAGCCAGACCCAAAGCAGCACGTGCACATGGTTCTGTGCACAGAGACGACCAGCAGGAAGCATCAGTCCGTGGTGCTGGACGTGGGAGAGAGCCTGTCTATGGGGCCGGGAGGAGTGGCCGGCAAAGGGCAGGAGGGGCTCTCGGAGGGGTCGGGGTCATGTTCTATCTTGAGATGGATTCTGGGGGTTTTCAACTTGTGAAAATTCATTGAATGGAGCACGTAAGACACACTTCCATGTGTGTGCTACACTGCACAAAAAAGTTAACAAAATACAACAGCCCAACCCCTGGAGACTGGTTTTGTGCCTCTGCATCTTCACCTCGTGGTCCCTCTGTGAACTACACCCACCCAGTGCCGGCTCTGGACCTGGGCCGGATGAGCATGAGGGAAGCTGGTAGGCAAATTCTAGCCACTCAGCCAAGCTCTTTCAGGGCTAAAATATCACTTTGGAGTCTCACAGGACGAAAAAGCCCCCAGAACCAGATGAGACTCGAGTGTCCTCTGAAGTGGGCTAGGACCAGCTCACCAAACCAGTCCCCTCCCTCTGTGCTCCCCTCTCCCCCAGAAACCTTGAGCCCACCCTCCAGAGTCCAGCTACCCCCAGTTCCTGCTCCTTTGCTTGGGTCTCTGCTCTTGCCTTCTCCACCCTGTGGAGCATATGACTCAGTGCAGTTGATCAGTGCTGACACTCCCTGGCTTGAGTGATTGGTTCAGGGGTGGGCAGGTGACGAAGCCCGGCCAATCAGAGTAAGCCTTGGGACTTTTGCTGAGATGCTAGGACAAAGGCTGCCGATTGTCCTTCTAGAAGGAGACAGTCCCAGAAGCTGCTGACCGCTGTCTAACCTGTGCAAAAGGAAGCAACACCGAGGAAGGCTAGCCAGTGACAGAGAGAGATCTCGTCTTTGATCTCTGGGTCAGAACTTATCTGAAAGAGAATCTAGGACTATATCGTTATACGGAAAGAGTTTTTCTTCCCCCCTGCTCTCTCTCTCCCTCCCTGCTCTCTCTCTCTCTCTTTGTTTAAGGCAATTTGTGTTGGTTTATTTCTGTCCTTCAACCAAAGAAGGTAAACAAGAAAGCATCTGATGGCACACGCTTCCAGAAGAATTAGCAGGAGAGATGAAGGAGAGATGGGTCTATGGTCAGGAGGACGGGGGGTGGGCCTGCCTGAAACAAGAGGGGTCTATACTAGGACTTGGCAGCGGGGGACTTTAAACAGGCAGAACTACCTGACCAGCAAACCACACAAGAAATAAAAGCAAGAGGTGAACTCCTCACTCCAGGCCGCCCCTCCGATTGCCTGTGATTAAACATTGCAGTCACGGAAGCACTGGAGAATACTGTGATAAACATTCAGTTCTCATTTCCTAGACCCAATCATTGTTAGCATTTTGTCTCATTTCCTTTTTTGTTAAACCACTTTGAAAGCAGTTGCGGATATCACGACGAGAGGGAAGCTTTCCTAGCTGAGCTGTGACTCCCTCCTCCAGCTTCAAGAATGTGGTGCTCGGTCTGAATTAGACGAGCTTGCTGCGGGCCCATGGGTGCTGTTAGGCTGACCCAAGACGGCAGGGTCCCTCCTGGTACAACTTGTGATTCATGGGCTGAAGGATGGGAAGTAGACGCTTACCTTATAGGCGACTTGCCTGGCAGGGGACCCCAGAGCCAGCTGCTGGTTTTACAAACTAGTCCCCAGCCACAGAGGGCAAGGAGAGACCAAGGCAAGAGGCAGACGATCACAGGCGGGCAGGGGGCAGGAATGATGAGCCGGGGAACTTACACAGGAGGCTTGTCTTGGGTGCAGCAGGACGAGTAGATCGCTGCACCTGCTCACCGGATTCTTAAAAGTTTATATAGAGGCCTCACTGGGTTCAGGCGCTATTCAGTCCAGGTGGTCTCAACACCACTTACTCTCCGAAGGCTGCACTCTTCGGACAGCTCCCGCTGTTGGAATGGTGGGTGGATGTGCATTCTAAGGGCGGGCGGTGTCGAGGAGCCTCCAGATGCCAGGGTTCAGCTTGGTGGCCACCCTGCGGTCCTGTCTCCTCCATTATCGCCTCCAACGTTAGCGGCTTCTCTGCTGCTGCCACCTGCAACTAGAACATGCCCCATGGGCAGTGATTACGGACATGGAAATGTGCAGGTGAGGGTCCACGCTCTCTGGGCAGCTGCTGGTGCCTTCCTGTTCCATATCCTTTCTAAGGAAGGCAGGTGCTGGATGGGCCGCTGTATCAGCCCTACCCTGACTCCCACTCCTGGATTTTGCGGTAACCTCACACCTCTAAGTGCTTAAGCTGCATCTCCTAAAAGTAAAGGTGTCCTATCTAACCGGAAAGACATTGCCACATGTAAGAAAAATTAGAATTCTACATCATTTCACATCCAGTCCATTTTCACGTTTCTTCCACTGTCCCCAAAGTAGTCTATACAGCTGGTGTTTAAAATAAGGATGCAGTGGGAGACTGTTGTCAAAGATTCTATCCTCGACAAAACTCTAGCTAGAATCCCTCATCCTCCATAATGTCACCCTGGGCACATGACCACATGCCTCATTGCCACTGTCCCCCAGGTGATGCCGTCACCCTGGCCTGGCTTCAGCAAGACTCCATTTGGGTGGGTTTAGCCAGAATCCCTCCTGACCGCCAATATTCCCTCTTAGTAATTTCCCGTCCAATGCCCCACCCTGCTCCTTGGCTGTAAATTCCCACTTTTCCTTGTTGTATGCAGACCTGAACCCAGCCCTGTCCTGAAGTCCCTTCCACCTGCGGCAACAGTTTCTGAGTAAAACCCATTTTTACCACTTTAACTCGGGCTCTGGGGTGTTTGACATTGTGAGATTGGGAGACTTTTATGGGCCGCACCTCAAAATGGTGCAAATCTCTTAGACCCCTTGTTCAGAATACACAGTTTTAGCCGACCTTATAGAGAGCCCCGCTGTACGGAAACGGGAGTATGATTCATCGGCAGGCTCATGGGGCACACGGTGGAACCAGGCAGTGTTATTGCTGCCCTTCACAGGAGGGGCAGGGAGCATGTGACCGTGACGTGAGGAGCATCAACGGCTCGGCTACTGTTAGTCATTCCCTGTGATGGTCCCTTTACTGTGCCCCAGGGGCGATACCACAAGGGAAGCTGGCACTGCCTTCCAGTGCAGCAGGAAGGGGATGGCGAGTTCAGACTACGTCTCCGAGGTTGGGCGCTGGGGGCTACTGCAGGCTTCTTTCTGGATAAATATACGATCAAAACGATTTTTTAAAAGGGAACTAATCAAGATTCACACATAAAATGTCTTTTGATCCTGAGGCAGATCACCTTCGTCTCATACAAACAGGCTGCCCAACACTCACATTCTGTGACCACCCTCCCTCCACCCCCCCTGCTGTGGCGGGCGACCTTCCCATGGCTGCGGAGTGGATCTGTGAGCCAGAAATGGCCGTGTCCCACCAGGAGCCCGGGATGAGCGAGAAGACACTTCTGGCTCTGCCACCGCCTGCCTCGGTGACCTCAGGCAAACGACTTCCCGGCCCGGCCGCTCGCTCTCCACTGCGCAGCTGTGGGCGGCCTGATGGACAGGACAGGTCCTGGTCTCCTGTGGGCGGACAAGGGCCGCAGCGTTGTTCACAAGCAGGCACTGCCACCTTCTGGAAAGAGCTCTCCTGCGCAGTCACAGCAGGCCTGGCCCTGCTTCCCTCTGCAACGGCGGGTTAAGGAGGCCTCCGGCCCTTGGTACAGAACTGTAGGCAGGCTTCGTTCACGAAGGGCAGTCGAGGTGAGTGTAGGGACCCCTGCAATGGGGTCTTGCCGTGGGAGAGAGATCGGACTCAACTCCGAATATAAGGAAAAGTGGGAATTTATAGCCAAGGAGCAGGGTGGGTCAGTGGATGGAAAATTGTTCCCAGAGGAAACATCAGGGGTCGGGGCCGGGGGGGAGGGGGTTCTGGCTAAGCCCCGCTAACTGCAGTCTTGCCAAAGGCAGGCCAGGTGATGGGCATCACCCGGGGGTGGCGATAGGGGTGAGGAACTCAATTAGATATAGACATAGAGGGTGATCAGTTATTGGGGGGGCGCGCTGGTTCTACTGGAGATTGCAGAGATGAACGCTGAAGCCCCAAAGCTGAAGCCTCGTTGAAAAAGAACTCAAAGGACCCCGAATAGAACTGGTCAAGGAGAGAGTCCTGTCAGATGTGAGCAAAGTGACACGTGTCACTCCCAGCAGAAGCGTTAGGGTCCGCATCCGCGTCCCCTGTGCTGTGAGACGGGTAGTGCCCTGTAGGGGCCGCCTCCTCAGGCGGGGACGTGGAGTGTGGGTGATGTGGATTGGAGCTCCCAGATGACCTACAGTGAGTACATAGTGTGAGAAAGAACTCTTTGTTGGTATAAGCCAACAATAATTCGGGGTTCATTTTTTCAAAAATCTTCACTGGAGGACATTTTTTTCCATTGCTTTTTAGAGAGAGTGGAAGGGAGAGATGGAAGGGGAAGGAGAGAGAGAAACATTGATGTGAAGGAAACATATCGATTGGTTGCCTCATGCGCACCCCTTGACCGGGACTGGGGATTGAACCTGCAACCGAAGTACATGCCCTTGATTGGGAATCGAACCTGAGACCCTTGACCAGGCCAATGGTCTGACCACTGAGCAACAGTGGCCAGGGTTTGGGGTTCCTTTTTTACTGCAGCAGAACCAGCCTAGCCTGACCTATAGAGAAATCTTTATTGCAATCCACAGTGGTGCCTCCCTGGACAGGAAGGGCCTTCTGCTGGCAGTTCCGGCCGGCTGCTGAGACAGACGGAACCCGTTTCCTGCGGCCTCTGTCTTGGCCCCAGCGCGGGCCAGGCCTCTGGGCTGGGCCAGCTGCTCCCGACGCTAAGAGCCCACAGTGTTAACAGGGGGAGGGGCCTCCTGCAGGGAGACCTCTGCTGATGACTGTTTCAAAGGCCTTCGTGTATATTTGAGACCTAAAATTATTTTTATTACATCCAACGTTTTTTTAAAACCTTGCAAAACCAACATTAATAAATGTTTAGTTAAATGCTCACAAAACTCTCAATTTCTTCTTTGTGAAATCTAACGTCCATAACATTTTCAGGACAGTGGGAAACGTGGTTTTTCTCACTTTGCAAAAATGCCACCATAAAGTAAGATGACAGATGATACACTTGTGGCCAAATGATTTCAGAAGCTAAATCATAAAAAAAAAATCCAAATTCTATCTTATAGGAAGAGCGACATTTTCTGCGATACGGGGGTATGTTTTATATATTTGGTAGGGAATGTGGAGCGAGCACCTAACGGCAAAGACTTGACAGAAGGTCTTCATGCTGTTAGTGTCCTTTGTGGACCTGGCTCGGTCCCTCCGCTGCGATGGAGAAGGCCAGCAGCTCCCGAGCGCCGCTCCCCCTGCCTGCTCGGGTCAGAGTTCCCAGAGAGCGCTTCTCCAATGTGGCCACAGCATTGGCCGCCCAGGGGAACTTGCTAGAAATGCCGGCTCTCAGACCCTCCACAGCCTTACTTATCAGAGACCCCGGGGTGGGGCCAAGCACTGGGTGTTTTAACAATACCGCTAGCGCAGTGGTTCTCACCCTTCTGGCCCTTTAAACACAGCTCCTCATGTTGGGACCCAACCATAAAATGATTTCGTTGCTACTTCATAACTGTAATGTTGCTACTGTTATGAATCGTCATGTAAATATCTGATATGCAGGATGGGTTTAGGCGACCCCTGTGAAAGGGTCGTTCGACCGCCAAAGGGGTCGCGACCCACAGATTGAGAACCACTGCTCTAATTGCTCATGATGCTCGCCCAAGTTTAAGAACCGCTGCTAATGCTCTCTGGGGGCAGCAGTGACCTCAGCAAAGAATTCATTTCCCAGCCTCCTTTGCTGCTGGCTCAGTGTTGGAAGCTATAAGTAGAAGTGTTGGACTCCAGAAAGTCTCCCTAAAAGGAAGAGGCCCTTACGTGGACCTGTCCTTCAGCTGCTGGTCTGAAGTGCAGGTGTAATGGCTGGAGCTCTGGCAGCTATTTTGAATCAGGAGAATGAGGCCTAACATGTAGGGATGGTGGAGTGGTGTGGGGCCCTGACCAGAGCACGCGGGAGGTTCAAGGCCCACTTGCCATGCACATGCGCAAGGGCAACGACTCAGCAGCAGCGCTGTACGTTCTGCACAGGTGCACCCTCATGTAACCTGCTTATGCTAATGGGGCACAGATGTCCCTATTTGGCACGAGGCCTCTTAGTTAGAGTGAGGATATAAAGTGACACTGACCAGTCAGTTGCTGGCGCTTTGTTCCAATAAAGATGTCCCACCTGCTTAGGGCCATTCCTATGTTCTTCCAATTCCCGGCATCCAAAGGGGTCAAGTCCCTGGCTGAGGAACTTGGACCCGACAGCTGGCATAGTCGTAGGCAGGATTCTGGGGTAAGTACCCCGTCCACCCTGCCGGAGGACATGTGGTCTCTGACCAGGTTGTAGAATCTGTAGCGGTGGTCCTGATGTGTTGGACCCCAACTCCACTATCCGCCTGCCCCCCAGGATTGGAGCAGGTCGAGGTAACAGCGGTGGCGTTAGAGAAGGCATTGTCGCTCATGACGGACCAGATTCCCAGAGACCAGCAGAAGGCTGCGGGGAAGGTAGGCTGGTCCTCCTAACGGCCTTGAAACTGCAACACTGCCAGACGCTGGCTCAGGAAGCCAGGATGCATGAGTTACAGCGACTGGAGGAGGCACTGAGGCCGGTCCGAGTGCTGGAGCAGGGGGTGGCCTCCCAGGGACAGGAGGGACCGGGAGAACCGGAGCCAGGAGAGGCTGGGGGACAGTGTTCCCGCTGGGGCAGCAGCCCCTGCCCTACAGGTGCCACCGACCATGAAAAGGTGACCGGAGCAATCAGCCTGCGGCCCCGGAGGTGGGGCTCCAGGGCCGCCCACGGTTACTGAATTAGCACATGTGCCTCCCCACCCCCCGCGCCCCTACAGAACCGAGAGGATGAGGCCAACAGAGCCGCAGAGGCCGGGAGCCATTCCGGCGTGGCTCCGACGGTTGTGGGATGACGCGCAGATGGGGGATGACATGCAGACAGCTTGCAGCTCTCCACCCGAACGGAGCCGTTACCTCCATAAGGACCCACCCCTTCTTGCGGCAGCGACTGCAGACCAGTTGCATTTGGCAGCCGACAGGGAGCCCCTCCCTGATGGCCTGACTAGTGGAGCGGCCGGAGACATTGGGCAGGATCCGGAGAACCGCCCAGACCGAGTTCATGGCCTCCGTGTGCAGATCTAGTGCAAGTTACACGGCAATGGGCAGGGGACGAGCCATGTTTAACTGGATACTCGAGGTGCTGACGAGCGTTCACAACGCGCACGGAAGACTGGAGTCTCGCTGCAGCCCCTCCGGGGGCGCCGGGCTCGCGGGCAGCGTTCTGGCCCTTTCATAGGCCGTCGTATGCCCAAGTCACTGCGGCTGAGGCCGGCTCGGGCGTGGAGGCCCAGCGGCCAGAGAAGGGGGTGGTGAGACCCGTAACTGTGGAGAAGCCTCAGCTCCGTGAGGCCTGAGACCACGACCGGTGGGACAGCGTTTCCAGAAGCTGCGAGCAAGGGCAGCCCCCGACGCCCGCGCCTCCAGGACTGGAGGCCCCTGAGGAGCAGGAACGTAACCTCCCGGACGGAGGAGCAGGCCCAGGCGCCGGTTGGGGGGCCAAGTCGCAGGTTGAACTCACTGTATATTGGTCCCCCGCAGCGGGCAGCGTGTGTTGGCGCTGGTGGGTACGGTGCGGAGTGCAGTTTGCTCTGTGGCAACGCGGACAGATAAATGGGCCCCGTGGCCCATATAGACGGGTCCGGGGCCAGAACTGTCCATGTGCGCAGGCAACGTGACACTGGGTATCGGCCGCCTCCCCCGAAGGCCTGTACGGTGCGTGTCTCCCCATACAGAACACATCCTGGGAGTGGGTGTGCCGAAAGGGTTAACGATTGCCAGGGCCCAGGGCCGAATTCCACTTGTGGGTGCCTGTGGTAAAGCCCATCACAGGGGCACACCCCCAGCGCTGCAGGTGTGGCAGGACCGCCTCCCAGGAGGCCGCACTGCAGCTGGAGGAGCCGAAGGTCTGCTGCCGGCGCTGCCCCGCGCTCCCCAGCAAGGCATGAAGAAGCCTGAGGGGCCTGGGGAATGGCCGGGATTACAGGGACCCGAAGAAAGTGACTCCGGCGACACTCCGTGGTGTCCGCTATCAGGGAGCTCATAGGCCACCTGAGCTGACGTTGGGCGGGACCACTAGGCGGTGGATTTGGCTACCGCTTTCTTTTCCACAGACACAGCACCGAGAGTCAAGGACAGTTTGCTTTCACGTGGGACGGCCCACAGTGGACTTCTGTCGTTCTCCCGCGAGGATATGTGTGCAGCCTTACCACCTGTCATGGTTGGTGGCACAAGATCTAGCCATGGGGGCAAGCCTCCCACGGTGACAGTGTTCCATCGTATCGATGGCATCGAGCTGGCCTCTGACTCTCTTGCAGCTTTGAACGCAGCTGCCAGTAGCCTACGGCAGGCTTTGGGCTCGTAGGGGAAGGCGGTGAACGGCTGCCTGGTCCAGGGGCCTGGCTTACTGTCAGAGTCCTGGGAGCTGTCTGGTCAGGTGAGACCACGGTGAGCCCCAAAGCAGGCATTGACAGGTGCAGGCTATCCCAGACCCACAGCGGGGAAGGCGGCACAGCTGCAGACCTGTGTTGGTCTTCTGGGTGTTGGCGAGCGTTCACCCCCACCTGGCGCCGTTGTGGCGGTCACTGTCCCAGTTGTCCCAGAAGGGGGCGAGGTGGGACTGGACTCCAGAGGTGGAGGAGACCTGACACAACCATTCCCGTTGGGCGGCACCGTTACTCCATCGGGGTTTGGTTGGCATCTGTGGGAACAGTATGGGGGGAGAAGCGCACCGTCGGGTTTTGGGCCCAGCGATGAAGGACACTGGGAACCGTTACTCCCTTGTTGAGAGACAGTTGGCAGCCACGTGTGCTGCTTACAGGCCTCGGTGACCACGCCCATGCTGGGAGGGGCACAAACCCAACTCCTCCCTGGGAGTTCCAGCCCTTGACAGGGTCTCATGTGTCACAGGTCCCAACAGGGTTCCTGTGACCGAGGGCTGGCCCTCACCGCCGCCCTCTGTTCCAAATAGGCCCCCCACTTTGCTAAAGTTGCAAGTGATACTAGAACCCATTTCACAGGGAAACAGACACAGAGCTGGGCAAGGCCAGGACGTAGCTTGGCAATTTCATGTTCCAGGTTGTCTCCAAGCTGCCCTCTCGCATCACCCCCTCCGAGACTGGACTGTCAGGAGCATGGCGCTGGGCATTCTGCTATTGGCGCCGGAGTACTGGTCATACATGTTACAGTGTGTGTTGTTGTGGACTCTGTTCAAGGAGCTGGCATATGGGCCAGGGTACCCATAGAAACCACCCAGCGTAAGGGCCCTGACCAGGGCATGCGCCAGGGCAGTGACTCCGCAGCAGCGCTGCAGGTGCAGACACAGGTGCCTTATGTAACCTGCTTCTGTTAATGGAACCTTGAGTGTGGCTGGCTGGGGTAAGGTGCCGGGCGGCGGGACATCAGTGGAGACAAGTGCACAGGCGGCGTGTAGGACAGAAGGTCTGAAGGTAAGCCTGATGGAGGTGCAACATGAAATCAAATACAATCATGTGATGGACCACTATCTGCCACATGACAATAGACTGTTCTGTCACTGTGGAAAGTTCCAGGGGTGGGGCAACCGCTGATGTGCACTGTCATTACAGATTAACTTGGCCTCTCCTGGGATTTCTTGTAAAGGAGACCATACAGTACGTAGACTTTCTTGTGTCTCCTTTCATTCACGCAATCTTTCTGACATTCATCCATGAGCAATATTTCATTTTATCTCTTCACCAGCTGAGGGACACACATATGAGTTATATCCAGTTTCTGAAGACTATGTATAAACTGCTATGAATATTCATGTACAGGGCTTGATTTTTTTTGTGATTCTCTCTTGTTTTTTTTTTCAATTGTAGTTTACATTTAATACTTTGTATTAGTTTCAGGTGTACAACATAGTGGTTAGACAATCATATACTTTACAGAGTGTTCCCTGAGCCCTAACCGGTTTGGCTCAGTGAATAGAACATCTGCCCAAGGACTGAAGGGTCCCAGGTTTGATTCTGGTCAAGGGCACCTACCTTGGTTGCAGGCTTCATCCCTGGCCCTGGTTGGGGTGCACATGGGAGGCAACCAATCAATGTGTCTCTCTCACATCGATGTTTCTCTCTCTGTCTCTCCCCCTCCCTTCCACTCTCTCTAAAAGTCAATGGAAAAATATCCTCTGGTATAACAACAACCCCCCCTGCAAGTATTCCCCCTGATATTTTCCGTACCCACCTGGCACCATACATAAAAGTATTACAATATTATTGGCTATATTTTCTATGCTGTACTTTACATCCCCATGACTATTCTGTCATTACCAATTAGTACTTCTTAACCCCTTCACTATTTTCACCGAGACCCCCACCTCCCCTTCCATATGGCAACCATCAGTCTGTCCTCTGCATCTATGAGTCTGTTTGTTTGTTTATATTGTTCTTTAGATTCCACATATAAATGAAATCATATGGTATTTGTTTTTTTCTCACTGACTTATTTCACTTAGCATAATACCCTCAAGATCAGTGGTTCTCAACCTTCCTGATGCCGCGACCCTTTAATACAGCTCCTCATGTTGTGGTGACCCCCAACCATAAAATTATTTTTGTTGCTACTTCATAACGATAATGTTGCTACTGTTATGAATCATAATGTAAATATCTGATATGCAGAATGTATTTTCATTGTTACAAATTGAACATAATTAAAGCATAGTGATTAATCACAAAAACAATATGTAATTATATATGTGTTTTCCGATGGTCTTAGGCGACCCCTGTGAAAGGGTTGTTCGACCCCCAAAGGGGTTGCGACCCACAGGTTGAGAACCGCTGCTCTAGATCCATCCATACCATTGAAAGTAGTAAGATTTCATTCCTTTTAATGGCAGAGTAATGTTCCATGGCATATGTGTACCACCAATTTTTTAATCCAGTCATCTATGGATGGGCACGTGGGTGGCCTCCACATCTTGGCCATGGGAAACGATGCCGCAATGAGCACAGGGGTGCAGATATTCTTTTGAGCGTTGGGGTTTCTTCAGAAATACATCCGAAGTGGCATCATTGGGTCATGAGGCAGTTGCATTTTTAATTTTTCTTTTAAATATATTTTATTGATTTTCCACAGAGAGGAAGAGAGAGAGATAGAGAGTTAGAAACATCGATGAGAGAGAAACATCGATCAGCTGCCTCCTGCACATCCTCTACTAGGGAGGTGCCCGCAACCCAAGTACATGCCCTTCACTGGAATCAAACCCGGGACCTTTCAGACCACAGGCCGACGCTCTATCCACGGAGCCAAACCGGTTTCGGCGCATTTTTAAGTTTTTGAGGACCCTCCGTACTATTTTTCATCGTGGCTGCACCAGTCTGCATTCCCACCAGCAGTGCCCGGCTCCCCTCTCCCACATTCTCATCAGCACTTGCTGTGCGCTGATTTATGGATAACACTATCGGGCAGGTGTGAGGTAGCGAACAAGACTTGTTGATGGACATTTAAGAAAATTTTCTTGGATAAATACTTCGGAGTGGGATTGCTGGGTCTGGTAGTAATTTTATGTCTAATTTCATAAGAAACCACCAGACTGCTTTCCAAAGTGGTTGTGCCATTTTAGATCCGCACCAGCAGGCGCGAGGGTCCTGGCCCCTCCACACCCTCATCCCCATTTGGCATCAGCCGTCTTAATTTTACCATCTCCATGCATATACAGTGGCCTCCCATGGCTTTAATTTCCTTTTTTTGAAGACTAATGATACCAAGCACTTTTCCTGTGCTTCCCTCCTCACCCC
>NW_006298349.1:1895995-1900570 GCF_000327345.1 Myotis davidii
CCCCCCCCCCCCGCCATATATCTTTTAAATCATTGTATTATTTGTCCTGGCTGGTATGGCTCTCAGTTGGTTGAGCGTTGGCACATGCACCAAAGGAATACGGTTTGATTCCTGGTTAGGGCACGTGCCTGAGTTGCCAACTCAATGCCTAGGGGGCCTGCAGGAGAAAGGTGATCGATGTTTCTCTCTCTCTCTCTCTCTCTCTCTCTCTTTCTCTCTTCCCCTCTCCTCTCCCTTCCTTTCTCTTTCTTAAAAAAATCAATAAAAACATATTTTTAAAAAAGAAAATTAGGCCTGGCCGGTGTTGCTCAGTGGTTGTGCATTGACCTATGAACCAGGAGGTCACAGTTTGATTCCTGGTCAGGGCGCATGCCCGGGTTGCAGGCTCATCCACAGTGTGGGGTGTGCAGGAGGCAGCTGATCAGTGATTCTCATCATTGATGTTTCTATCTCTCTCTCCCTTCCTCTCTGAAATAAATAAAAATATATGTTAAAAAAAGAAAGAAAATTGGATTATTTGCCTTTTTGGTATCAATTTTTTTAAGTGAAATTCAAATAATGTATATTTAATTATTACCCATTTTAAAGTGCACAATTCAGTAGCATTTAGAACTTTTACAATATTGTTCAACCAGCACCTACATTTAGTTTCAATATATTTTCATCACTCCAAAGTGAAATTCCTTAACCATTAAGCGGTCATTACTCATCCTCCCTCCTCCCAACTTTGGCAACCACCAATCTGCTTTCTGTCTCTATGAATTTACCTGCCTTGGTCATCTATAATAATAAAAGGGTAATATGCTAATTAGACCTGATGTCTTCTCGAAGTGTGGGCTGGAGGGAAGCCAGCCTGGGTCCCGGGTGCCTGCAGGTGGCCAGAGGAGGGAAGCCGGGTCCCCGGTGCTGGAGGAAGGAAGGCCTAATCTTGCACGAATTTTCGTGCATTGGGCCTCTAGTTTAATATAAATAGAATCATACAATATACAGCCTTTTGTGTCTGGCCTCTTTAGCTTAGCATAATGTTTCTGAGTTTCATCCATGTTGTAGCATGTTCCTTTTTATAAATGATTAGTATTCCATTGTATGCATAGACCACACTTTGTTTATCCATTCATCCGTTGGTGGGCATTTGGGTATTTTCCACTGTCGGCAACTGAATAGTGCTGCTGTTCACATTTGTGTCTGAGTATTCGTTTGAATATATGTTTTTGACTCCTTAGGGTAGATACTAGGAGTGGAACTGATGAGTCATATGGCAACTCTCTGTTTAACTTTTTTGAGACTGTGCCAGATTGTTTCTCAGAGTGGCTGCACCATTTTACATTCTTACCAGCAATGTGTGAGGGCTCTGACTTCTCCACATCCTCACCACACTTGTTATTTTCCGCTGTTTTTAAAAAATTTAGTTTCATTATGGCCAACCTAGTGGGTGTGAAGTGAACTTCAGTATTGATTTTTAAGAGGGCTTTGTATAGTCTTGATATAAGTCCTTGGCCAGGTATGCATACTGTGAACATTTCCTCTGTCTGTGTCTTTTGATAATAGCAGGCTTTAAATTTTTTAATATATTTAAACCTTACAAAGTCTCTGCCTATTTTAGGAGAATGAGATTTATTAAAAAATCTCACCCAACTCAACACCAAAAACACACAAATAACCCAAATAAACATGGGTAAAGGCCTTAGCCTATATAGTTCAGTGGATCGAGCATTGGCCTGCAGACCAAAGGGTCCTGGGCTTGATTCTGGTCAAGGGCACATACCTTGGTTGCAGGCTCCTCCCTGCTCTAGGCCCTGGTCGGGGCTCGTGCAGGAGGCAACCAATGGATGTGTTTCTCTCACATTAATATTTCTCTCTGTCTTTCCCTCTCTCTTCCACTCTCTCTAAAAATCAATGGAAAAATATCCTCGGGTGAGGATTAACCCCCCCGCCCCCAAAATAGGATAGTGCCTGGTGTTGGCAAGGATGCAGAGAAGTGGGCACTCCCCTCGACCTGGTGAGAATGTAAATTGGTGCAAAATTTCTGGGGGATGCAAGCAGAGGGAACTTCAAGAGGAAGAAACACAAAACCACAAAACATGGCAATAGTTGAGCACAGGATCCAACTATAACTGAAGGTTTGCCCTGGCCGTTTAGTTCTGTAAGCCAGCAGTCCCACTCCTTTATTTTTAGCTAACGCAAATCCTTATGATAGAATGTGAATGGGGAACACACATGTCCTGTTTGCTACCATCTCAACCAAATGCAAAATACCAATGAGTGGCCAGTCCTGGCACCAGCACCTAGCGCTCCCCTGGGGAGGGCTTCTAGTGAAGGGCAGTGGTTTCTGGCAGAGGGTGGACAGGGGCTCTCTAGCTGGGGCAGTGGCACTGCAGGGGGTGGGGGAGTCCGGGCCCCCAGAACTGCAGGATGCCCCCCCTTGAGCTACAGGGAGGGTTTCTAGGGGTGAGCCAGAGAAATGTGGTTTGGGGAGCTTGTGGTTCTGGGCGGGAGACCCGGGGGCGCCCGTCTTTAACTGTGAGGGACCCACAGGGCGGGCTTGCGGGGAGCGCATCAGCTTTCCGCTCTGAACTTTCGATAATGGAAATGGAAGGAAGAAGGAAACGGTCCTACTGGGTGCTGCAGTGACTCAGCCGGTGTCAGCCAACAGTTCTGGGGGAACAGCTGCAGAGAATGGAATGTCAGCAAACGGCTCCAAGTCCTAGGTGTTGGCTGGGTGCTGGCCGCAGGGGAGGCTGCCTCCGGGCGCTGCTTGCTGCCTGCGCCTCTGGGGCTGGCATTACTGCCAGGCACCATGAAAGCATTGCTCCACTCCATCCAACAGGGCTATGAGGTAGGTGGCATTCACCCATTTGCAAATGCAGAGCTGAGGGTCAGAGAGAAGTGACCTCTAAGGTCCTACAACTAAAAAGTTAACAATAATATGCAATATGATCCCCATAGTATAAAGATAATGAATGTCATATAGACTGCTAATGTCATTATATATTCAGAAAGCATCTATCTATGTTTATCTATGAGGGTCTCCCTGTCATAGGATAGTTTATTGGCTACTGAAGCAGGCACTCTTTTTCTAACTACTTAGCTTATCGGTCCTGGGTCACCCCATGCGGAGGTGGCTTGTCATCTCTATGCAGCCCAGCTCTCTAATGCACTAAGTACTCAGTCAATAGTATTTACTCAGCAAATGAATGGAGATGAAGATATCAGCTAGCACAGTGGCCAGGGTAGCTACAGGCAGCTTGAGGTGGACCAATAACTTTAAAAAAACAGAAGGGAAGGGATTAAGATGTGCAAATCAGCAATAAAAATAGTCATGGGGCCTGGCAGGTGTGGCTCAGTGGTTGAGCCTGGGCCTATGAACTAGGAGGTCAGGGATCGATTTCCAGTCAGGGCACATGCCCAGGTTGCGGGTTCAATGTGCAGGAGGCAGCCGATCAATTTTCATCATTGATATTTCTCTCTCTCTCTCTCCCTTCCTCTCTCTGAAATCAATTAAAAATATGTTTTAAATGCCAAGTGCACTAGCTGACCAGAGTGGCTCAGTTGGTTGAGCATCATCCCATGCACAGGGAGTTCCCAGGTTCAATTCCTGGTCAGGGCACATGCTCAGGTTTCGGATCGGGGTGCATAGGGAGGCAACCGATCAATGTCTCTTACACTGATATTTCTACCTCTCTCTTTGCCTTCCTCTCTCTTAAATCAATAAAAACATATATATTTTTAAATGCCAAGAAACTACAAAGACTCACTCATATTTAAAAAATGTTTGCCTCATGCCCAGTAGGTTGTGGGCTCAATACCCAGCAGGGAACATGTAGGAGGCAGTCAATCAGTGATTCTCTCTCCCATTGATGTTTCTATTTTTCTCTTTCTCTTCCTCTCTCTGAAATCAATGAAAATATACATATATTTTAAAAATGTTTGACTCACTATGTAAAATAAAATTTTTCTTAACCCCCATTATTAGAACTTAAGTAATTTTACTACACATTCGTAATTCTAAGAAGAAAATATGAGGGATCAAATGTAAATGAAATTATGTTTAGACCCCTAATGTATAAATGTAATGGTTAATGTATAAAATGTGGATAATATATATCAATATGAGAATATAATATGAATATGGAGATATCTATATGAATTATAACAAACTAATCAATATTGCTAGAGTACACTGAAAATTGCTCTGATATGACAATAAACCTTTAAGTGAATGTATAAGAAATTAGAGTTGCCTCAAGGCAGAAAGAAAAAATAACTATCATTTCCCAAGGGCCTTTGCAGGGGAAGGAGTTCTGTTTGGTGAGCAGCAGGAAACAAAGCAAAACACAGAAGTGATGTTTTAAAGATCATTTTGTACATTTGTATGTTTAAACAGCCTGAGTTGTAAGCACACTTTTCTTTTTCTTTTTTTATTGCTTGTGTTACATATGTCTCCTTTTTCCCCGATTGGCACTCCCCTCCTCGCCCCCACCACTCCCTTCCCCCAGGACAAGCCCCCACCACCCCAGTGTCTGTGTCCATTGGTTATGCTAATATGCATGCATACAAGTCCTTTGATTGATCTCT
>NW_006298349.1:1900695-1902660 GCF_000327345.1 Myotis davidii
TATCCTCTTTCCTCCATTTACCCCTTCTAGGCCTCCCCCGGCTCCTGGGCCATCACCACCCTATTGTCTGTGTCCCATGGCTTATGCATATGTGCATACAAGGTCTTTGGTTGATAATCTACCACCCACCGACCCTCCACTGCCTTCCCTCTGAAATTCCGCACTCTGTTCCATGCTTCCATGTCTCTGGATCCATGCTATTCATCAGCTTATTTTCTTACTTAGATTCCACATGTGAGTGGGATCATGTGATACTTGTCTTTCTCTCACTGACTTATTTCATTTAACATAGTACTTTCCAAGTCCCTCCATGCTGTTGCAAAGGGTAAGAGATCCTTTTTTACAGCTGCATAGTATTTCATTGTGTAAATGTAGCAGGGTTTTTTTTATCCATTCATTTACTGATGGGCACTTGACTGTTTTCAGATCTTAGCTATCGTAAATTACGCTGATATGAACATAGGAGTGCATATGTTTTTTTCCGATTGGTTTTTCAGGTCTCTTAGAATATATTCCGAGAAGTGGGATCACTGGGTCAAATGGCAGTTCAATATTTAATCAGAAAGTATTACATATGTCTACTCCTCCCTCACCCCCCATTGACCTCTTCCAGCCTGCTCCCGCCTCCCAGAACAGACGCTTACCCCCCTATTGTCTGTGTCCATTGTTTATACTTATATGCATGCATACAAGTCTTTTGGTTGATCTCTTACCCCCTCCTCCTCTCACCCTTCTCTGCCTGCCCTCTGAGGTTTGATGGGCTGTTCAATGCTTCTCTGTCTCTGGATCTATTTTTGTTCATCAGTTTATGTTGTTAATTATATTCCACAAATGAATGAGATCATGTGATATTTATCTTTCTCTGACTGGCTTATTTCGATTAGCATAATGCTCTCCAGTTCCATCCATGGTGTTGCAAATGGTAAGAATTCCTTCTTTTTTACAGCAGCTTAGTAGTCCTTTGTGTAGATGTATGCCCATTTTTTAAATTGGATTGTTTGTCTTCCCTTTTGTTAAGTTGTATGAGTTTCTTATATATTTCGGATATTAATCTTGTATTAGATGGATCATTGCCAAATGTGTTCTTCCATACAGTGGGCTCCCTTTTCATTTTGATGGTTTCTTTTGCTGTGCAGAGCTTTTTATTTTGATGTAGTCCCATTTCTTTATTTTCTCCTTAGTTTCCTTTGCCCTAGGACAGTGGTCGGCAAACTGCGGCTCGCGAGCCACATGCGGCTCTTTGGCCTTTTGAGTGTGGCTCTTCCTAAGCCTTAGGAGTACCCTAATTAAGTTAATAACAATGTACCTACCTATATAGTTTAAGTTTAAAAAATTTGGCTCTCAAAAGAAATTTCAATTGTTATACTGTTGATATTTGGCTCTGTTGACTAATGAGTTTGCCGATCACTGCCCTACGAGATGTACCCATAAACATATTGCTATGAGAGATGTCTGAGATTTTGCTGCCTTAGGTTTCTTCTAGTATTTTTATGGTTTCCTGACTTACATTTAAGTCTTTTATCCATTTTTTAAGTTTATTCTTGATATGGTGTAAGTTATAGCCTAGTTTTATTTTTTTTACATACCGTTTCAATTTTCCAAACACCATTTATTGAAGAGACTATCCTTGCTCCATCATATGTTCTTGCATCTCTTGCCAAATATTAATTGACCATAATGCTGTGGGTCAATATCTGGGGTCTCTGTTCTGTTCCATTGATCTATATGCCTGTTCTTGTGCCAGTACCAGGCTGTTTTGATTACAGTGGCTTTGTAATATAACTTAATATCTGGTATTGTGATCCCTCCAACTTTGTTCTTTCTCACAAGATTGCTGCATTTATTTGGGGTCTTTTTTGGTTCCATATACATTTTTGGAGTATTTGTTCTAAATCTGTGAAATGTGCCCTTGGTATTATACTAGGGATTACATTGAATTGATGTTAATTCTACAATTCCATGAAC
>NW_006298349.1:1904084-1911077 GCF_000327345.1 Myotis davidii
GGGGCAGGTGACCCCCAGACCCTCCGTTCGCCGCCTCCGCCCTGCCCAGGCCTAATGCCTCTGGCAAGTCTTAAGGACAGGTCAGGGGACCACAATCTCCCTCCAATAGCTGGCTCAACCCCTGCCCAGGCTAAAACCTTAGGCCAAAGCTCTAGGCCTCGTGAGAGGCCTGCCAGCTTCCTCAGATCAAAAGAGTGCCTATGTGCCAGCAAAACCGTGGAGGCCATTTACTTGATATGTTCCATACATAACCCTATACTGTATACTTTATGAATTAATAAAAAATTTACATTTTTAATTATAAACCTGTGTTTTCTGTCAAAATTACTTCTTGCGTGAATTTTGGGACACCCTTTACTTGTTTATATCTTCTCTATCTCTTTTTCCAAAGTCCTATAGTTTTCCAAGTATTTTACCTCCTACGTTAAATTTATTCCCAAGTATCTTAATAGTTTTTGTTGCAATGATAAATGGGATTATTTGTTTAGTTTTTCTTTCTGAGAATTCATTAGTGGTGTTAAAAATGCCATCTATTTCTGGGTGTTAATTTTGTATCCTGCTACATTGCTGAATTCGTTTATTAAATCTACTAGTTTTCTGGTGAAATCTTTAGGGTTTTCTATGTACAATATCATGTCATCTGCGAATAATGAGTTTTACTTCCTCCTTTCCAATTTGGATGCTTTTTATTTCTTCTTCTTGTCTGATTGCTGTGGCTAGGACTTCCAGTACTATGTTGAATAAGAGTGGTGGAAGCAGACATCCCTGTCTTGTTCGTAGGGGAAATGGTCTTAGTTTTTGTCCATTGAATATGATGTTGGCTGGAGGTATGCCATATATGACTTTTATTATGTTGAGGTATGATCCCTCTATTCCCACTTTGCTGAGTGTAAAAAACTGGTGTTGGATTTTGTCAAATGCTTTTTCTGCATCTATTGATATGATCATGTGATTTTTGTCTTTCAATTTGTTTATGTCATTTGGGAATTGTACCAGCCTTGCAACACTGGAATAAATCCCACTTGGCCACGGTGTATGATCTTTTTTGATAATATTGCTGGATGTGATGTGCTAATATTTTGTTGAGGATTTTAGCATCTATGTTCATCAGGGATATTGGCTTGTAATTCTCTTTCTTTGGAGTCTTTATCTGGTTCTGGAATTAGGATAATGCTGGCCACATAAAAAGAGGTTGGGTCCAGCCATTGTGGCTCAGTGGTTGAGCATTGACTTATGAACCAGTAGGTCACGGTTCAATTCCCATTCAGGGCACATGCCCAGGTTCAGGCTCGATCCCCAGTGTAGGGCGTGCAAGAGGCAGCCAATCAATGATTTTTCTCTCATCATTGAGGTATCTCTCTTTCCTTTCTGAAATATATTTAAAAGTATATTTTTTAAAACAGAGGTTGTAAGTGTTCCTTTTTCTTGGATTTTTAAAAAATACTTTGAGGAGGATAGGTGTTATTTCTTCTTTTAATGTTTGGAAAAACTCCCCTGTGAAGCTGTCCAGACCAGGGCTTTTGTTTGCTGGGAGTTTTTTGATTACTGCTTCTATTTCATCAGTTGTTGTTCAGGTTTTCTGATTCTCCCTGCTTCGGTTTGGAAGATTGTATTTTTCTAGGAATTTGTCCATTTCATCCACATTGTCCAGCTTGTTGGCATATAATTGTTCATAGTATTTTCTTACAAAACTTTGTATTTCTGTGGTGTCAGTGCTTACTTCTCCACTTTCTTTTCAGATTTTATTTATTTGGGTCCTCTCACGTGGTTTCTTGATGAGTCTGGCTAATGGTTTATTAATTTTTTTTATCCTTTCAAAGAACCAGGTCTTGGTTTCATCGATTTTTTTTGTATTTTTTTTTTAGTCTCTATGTTATTTATTTCTGCTCTAATATTTATTATTTCCTTCTTCCTACTTACTCTGGGCATTCCTCGTTGTTCTCTTTCAAGTTCTTTAAGTTGTAGGGTTAAATAGTTTATTGCTGATTTTTCTTGTTTTTTTGATATAGGCCTGCTATGACCTTCTCTCTCAGGACTTCTTTTGCTGTGTCCCAGAGATTTTGGGTTGTTGTGTGTTCATTTTAATTTGTTTCCAAGATGTCTTTTATTTCCATCTTGATTACATTGGTAACCCATTCATTGTTTAATAACACACTATTTAGCCTCCATGTTTTTGGATGTTTTTACTGTAGTTGATTTCTAATTTCATTCCGCTGTGATCTGAGAAGATGCTGGATATGAATTCAATCTTCTTGAACTTGTAGAGACTTGTTTTGTGTCCTAACACGTGATCTATCTTTGAGAATGAACCATGTACCCTTGAGAAGAATATATATTCTGCAGCTTTGGGGGTGAAATGTTCTATAAATGTCAATTAAATCTATCTGATCCAGTGTGTCATTTAGAGTCACTATTTCCTTGTTAATTTTTGTCTGGAAGATCTATGCAGTGAAGTCAGTGGGGTGTTAAAGTCCCTTAGTATGATTGTATTGTTGATCTCTTCCTTCAAGTCCTCCAGAAATTTTTTTAAATATGTTTAGGTGCTCCCACATTGGTTGCTTATATGTTTATCAGTTTTATATCCTCTCATTGGATTGATCCTCTTAGTAGGATGTAGTGACTTTTATTGTCTCTTGTGATGGTCTTCATTTTGAAGTCTATTTTGTCATATATGAGTATTGCTATCCCAGATTATTTTTCCATTTCTAATTGCTGGGGAAAAATTATCTATCCCTTCACTGTCCTCCTGGGTGAGTCTTTTGTTCTGAGGCAGGTCTCTTGTAGACAGCATGTATTTGGTTCATGTTTTCATATCCATTAGCTACCCTAGGTCTTTTGATGGGAGCATTTAATCCATTTAAACTTAAGGTTATCATTGATAGGTACTTATTAATTTTAATTCTTTAAGCCTATATTTCTCTCTCTATATATTTCTTCTTCTCGTTACAGCAGTCTCCTTAACATTTTTTGCAGTGCTGATTTGGTGGTGATAAACCCCTTTAGACTTTTTTTTTTTTAAACAGGGAAGCTCTTTATTTCACCATCTATTTTAAATGATAGCCTTGCTGGATATAGTACTCTTGATTTCAGATCCTTGCTTTTCATTACCTTGAATACTTCATGCCATTTCCTTCTGACCTGTTGAGTTTCTGATGAGAAATCAGCTGACAGCCTTATAGGGGAGCTCCTTTGTTGGCAACAAATTGCTTTTCTCTTGCTGCCTGTAAGATTCTCTCTTTGTCTTTAATTTTTGGCATTTTAATTATGATGTGTCTGGGTGTGGGCCTGTTTGGGTTCTTCTTGCTTGGGACTCTGTGTACCTCCTGAACTTGTGTGACTTTTTTCTTCACCAGGGAAGTTTTCTGACATTATTTCTTCAAGCACGTTTTCTATCCCTTGTTCACTTTCTTCCCCTTCTGGAAATCCTCTGTTGCAAATATTGTTACTTTCTATGTTGTCCCACAGCTCCCTTAAACTGTCCTGTTTTTAAATTTTTTTTTCTTTTTGTTTCTCTGATTGAGTGATTTTTTTCTACCCTGTCTTCTAATTCACTGATGCAATCCTCAGCTTCCCTTAATCTGCTGTGTAGCTGTGTATTCCTTCCAATGTGTTCTTTATTAATGCTATGTTATTCTTTATTTCCAGCTGGTCTTTTTTCACAGTTACTGTATCTTTTCTCATGCTGTTGAGTATCCTTACCATCATTATTCTGAACTCTATATCTGAGAAATTTCTTTTTGTTTATTGTCTAAAGTTTTACATATGTCTCCTTTTCCCCCAATTGACACTCCCCCCCCAGCCATTCCCACCCCCTGATAAATTTCTTATCTCTATTTCATTTAGCTCTTCTTCTGGAGAATTGTCTTGTTCTTTCATTTTCTCCCCATTTCATCTGCCTGTTTGGGTTTGTGTCTGTGTATTAGGTAGATCTGCTACGACTCCCAATCTCTAGTGCAGGACAATGTCAGATGATGTTCGTGACTGTCCCTAAGTACCTAGTTTGGAGCTATCAGCAAGCACAGCTGTGGCTTCCTCTGCTGGGGTCAGGAGCCTTTGGAAAGGACCAAGATGTGCACCAAGGTCTGCTTTTCCTAGCCTTGGGCAGAGAATTAAATCAGGCAAAGACTCAAAGCCTCCAGAGACCTGCCCCTGCCTGTAGTCTGGTTGTTATTCAGTCATAGTCTCAGGCTATCATCCACAGGGTGGGGTGAGAGGTTTTCCAATGGGATGAGGCAGTTGCTTCTCCCTTCAGGCCGATTGTTATTCTCAGTCTCTTAATGGGCGTCAAAAACTGCAGAGGGTGTGGCAAGGGGTTTTCCAATAAGGTGGGGCTATTGCTTCTCTTCCAGGCAAAAGCTGCCTGGACGGTAAAGGTCTGTTGGAGAAAGCTGTCCTCTGCCATGTGAGGGAATGACTCAGCACAGGAAACTGGGGTGTTTTCCTTATGAGATCTCACCCCAAAATCCCCAACCCTGGCTTCTGCTGACACTGCTCCAGTCCACTCTGCTTTCTCTCTGCCAGAGCCCAAGGTGAGTGGCTGTGATAACTGGAACAGTGAGCCACGTTTGTTTCCACCCCTGGGTCATGTCTTGTGTACCAAAGAATGAGCTCTATGTGCCAAAGAATGAGCTCTGTGGACCAGAAGATTTAAGGCAAAGTGTGGAAAATTTATTACAAGCAGATTCAGACTCTCCACATGGGGAGGACGGCACAATAATGGGCTGCCCATAAAGCCATGTACTCTAGGGGTGTATATTTGCTGCAAGCCTGCTCTATATCTACCTGTGTTGCCACCTGATTGACTCCCTCATTGTTCTTGCCTAGCAATGGACCTGAGCTTTGTTCCTATGCATCAGTACACCTTGTTGCTGCAGGCTCTTTCTTGGTTTCCCATGCCTCCTGCTCTGTGTCCAAAAACATCCTATTATTTCAGCATGGTTGGGTTCTGTGAGTAGGCTGCTCAGACTGTCGTGTCTGCCCCTATTATGTTCCACCTGCCTTTGTTTCCCACTGGACCCCTGCCCTGTATGCCTGAGTTTCAAGCTAACTTTTCCTAGCTGCACACGCAATTTTGTGCATTGGCTCTTTAAGAGGGTGCCTGCATTTCCAGCCGTCTCTCCTTGGCTGACAGCAACCTGCTGCTTTTCACAGACAGATGTTGTGTGGGCACCTTTCTCAGGTCTGGTGATCTGGGCTGGGAGACCAGCTTGGGGTTTAGACCCCAGAGTTCTGAGTGGGAGCACCTCACAGCTGAGATATTCCTCCAGAACTTCATCTACTGTCTGTGGGAGACCAGCCAGCCCTTTTGTACCTCTGCACTTCCTGCCAGTCTCTATGTGGTCTCCACTTTCCATCCTTGGTGATCAGGTTTCTCTCCAGCTAGTCTTTAGTTGATTTTTCAGGATGGTTTTTCTGTATTTTAGTTGTAATTCCAATTTGGCCCTGGGAGCATGTCTGTGTAGCATCCACTTACTCCACTGTCATTTTCTGATTTCTAAACACTCTTTTTAAAAAATATATTTTTTATTGATTTCAGAGAGACAGAGAGAGGGAGAAAGCAATAGAAACATCAATGATGAGAGAGAATCATTGATCAGCTGCCTCCTGTAGAGAGAGAGGAAGGGAGAGAGAGAGAGAGAGAGAAACATCAATGATGAGAGAGAATCATTGATTGGCTGCCTCCTGCATGCCCCACACTAGGGATCGAGCCTGTAATCCAGGTATATGCCCTGACAGGGAATCGAATTGTGACCTCTTGGTTCATAGGTTAATGCTCGACTGCTGAGCCACACAGGCCGGGCTGATTTCTAGACACTGTTGATAAAAACGTTCCTCAACCAATGTACTTCAAGGTTCAAAAGCTATTTCAAGATGTTTAGCTCTGGCTGGGTAACTCAGTTGGTTAGAGTGTTGTCCTGATACACCAAGATTTTGGGTTAGATCCCCAGTCAGAGCACATACAAGAATCAACCAATAAATGTAAAAATAGGTGGAACAACAAATTAATGTTTCTCTCTCTCTCTCTCCTCACTCTCTCCTCCCTCTCTCTCTCTCTCATTAAAATAAATGAAAAAAATTTTAAAAGATGTTTAATAATAGAATGGCATTTTATTCATGCTCTTTTAAAACTGTTTAATAGGAAAAAAAATCTGTTTACTTCTGTTTGGCCAACTACAAATTTCATTGTTACCTACTAATTAAAGAAAAATTTACACGATGGGGGTAAAAGCCTGGGAAAAATTGGCCATCCACTGGCCATGTTAAAAAATGGATAGTGCCTGGTGTTGGTAAGGATGAAGAGAAATGGGCACTTCCCCTCAACCTGGTGAGAATGTAAATTGGTGCAAAATTTCTTGGGGACACAATTTTAAAAGGTCATACCCTTTTACTTCTAGGACTTTAATGTGAGAAAATCCAAAGACAGGTTGTGTAGATTAGTAAAAAGTGTTCAGAATTAGAGATTGGTTAAAAATTTCATAATAAGTGTAGCTAATAGAAAGTGGTTGGTAACTGTGTACTGGTAATAATGCGAGAGAATCATTGATTGGCTGCCTCCTGCATGGCCCCACACTAGGGATCACTTGGTCATCATGACAACTCTATGAGGTAGCTGCTGTGACCGTGTCCATGGGGAAGCAGGTGTGAGGAGGAAAAAGAATTTGCTTAAGGTCACATGTCTGGTGAGAAAAGGAGGAGAAATTTGGACACAGGCTGTCTGGTTCCTAAGTCTGCAGTGTGTAGTCCATGGCACAATGGCAATGCCAATGACTTTGACTTAAGTTCATTAATATGGAACTATGTCTGAAATAATGAAGTAAAAAAAGGAGGTTAAGCCCTGGTCAGTTTTCCCAGTGGTTGGAGCATCGGCCCACAAACCAAGGGTTGCATGTTAGATTCCCGGTCATGGGCATGTGTCTTAGTTGTAGGTTTGAATCCCATCCTGGTTGGGGTGCATGCCAGTCAATGTGTCTCTCTCATATCCATGTTTCTCTC
>NW_006298350.1:0-2653 GCF_000327345.1 Myotis davidii
CCTTTGTAATAAAAAATTAAAAAAAAAGAAAATGCTATTTTAATTTTTTAAAGTTCATGGAAAGAACACTTTCTCAGATATTACTGTTCACCTCTTCCAATAACATTTGTGAAAAGCACCTTAATTGTCTAACTTGTCTGCCCCAGAGTTAATGCTTATTGTGACTTTATTGCAGTAAAATGGTACAAATGAGGATTAATATATGAGACTCTTTGCTGACTAAAACCTTCTTTAATAAATTTTTCCTTTTACCACCTTCATCAGGTTTATCTAACAGGAAGAAGAAAACAAAAGTGATATGTGATTATATTATAAAGGGTCAGCCCTCATTTCATTGTGGTGCTCTGCCTTTTCCTAAGTGCCTGCAATTTAAATTCAGTTCAACATCAGGAATCAACATACTTTACCTAAATTAGGACTCAATATGGCTTCCAGGAGCTGAAGCTAAGGAAGTTGGACAACTAATCACTATGGGTATTCTACTTTTTTAGATAAATAAATATAGACCCATGTTCAACCATACCCAATACTCTATGTGTTAGGAGACATCATGGCCATAGTTGTTCCTTATTATAACATCCTTAATATTCAGTGATATGTATCAACTACCAGTAACTAATCTCGATATCTTTTGGTCTCTGTCATTTATAGTTTTTCTATGTCCTTCTTAAACATATTTAATCTTCAGCCTGATTATATTTTCTTATCTACCACAGGAAGTAAGTAGATGCTAAACAAGGAAAGACGAAGTTATCTTTGACAGATGAAGGAAATAATGGTGAAAATTGGTGATGAAAACATGTAAATTAACTTTATCCCATCCTATTTTTTTTTTATAAAACTTCAACGCGTTATTTCTTTATAATGGCTATTCCACTAAGTTTAACCAGTTAACTGCCATGTGTCCAAAATGGACACCATCCCCACATGCCATGATATTTTGAATTTAAATTAAAAAATCAATTTGCAATGAATATTATAAAAATAAATATATTACTCACAATTCGGGTGTTCTTGAATATTTTGAGCTGAAAATTCTCACATAAAATGATTTTAAAGTAGGTCAGGGCTGCCACTTAGGAAAAACATTTTTTTTTATAGACTCATGTGGTGTGTGGGGAAGGTCCGCTGCTTGCGTCTACAGATGCTTATGGCGTACACTGGGTTAACGTTCTCAACATTGACCCATGTTGTAACATTTGTTACAATGTCATCCCTTTTAGAGGCTGAATAATATTTTCTTGTAGGTATACACTCAATTTTGTTTATTTATCACTGTAGTCTGTATAGTAACACGAGTTGCTTCCACCTTTTGACTATTGTGAGTAATGCTGCTATGAACACTGGTTATGCACACATATCTCTTTGAGTTTCTGCTTTGAATAAAATGCTAGATCATTTAGTAATGCTGTGTTTAATATTTTTAAGAAATCAGCAATCCATAGCAGCTGCACCATTTCACATCCCCACCAGCAATGTGCAATAATGCAAATTTCTCATCATCTTTATTAACACTTCTTATTTTTTATTAATTTAATAACTATCCTAATAAGTGTCAAGAATTATGTTCCTGTCATTTTAATTTGTATTTCCCAGTGACTACTGATTTTGAGCATATTTTCATATGCTTATTTAGTGATTTGTATGTCTTATTTAGAGAAATGTTCTACAATTCAACATCATATAAGAAAACAACACAATTTAAAAATGCATAATAGGGCCCTAGTTGGTTTGACACAATGGACAGAGCGCCAGCGTATGGACCAAAGGGTCCCGGGTTAGTTTCTGGTCAAGGGCAGGTACCTTGGTTGCAGGCTTTTCCCAGGCCCGGGCCCTGGTCAGGGCTGGTGCAGGAGGTAACTGATCAATGTGTTTCTTTCACATCGATATTTCTGTCTGTCTTACCCTCTCTCTCCCACTCTCTTTAAAGGCCAATGGAAAAAATATCCTCAGGTGAAGATTAACAACAACAAAAAAATACATAATAGGGTTGAATAGACAAAAATTTTACTTTATGAAAAAGCTACGTGTCTATGAGCTACTACGTGTGCCCTGAAGAAGAGCATAACCAATGGACATAAGACACTGGGGTGTAGGGGATGCCAGGGGATTGTCAAGGGCGGAAAAAAAAAAGGAGACATATGTAACAGGGGGGAATGAACACATATGTAATACCCTTTGTAATACTTTAAGCAATAAAAAAAAAGAATAAAGAAATTCAAAAAAAATTACTAAATCACAAAAAAAAGAAGAGTTTTTTCTCTTGTAGCCACAAGGCCAAAATTTTTGAAAATGAAACATGAAACCCATTCTTGAGAGAGGAAGGGAGAAAGGGAGAGAGAGAGAAACATCGAATGAGAGCTAAACACAGATCAGCTGTTCCCTGCATATTCCCTACCAGGGATTGAGCCCACAACCTGGGTGTGTGCCCTGACTGAGAATGAACCAGCAACATTTTGGTGCTCAGGATGAAGCCCCATCAACTGAGCCACATTGGCCAGGCAAAACTCATTCTAAAATTGGCTAAATTATGAAGGAATTTGAACTCTTAGACTCATAAGTTATCTACTTTTAAAGTAAAGGTATTAATAAGAAAATAATGGGATATGTAAATTTGGGTGGGGCATATAAGACGACTGATGAAGCTTGGGGA
>NW_006298350.1:2694-9820 GCF_000327345.1 Myotis davidii
ACATAATAGGGTTGAATAGACAAAAATTTTACTTTATGAAAAAGCTACGTGTCTATGAGCTACTACGTGTGCCCTGAAGAAGAGCATAACCAATGGACATAAGACACTGGGGTATAGGGGATGCCAGGGGATTGTCAAGGGCGGAAAAAAAAAAGGAGACATATGTAACACTCTTTGTAATACTTTAAGCAATAAAAGTGAATAAATATATAATAAATAAATAAAAATAAAATAAAATACTTTGTCTTAAAAAAATAAATAAAAGTATAAGAATAGAAAAAAAAAGGATACGGGCTGTAGCCACAACCAAAATTTTTGAAAATGAAACATGAAACCCATTCTTGAGAGAGGAAGGGAGAAAGGGAGAGAGAGAGAAACATCGAATGAGAGCTAAACACAGATCAGCTGTTCCCTGCATATTCCCTACCAGGGATTGAGCCCACAACCTGGGTGTGTGCCCTGACTGAGAATGAACCAGCAACATTTTGGTGCTCAGGATGAAGCCCCATCAACTGAGCCACATTGGCCAGGCAAAACTCATTCTAAAATTGGCTAAATTATGAAGGAATTTGAACTCTTAGACTCATAAGTTATCTACTTTTAAAGTAAAGGTATTAATAAGAAAATAATGGGATATGTAAATTTGGGTGGGGCATATAAGACGACTGATGAAGCTTGGGGAAATGGGATCCTAATTTCTTATGAGTTTTATTTGTTATTGGAAGAGTTCTGACTACCTCAGTGGAACTGGCCTTCCAACAACTAGTAAAAGTGGCTTCCCCAAAGCCAGAATAAGTAACCTCCTAATGCCCAGTGTCGCCCCCACCCCGTAGTATTGTTCTTTCCATATCCACATTAGAAGGATTAAATCAATGTTACCTGAGGATATGGTAATTCCCTCACCTGAGGCAGTTATCTTGAAAGACAATGGTCATTTTCCTCAGGCCTGGCCCCACCACCCCTTTTTGCTTCCAGACCAGCAGTTCTCAACCTGTGGATCGCGACCCCTTTGGGGGTCAAAAGACCCTTTCACAGGGGCCACCTAAAACCATCTGAAAACACATATATAATTACATATTGTTTTTGTGATTAATCACTATGCTTTAATTATGTTCAATTTGTAACAATGAAATTGGGGGTCACCACAACATGAGGAACTGTACTAAAGGGTTAAGAAGGTTGAGAACCACTGTTCTAGACCTATAACTAGACTAAAGTCACAATGGGCCCTTAAAAGTAAGTTACAAAGTACAATCTTGAGGAGGTGAGGTACACACTAGAAAAAACTACTTGATATTTATAATTTATACAAACAGGAATGTGGGGAATGTGTATGAGAATGGATACTAAGTGTGGGGGGGGGTCAGCTGATGACAGAAGAAATATAAATTTTGATCAAGTTGCATTTATTGTTATGGACACAATAAGGAAAAAAAGAAATTAATGTTGCAGTTTTGGTAGTTAAAAGCACTCTAACACTTTGGTTGATTGGCTGAAATGTGAACCAAAAATATGGTCTACTGTGAGTGAATTGGAAATGTTGGATCTTCCTTGGTTTATATAGAGAAAAGGATTCAGAGCTTTGGGTAAATTGAAATGGTAGAGTGAATTGCCATTTGAAATCTACTCACCCACATTAAGAGGGTCCATAATGCATACATTTCACCAATAGTTTGAGAAATAAATTTGTGGGGGGTGCTCCAGCATCTTTGAAGAACTACATGATGACTCTTCTAAATAGAAGATCTTACAGTGGGAACCACATTCACTCAACTGGAAAACTTAAATTCAATGGAAATAATTGCATCCTGGCATGTTAGGAAACAAGTGATATCATTCAACAACCAAAGGCAATGTGAATGTGGTTACATATGCTGACTGGGCATACCTGGTAAGAGAGAAATAGCAACTGCTCTATACTTACTTGAATGTCAGTCTCCCATAGGTGAGTCACAGAGCAAACCTTTATAATTTTAGAGCAAGTCCCTTCCATCATCTGCAGATTACTCTCTTACTGAGAAACAGGACTTAGCCTGCTACTGAGCTTAATAGAGATTAAATATTTAATGAAGGGTTACCAAGTTACCATGTAAAATGAGCTTCCCATAATAAAGAAGTATTATCTGGCCCACCAAGTTATAAAGATGGATGTGAACATCAAAACCCCACCATCAAAAGAAGTGGTATATACATGATTGAGAGTGAACAGATACTGATGACACAATTAAGTTACATAAATATGTACCCCAAATACCCATGATCTCTATTCTTGCTACACTGACTCTGGGACATTCCCTTCCTGGGACATCACTGAAGGACAATGATAAAGAAAAAATCTCACCAGTGAGGAGAATTTTGGGCAGTAAACCTGGTTGTTCATTTAGCTTAGAAGGATATATGGCCATACATATAATTATATAGCAATTAATAGACTGTTTCCAATGGTTTAGCTAGATAGCCAGTGACTTGGAGTGAACATAGTTATAAAATTAGCGACAAAGAAATTTGAGGAAGAATAGCATAGCACAATGACAGAATAGAAATTTTCTACTGACCTCCCTCCACAGCACATCTATTTTGATAACCACCCATGGTCAACTTTGTGGAAGTCCGAAAGTCCAGTCGAGAAATTCAAGAACACCACTGAGGCCAAAAACCCAAGAATAGATACATTGAAGAGAGTAAAAACAACTTCACTTTATCCACAGCATCCCTCCCACAAGACTGCACAGATCAGTGCCAAGAGAAACCAACTTAATCTGTTATTTCCTGCACAAGGAAAAATGAGTGTAGTCAGTGAATGTTTGGCTTCTATAGCCAAGTAAGGTACTGTCCAAGAGGCTAAACTCTTTCATGCTTCACCTAGAATACTGAGGTTATTGGCAAAGTTGATGAGTTGGTAGAGGAGAGGCTGCAAGATAAACAACTGGGACTCAGAACTCATGAAAGGGACATTGATCTTACTAAATGCTTTGTGGACCCTATGAGGAAATCTACCCATAAGCTTCTTGGGATGCCTTAACTAATGACTCCTTTAATTGGTGTATGGGCATCCCCAATCCTCTGTGCACCTCACCTATATATTTTGCTCAGCTCCCTACAGCACAACCACTGACACTAAGTTCAAGCCTCTACATAGTATTAACAAAAATAGGCAGAATTCTGAACCATCTTTGTATGATTGGGAGAAGGCATCCAAACGAGCATTTTATGGCACTGCACTAGAGAAAATAAGTTAAAGGCTCTCAGAACCCAGCCTGACATTGCAGGATTCAGAAAAGAAATAAAAATTTAAGAATTAGCATACTTCCCTGGAGGAAAAAAGAGATGTGAAGTGGGCACGTCTATAGAAAAGTTTGAAAAGACCTCATAATACCTAGCTGAGGAGATGGATGAAGGCATTTTCTCTCAAAGCCAGTCAGTAAAGTGTGGAACAGGTGACTGTATCTACAAATGTAAAGGCAGAAATGCAAGACTACAAGGAGCAATACAAAAATTAAGAAAACATTAAACCACAAAAGGAATACACTAATGTTCCTGTAGCCAACATGAAAGAATTGCAGATCTATACACTGTTTGATACAGAAATCAAATAATTGCCTTTAGAAAGCTCATGAGATATAAGAGAACACAGATAACTCAGTGAATTCAAAAAAAGATGCATGAACAAATGAGACTTTTGACAAAAAGATAAAGCTATAAAAAAGAACCAAAGAAAATTTTTGGATATGAAGAATACAATGAATAAGATGATAAATGCAATAAATGACCTATACTTATTAAATAAAATAAAGCAATAATTAAACTTCCAGACACAGAAACCACACCATCTTGAAGGGGAAACCAGCCATGACTAGGCACCCAGGAACACCATCACCCAGACTGGCCTTGGACTCTACCTGGGACCCCATAGCCACTATGTCCAAAGTCATGCTGCCTCCCCTCCAGACCTGCAGACCCAGGAAATCCTGCCTCCCCAGCTTCTGGCTCCTGGACCCCTCATTTGTGCTGCTATAGCAGTAGACCCTGCAACTATTGCTTCCTGGGCCACTGGATCCTAGGCACCTTGGTGAGTTGCTGAGTATGCGCCTCTTGGGTCAAAGTCTTGCAGCTTTAGCAGCAGACCTTGTGATCCCCACATCCCTGGCGGCAGGCTCCTAGACCGCTTAGTGATTCGCAGAGTGAAGCCACCCTAGCCAGAGTCCTGTTGCCTCACCTGCAGACTCCAGGATGCCCACCTCCCTGTTATGGGCTTCGGGACCCTCACAGTGATTCACAGAGTGATGTCACCTTGGCAGGAGTCATGCCACACAGGCCAGAGTTGCACTACCCCAGCTGTGGGTACCAGGACCCCAACCACCCAGGTGGTGGACTCCAGGACCCCACAGTGAGCTGCAGGCCACTGAGAACTCAGGCAACCCCTGCCACAAGAGCCGGAACCACAAGCACATACACAACAGCTTGCAGGATGAGACCGAATGTGAGTCACATTGTCAGACAACCTGTGAGGAGACTTCATCCACAAATGAGAAACTAACATTCAAGACCCAACTACATCATGAGAACCCAAATAATGCAAGCAGGGGGCTCCACTAGAGCACCCAGCTCAGGAGACCTGAGAGACAGCAACACTGGGTCCCACAAATCACTGACTACATAGGACCACTTCCAAAAGAACTTCAGTGGCACAGCAGTTGGATCTAAGATATAGAAAAAATTTCAATGGAACAGCAAAAATGGGGATACAAAGAAATGATCCCCAAAAGAAAGAAAAAGAGGAAATGCCAGAAAAGGAATTAAAAGTAATTTGTCACCCTAGCCGGTTTGGCTCAGTGGCTAGAGCATCAGCCTGCAGACTCAAGGGTCCTGGGTTCAATTCTAGCCAAGGGCACATGCCTGGGTTGTGGGTTCTATCCTGAGTAGGGAGCGTGCAGGAGGCAGCCGATCAATGATTCTCTCTTATCATTGATGATGCCCAAGATGATCCAAAGTTCTTCAATTGTCATATGATCAATATAGTGCATAATAAATTAAAACTTAATATTTTTAAAAAAGTAATTTGTCAGAAAGAGAATTCAGAGTAATGGTTATAAGGATGCTGAGACATCTGGAACAACTCAAAGAGAATTAGAAGGATATGAATGAGAATTTCACCAACAAGAATTAGAATAAAGAAGAAATGAAGAATGACATAGCTGCAATAAAGAACACAATGGAAGGCTTCAACAGTAAGCTAGAAGAAGCTGAGGATCAAATCAGCAAGTTAGAAGACAAAGTAGAAAAACACCCAAGCTGAGCAGGAACTGGAAAAAATAATTTTTAAAAAAGGAAGAGAGTCTAAGGGAGCTTTGGGACAACTTGAAAAGCAACAAGATCCTCAAAATAGGGTTGCCAGAAGTAAAGGAAGCTGAGCAAGAGATAGAAAATCTGTTTGAATAAATAATGACAAAAAACTTCCCAGCTTGAGGAAGAAAGTCACACAAATCCATGAAGCATAGAGAGTTCTAAGCAAGATGAATCCCAAAAGACCCACACCAAGGCACATCATAATTAAATTGTCAAATGTTAAAGTCAAAGAAAGAAACATAAAGGCTGCAAGAGAGAGCCAGAATGTTACCTACAAGGATCTCCCATTAGACTATCAACTGATTTATCAACAGAAACACATCAGGATAGAAAGGAATGTAATGAAGTATACAAAGTGATGTAAAACAAGGGACTGAACCCAAGAATACTCTAACCCAAGAAGGCTATCATTCAAAATTAAAGGTGAAATCTGGAGGTTCATAGACAAAAATAGGCTAAGAGTTTATTACCACAAAGCCAGCAATGCAAGAAATGCTAAAGGGACTACTCTAAAGGAGAAATAGAAAGGGATAAAGGAAAAAATGCATAAAGAACTAAGATGGCAACAAACAAGTACCTATATATAATAAATTTAAATGTAAATGGATTAAATACTCCAATCAAAAGACATAGGGTAGCCAAATGGATAAAAAAAAAAAAAAAAACATGACCCATATATATGCTGTCTACAAGAGTCCCACCTCAGAATAAAGGACTCACACAGACTGAAAGTGAAGAAATGGGGAAAAAATTTTCAGGCAAACGGAAATGAAAGAAAAACACACACACAAAGCTGGGGTAGCAATACTTATACCTAATAAAATAAACCTCAAAGTGAAGGCCATAACAAGAGATAATAAATGCCACTGCATAATACTAAAGGGATCAATACAACAATAGGATATAATTCTGGTAAACATATATGCACCCAATACAGGAGCATCCAAATACTTACAAAATAAAAAACAAACAGAAAAAAAAACACAACTTCTGGACTACATCAAAGGAGAGATCAACAGCAATACAATCATAGTAAGGGACTTTAATACACCATTGACATCACTGGAGAAGTCTTCTAGCCAAAAAATCAGCAAGAAAACAGCAATCCTAAATGACTCACTAGATCAGATGGAATTAATTGGCATCTTTAGAACATTTCAATTTTGCTCCCCAGTATTGTATAGTCTCTCTTTATTTTTCAATTGGTTTACATTCATTAATATTTAGTACTAGTAGCCTGGTGCACAAAATTCGTGCACATTAAAAGGGAATTAATTGCCCTAACTGGTTTGGCTCAGTGGATAAAGCATCGGTCACAGCTCTTATAGCGATCGCTGTTTGCTGCCCACTATTCTATACCCCTCCAATCTGGGAGCGGGGCCTGCTCTCTCATTTGAGTAAACAGCTCTTCCCCACTGTCTTAGCATCTGAGTGGAGCTGACACCACCTTCAGCAGTGGCGATGGGCAAGGATGGGTTCAGAAACTGGCATATAAACGAACCAGGGCCCCTGGAAGTAAATGACATCCCCTGGGGCTTCTGGGAGAAAGAAGTTTCCTTCTTCATCCACAGGTGATCCCTACAGAGCAGCTCTCTCTCTTTTCCTGGATGAGGAGCTCCGAGGGTACGAATTGCCATGGATGTTTTGCCAACATAATGGGAAGAGCCTAGAGCTGCTGGAGGTCACAGTGTGAAACTGAGGGTGAGGCGAACACCACGGAAGTCAGAGCAGAGGGAAATCAGGTCCCTGCACTTGGTGACAATATTTGACATGATTAAAA
>NW_006298350.1:10339-16190 GCF_000327345.1 Myotis davidii
TGAAGACACGGCTGGGGGCATGGTCCCTGTCTCTCCATCGGAGAAGCAGCGTCCCACCAAGACCGGGCTTTCATTCTATTGTCTGTCTTTTCTAAGCCTTTCAGTCGCCCCACTCAGGTTCACCCCGCGCTGGGGCACACTTTAGAAAGATCTGCCTCCATGCTCCCAGAGGGGGTTCCTGCCTCAAACTCCGCCCTTACAGGAAACAGCTCCGGGAAACAGTTTGGGGGAGGTGCAGCCATTGCCAAGAAAACCCCAGTAGGACTGACTTCCTTCCACTCGGTTGCCGTTTGTCCGTATGTGACAAACACCACCCATGGTTTTTATATAAGTAGATTAGTTTCAGGTGTACTGCAAAGTGTTCCCTCAAAATTTCAGGTACCTGCCAGGCCCCGTATATACTGATCACAGTACTATTGATTGTACTCCCTACATTATCATCTACTACTGATACAGTTTGTGCACACACTTTTGGGTTGTGCTGATAAATTGTTAGTCAAGTAATGTTTTAGGGGCTTATACTGGCTACATATTTTCTCTACATTAAACATGCTTTTATATCACTCTTTTTGAATTTGTTCAACTAAGCTCTGGATAAGGACATTCAAAATTATATTTTGATTCAAAACTAGCTTTCCCCTTAATTGTGGATACTCCGCATCAATCTGCCTCCCAGTGTTTTATGAGAGTTCAAACTGCAGAGCCCTGTTCAAAACTGAAAAACATTAGGTGTCAGTGTCTTTATTCTGTTCAGTGTGATATTGCAGAGAAATTACTATTTGTCACTGCTCAGTGCAATCATCAAAAAATGCTTAATGCTTAATCATCATTTATATTATTTAATTTTATTTTTTTCTAGTTTCCTTGCATTATAGTGTCTCTGTTACTGGTTTCCAAGAGCTTGTTTATGACTAAAGATGCTAACCATTTCTTAAGCATTGCAAAATAAATATGATATTTTTTATTATTAGTTTACTGTGGTGTTTTACTTTTTGGTCATACCAATGTTGTGCATTAAATATAATCGTTCTGTCCAAAAAAAAGTAATGGTAATTTTTCTAATTTGATGAAAAACATTAATATAGATTTGAATACATTTAGAAACATATTTATAGATCCATAAAATGTATCAATGACAAAGACAAAGAAAATTGTGAAAGCAGCAAGAAAAAAGTGTCTCATCAGGTAGAAGTTCCTCAATAAGATTAAGATCTGATTGGTCATCAGAAACCATGTAGGCCAGAAGACAGTGAGATAACATATTCTAAGTGCTGCCAGAAAAAATAAACTGTCTACCAAGAATTCTATGTCTGAAAAAACTATCAAAATTGAGGAAATAATTAAGATATTACCAATCAAATAAAAATTGAGAAAAATCTGTTGCTAATAAACCTATCATATAAGAAAAATTAAAGGGAATCATTTAGAAGGACATGATAGGGGGCACTAGATACCAATACAAATCCAAATGGAGAAATGAAGAACACTGACAAAGGTAATTACAGAGATAAGTATAAAGTATTATCTAAATTATTTTTAACAATTTTATTCTATTTGATTTAAAAGAAAATTGTACAAAGCACTCAAAACTATTTTGATGCTCTTAAATATAAAAGATGTAATATGTGTGGCAATAATAACACAAAGTAGGAGGAGGAGATAGAGTATAACTGGAGGAAAAAAATTACAAATAACTTTAGTTGATATTAGTCCAAATTGAAATATTTAAGATATTAATTTTTATCCCCAGGAAACTACTGAAAATAACTTAAAATGATAAAGAAACAAAGGCATTAAAATGGCATGCCAGAAAATTTATTTTAAGACCAAAGAAGGTAGTAATGGAGAAGTTAAGAAACAAAATACTAATCATATTCTTTTTTAAAAGAAATAGCAAATTGGCAGGTGCAAATATTACCTTACCAATAATTAATTTAAAAATACTAGTAAACCAACCCCTTGCTGGGTAGCTAAGTTGATTAGAGTATCATCCCTATATGCCAAGGTTGCGGGTTTGATCCCTGGTCAGGGCACATACAAGAATCAATCAATCATCCCTAGCCGGATAGAGCACCGGCCTACAGACTGAAGGGTCCCTGGTTCAATTCCGGTCAAGGGTACATGCCCATGTTGCGGGTTCAATCCCCAGTAGGAGGAATGCAGCAGGCAGCCTATCAATGATTCTCTCTCTTTCTCTCTCTCAAATCAATAAATAAAAATGAAAAAATAAAAATAAACTGACAAAATGGCACAGATTGGTAAACTGAATTAACAAATATATGTACATTTATATTGTTGTAATGTACCCCACGTGTAAATACTCCGGACCCAAGACCAAATTAATGAGTCATTTAATTAATAAGTCGGCGACTGAGAAGGAGCTATGGCTCTAAATCTCCTAGTCCCGAAATGGTGGCAACATCAGGCTTATATACGCAAATTTTACAAAGGTATCGATTACATCTTTGGGTTTGGAATGAGGAACCTGGTTTGCACAAAGCAGTTACAGGAGCAAAATTGAGCAAGTTAGTTATCTATAAAGATTAATTATATTTTTGGGTCTTCAGATCACTGAATCAATGGAAACACATTATCTGGAGCCACTGAGGCAATTCAGAATAATTGTGCTGTCCTGGTCTTGGGACCACTGAGACAACTGGAACACATTATCTGTAGCCACTGAGGCAATTGTGCTGTCCTGGTTTTCAAGTACAGAAGAATGTGCTTCGATAACCAGTAAGATCACAATGGGATATTCAAACCACCAACAATAGAGTATTCAATTGATTGGGATAGCATACATAAGTTCATAAAATCAAAGTAACTTTTCTATTGTTCAACAAAGCAAGTACAGAAGCCAAAACAGCAGGGTTAAAGTTAAACTGCAGTTTCTACCTGAGATGATTGCTATCATACTTCATTATCCTGTGTTGAGACATACTTCTAGTTGAAAAATGATTGAAACTATGCTGGTGCTAACCAGCAGACTCTGAGTGACAGATGAATGATTGCTTGACATATGTTTCTGTGAAAGAGAGGCTAAGGGGCTAGTTTGCTTTAGGAGCAAATAGCCCTGTTCAACTGCCTCCTTAGGCTTTTATTGTCACAACAGCTTGAACTAAAATTAACCTCTAGATACAATCAGCAGGGCAAGTATCCCTGAGAAAGCACCTGCGTCTGTCGTGTCTTTCAAACAAGGACATTTTGAAATCTAAACATAAAGATTCTAGTAAAACACCCAGGGGGTCAGAATTGTTTGGAAAAGTCAAGGCAGGGGGGACCTTTGGTAAGGTTCCCCACAGGCCTCTGATCTTTCAGAGATTCCTCCTTACAGACTTTCCAACCAAGTCCCACGCTTCCCCATAAAATTAAAAGCATTTAAAAGGTACATCACAGAAACCATAACCAAAGGGGATGTGAAATATCTACACAGATAACAGACAAGATAGGCTCTAAGACCAAAATTTATACTATAGATAAGAAAAGATATGGTATAATAATAAAAGAGCTAGTGCATCAGGAAGTTATAACAATTATAAATATATATGTCCTTGACAACAGAGCCAATAAGATATAAATTATGAAACTTTCAAAAATGAGAGGATAAATAGATAATTACTAAGAGTTGCAGAATTAAATATCCAATATAAAATAATATACAGAGAAAGTTGGTTTTATAGCAAATAGAAAATAAAAGACATGAAAAACACTAAAACACTATAAGCAATTAGACCAATCATATATCTACAGAACAACTTACCATCAAGAGTTAAATACACATTCTTTTCAAAAACTCATGCACCGTTTTTGAGAATAGAAAATGTTCTAAACCATAAAACAATTATCAATTTACTTATAATGATTTAAATTATAGAAATTATATTCTCTAATGACAATGGAATTAAATTAGAAATAAATAACAGAAGAAAGTTTGGGAAATTTTACAAGTATATCTTAATTAAATAAAATACATCTAAATAACCAAGAATAAAAAATAGTAAAAAATAAAAGAGGACATTGAAGAAATAACTGCACCATCATGTTTATTGAGGTGTTATTCACAATAGTTAGATACAGAAACATCCTAAAAGACTATCAAAAGATGAATGGATAGAGAAAATTTGGTATGTATACACAGTAACATATCATTCATTCATCATGAGACAGAAGGGAACCCTCCCATTTGTTACAACATGCATGGTCCTTGAGGGAATTATGTTAAACTAGAGGCCTGGTGCACAAAATTTGTGCACTGGTAGGGTTGCTAAGCCTGGCCAGTGATCAGGGTCGATTGGGGTCTTCCTTCCCAGGGCTGCCAGCTGCCAGCTGGGGCCTTCCTTCCTCTGGCTGTCAGCTGTAGGATGGGCCCTTCCTTCATTCCGCACCACCTTCTGGTGGTCAGCGCACGTCATAGTGAGTGGTTGAACTCCCAGTTAGTCAATCTCCTGAGGGGGAAATTTGCATATTATCCTTTTATTATATAGGATAGGATAGGTCACACAGGGAAAGACAAATCCTGTATGTAATCCTTTGTATGTGAAATCTAAAACACCTGAACTTGTAAAAAAAGATTAAAATGTTGGTTACCAGGGGCTGTAGGGTGGAGGAATTGGGGACACACTTAAAGGTACAAATTTGCAGCCAACAGACAATAAATCCTGGAGATATGTTGAAGATCTAGTAATTATAGATAACAATGTTATATTAAAAACTTCAAAGTTAATAAGAGACTAGTTATCAATTGTTTCTATCACCAAAAAAATAACTATGTTATGTGATACATGCATTAGCTAACACCATGATGTTAATTATATTGAAATATATAAATGAATTAAATCAATATCATGCACCTTAAACTTAGTGTTATATGTTAATTAAATCTCACTTTAAGAAGTTAAGAATTTAGATCTCATGTTATGTTTCCTATCATAATGAAAATTTTAAGAAAAGATGGATGATATTCCTGAAACTGATCTACAGATTCTAAGCAATCCCAATCAACATCCCAGCTGGCTTCTTTGCAGAAATTGACAAGCTAATCCTAAAATTTACAGCTGCATGCAGTGTATCCTGAACAAAGCAATCTTGAGAAGATGAATATAGTCAGAGAACTCTCAATTCCTGATTTCAAACTTTACTGCAAAACTACTAGATTTATCAGGATGATCACTTTGTAAGTTATATAAATGTCCAATAACTTGTGTTGTGTACCTGAAACTATACTGTACCTCAACACTAATTGAAATTATATCCTATCTAATAATAGAGAAACATGATAATTAACCATAACTTCACTACCCTCCCCATTGGCTAATCAGCGAGATATGCAAATTAAATGCCAACCAAGATGGCGGCCGGCAGCCAGGCAGCTTGAATCTAACATGAGGCTTGCTTGCTTCAGTGACTGAGGACTCCAACGTTCCCCGCCTGCCATTGCTGGGCTCTGAGCTGCTAAGAAACATTGTTACAAATATAGAAGCTAAACAAAACCCCAGAAACCTGTTTTCAGTCAGCTGAGATCTCAGAGCTGGAGTCGCAACAAAGTTTCAAATACAGAAAGCAAACAAAGCCAGAAATCTGCTTTCAGCAGTGAGGTCTCACAGCTAAAGCCGGCTCTCAGCTCCAGTGACAGCCAACCATCCAAGAATTCAAAAAAAATAAATAAAGGAAAAAAGGAGTGGTTGGGAGCTTCAGTCACCCGCCAGCCTGAAAACGGTCCTAAGCCTCTCACCCAGACTGGCCAGGCACCCCAGTGGGGACCACCACCATAAAGGGGATGTGGCCAGTCTGAAAATGGCCCTCAGCCTCTCACCCAGGCTGGCCAGGCACCCCAGCGAGAACCCCACCCTGA
>NW_006298350.1:16424-17882 GCF_000327345.1 Myotis davidii
AACAAAAGGAGACTACATAATCAAAGCATTAAGGTACTGGTACAAGTGTAAGCATGTAGTTCAGTTGAATAGAACTAATCCAGAAATAAATGAATGGAGTTATTGTTAATTGATTTTTGAGAAGACCACAAAGACAATTCAGTGGAGACATGAATAATGCTTTTTAAGAAATGGCAATAGAAAAACTGAATATCCGCATACAAAATAATTAATTTGGACTCTTAGATCACACTATGCACAAAAAAATTAACGCAAAATATATCAAAGACCTAAGTGGAAGAGCTAAAACTATAAGACTCTTAGACAAATACTAGAGGTACATTTTCATAACTGAGTAAACAATGGTTTCTTAGATAACAAACCAAAGGTAAAATAACAACAAAAAAGGATAAATTGGATTTCATCAAAATTTTCAATGTTTGGACCCCAAAGAACACCACAAATAAACTTAAAATACAACCCACCTAACAGGAGAAAATATTTGTAAATTATATATCTGATAAGGTACTTGTATCCAGCATATAGACATAAAACCACTTAAATTTAATAATAAAATAAAAATAATTAAATGACCCAATTACAAATGGAGAAATAATTTAAGCAGACATTACTTCAAAGAAGGTTTCAAATAGTCAGCAAGACCAGAAAAGATGCTAAACATCATTAGTCATTAGGAAAATGAAAATATAAACTACAATAAGAAAGCATGGCACATGCACTGGAAAGACTAATATAAAAAAGACAGGCAGTAACAAATTTTGTGTAAAATGTGGAGAATTTGAACCCTCATAAATTTCTTATAGAAATGAGAAATGTTATAGTAATTTTGGAAAACATTCTGGTAATACCTCAAAATTTAAACATAGAGTTACTATATTCCCCCATTGATTATATTCATATATAAAATCAAAGAAATTGAAAACATATGTTCACAGAAAACTTGCATGTGAGTGGTCATGATAACATCACTTTAATAGCATCAACTTCAAAATAATGCAATTTCCATCAACTGATTAAGGGATAAAGTCAATGTGATATATTTATTTTATTATTAAATCTTTATTGTTCAGATTATTACAGTTGTTCCTCTTTTTCCCCCCCATAGCACCCCTTTCACCCGGTTCCCACCCCACCCTCTGCCTTTACCCCTCCTCTCCCCCACTGTCCTCATCCATAGGTGTAAGCTTTTTGTCCAGTCTCTTCCCACACCCCACACACCCCTTTCCCCCCCAAGAATAGTGAGTCCCTTCCCTTTCTATGTCCCTGATTCTATTATAATCACCCGTTCATTCTGTTCATCAGATTATTTATTCACTTGATTCTTGGATTCACTTGTTGATAGATGCATATTTGTTGTTCATAATTTGTATCTTTACCTTTTTCTTCTTCCTCTTCTTAAAAAGAGAGAGAGAGATGGGGTGAGGAGGAGGAGAGGAAAAAAAGGAAAGGGGGAAGGGC
>NW_006298350.1:19338-27492 GCF_000327345.1 Myotis davidii
CTGCCGCCAGCCCACTCCGCACGCACCTCCGCACCTTAGTATTTTACTTCCTCACTGCACCTTCTCTGAGTCTCGGTATGCTTTTCTCTTTCCTTATAGTTGTAGAATTTCCACTCAGCCAGCCTTCCTGTGGTTCTGGATGATGTCCGTTTTGTCTTTTAGTTGTATTTTTGAATTTGCTGTGGGAGGCAGCAATTTCTGGTGTTTACCTATGCTGCCATCTTGGTTTCTCCTCAATGTGATATATTTATACAAAGGAACAGTAATATGCCATAAAAAGAATGAAACAGTGATACATGCTACAACATGGATAAATCCTGAAAATATTATGCTAAGTGAAAAAAGTCAGACCCAAAAGCAGTATTCTGATGTCATTTACATGAAATATCCACAATAGGAAAATCCATAGACAGAAATAAAATTAGTAGTTGTCTGGAGCTGAGAATAGGAGGAAATGAAAAGTAGCTGCTAATAGATACAGGTTTTCTCTTAAGGATAATAAAAACATTCTGAAATAGGTAATGGTGATAGTGGCACAATTTGAAATCCATTAAAACCCAATGTAATGTGCACTTTAGAAGTGTAAATTTTATGGCACATGAGCCAAATCTAAATAAATGTGTTGTTTAAATAATACCCAAAAGAGATAATACCACCAAAGCCATGATCCAGAGAACCATCACAAAGCTACTCTCACCACAACCACTGCTACTATTGCCAAAGATGCCTCTTGACACCCATGGAATCAATAATTAGCCACTAATAATCTGAAGCCAACCAATGGAATTGCTTTTAAATCTTTACATATCCATGATTTTGTTGGCCAACATATATAGTAACAAGAAGAAACTTCTGACTCCTTTCTGCTTTTCTATACTCACTGGACTGCATATAATTGCTGGAACCTCATTCTCTTCAGGACTAAGTAAAAAGAAATCTGAGCTATATAACATTTTGAACATTTTGTTTTCTTTTTGCTTTTCAGACACTGCCTTACAGGAAATAAAGGGTAGATTGTAGGTTGAGTGATCCAATACTCATTAATCCACTGTATAAGGCTTCTCCAGAAATATGATATGTATTTCATATGAAGTTGCAATTTCAATAATGAGAATGGACCATCCACTAGAAATTTTAATATCTGGGGGAAAATCATCCCAGGTACTGAGAGTGACATGTATGAGAACCCTGAAGTGAGAGAATGTTTGTCTTACATAAGGTCAGAAAAAATGCCTTTGAATGTCTGTCTCTTACTAATTATTACATTCATATTTTTCTTTTCTTTGTCTCTCCATGCTGCATTCTAGAAAATTTATTTTGACCTACCTTCAAGTTTACCAAATACATCTTCAGCTACATCAAATTTGCATGAAATAGACCCAGTGATTTCTAAAATTTGTTATTGCATATTTTTATTCCTAGCAACGTTCTATTTTTCATATATTCAAATCTCCAGTGCATTTTAAAAAATCTATTATTTGTAGCATTTTTGTTAAACATGAGTTTTTATATTTGTTTTATAGTCTGACTGATAATTTAAATATTTGAAGAGGTTATGAATTTTTTGCTGCCTATTGTTTTTCTTAGCTCTAACCCATGGCACCTCATTGTATTATGTGTGTTTATTTTTGAATAGGTGATGCTTGTTGTCCTTGAAAAATGGTTTTAGGTGATTTGAGGTCTAGGATGAAATGCTCTCCCCCAGAGAGAATTTATGATTACCTTTATCATATGCATAAGGATACTACTAGTTCAGGATCACACTATACTATAATCATATCCTGAGACTTTTTGGCCTACTTAGGTTATGTGAATTTGAGCTATAAATGTGAAGGAAAAGTGTAGTTAGAACTTCTTAAGGATGCCCTATCCCAACCCCTGTTAACTTGCTTACCAGGGTACCAAGAAAAAAATTTGTGTTCCCCTGGAAAGTGATTAATGGGCTTATTTTAAAGGAATTTACACCCACAGAGTATAGATTTCTAGAATTTATGTCTTATTGGAAAGAGGGTCTCTTTCTATAACCCCTAAAGTAGGAGGTATCATACATAGTTTTACCTCTCGCCAGAAGCTCCAGTTCACTAAGAAAGGCAAATCCCTCAAAGGAAAAAACAAAACACACACAAAACAAAATAAAACAAAAAACATAGCTTCAGTGTTCTCCTTTCTTCTTTTGCGTTTTCACTGTGAATTAGATTTTGGCCTTTTAATTCCTTACTGTCTTGTCTTTTTTTCAATACTTTAAATTTTTTAAATGTATTTTATCTAAGCACTTTAGATTGTCATTTGGGGTTCTTATTGTTCTGAATAACCTATATCATCTATCTCATCTAACTTTATATTAACTCTGTATTTCAATCTATATTAAATCAGGTGACTTTACAATTCACTATTAAAATAACTACTTCTTATAAAGCCAACTATTAAATACTGACTTTAAGAAAAAAATATAAAAAGATCTGTCTCTTAACTGTTATAAACCCCAGCTTTTTCCACTGGGAGTTTTTACCCTAATTTGGTTAAAATTAAAATCATCCTGCCGAAACCGGTTTGGCTCAGTAGATAGAGCGTCGGCTTGCGGACTGAAAGGTCCCAGGTTCGATTCCGGTCAAGGGCATGTACCTGGGTTGCAGGCACATCCCCAGTGGGAGATGTGCAGGAGGCAGCTGTTCGATGTTTCTCTCTCATCGATGTATCTAACTTTCTATCTCTCTCCCTTCCTCTCTGTAAAAAATTAATAAAATATTAAAAAAAATCATCCTTGCTCCTACAAAATACAGATAGTCATATATAGAGAGTAGGATGACCACTGTGTGTGTGTGTGTGTGTGGGGGGGGTGTTGGGGGCAAGATAGAGGAGGGTATGGGGGGATAAATGGTGATGTACAGAGATATTATTTGGGGTGCTGAACTCACAATACAGTGCATAGATGATGTGTTGTATAATTATGCACCTGAAACTTGTATAATTTTGTTAACCAGTGTTAAACCAAATAAATTCCACAAAAAGGGGGAAAAAGAAATGTCACTTCTCAGAATTTATCTAGTATTCCTTATAGTTAGAGAATTGAACGAAGATTTATGTATAAAAATTGTTCTCATGGTGCTACCATAATATGATATGATAGTGAAAAATTGGAACCAAAATAAGTATTTTGGAAAAATAACATACATGAAAATCGTGATACTGAGTCATTAGTCACATGAAAATGCTCATTAGATGAGTGAAGTAAACAAATTATACAACAACTAGTATGTTACAATCCAGATTGTGTTTTTAATACACATAGAAAATACTGAATAATTAAAATGTTAGGAATGGTATTTTTGTTTTTTTTTAATATATTTTGTTGATTTTTTACAGAGAGGAAGGGAGAGAGATAGAGAGTTAGAAACATCGATGAGAGAGAAACATCGATCAGCCGCCTTCTGCACATCTCCTACTGGGGATGTGCCCGCAACCCAGGTACATGCCCTTGACCGGAATCGAACCTGGGACCTTTCAGTCCGCAGGCTGACGTTCTATCCACTGAGCAAAACTGGTTTTGGGGAGGAATGGTATTTTTGGATGGTAAAAGTGATTATTGGAAAAAATAAATTTATTAAAAAGTATAAAATTCCTCTGAATCCTATCTCCAGTTGTTTAAGACCCTTCAAATGCATTCTCTTCAAATAAATTAAAGTAATCTTCAAGATTTCTAATCATGTCACTGTCCTGCTAAGTAACTCATTAATGTCCTGTCATTGTTCTTTGGATAAAGCTCAAAATACTGACTGACCATGGCCTTTCAAGACATGCCTCATCTCAGCAAATAGGCAGTCTCATCTACTATCACTTCCTTTTACTAGTAAATGTTCTAGGCACTTCACTTTTATCCATTCAAATGCATTCTTCTCCCAGGGCAATCAAAAAACAATATTTTCCTTGCCTATAACAATATCCTCCTCCTCCATTTATCTGACTAATTTTAACTTATTGATTAGGTCTCCCCTCAAATGTCACTTTGTCCTAGAAGCTTTCTTGCATTATTTCAATCTGAATTATATATACCAATACATGTTTTCACATGAATATAATTTTCCTTCATCAAATGCAACTAAATCATTATTTAAACAATTTTAATGTGCATTTCCTCTGCCAAACTATAAACTCCTTGATGTTATAGATTCTGCTTTGCTCATAAGTTAGTTCAGATGGACTTGATTTTTCAATTTCTTGCACATCACCTTATCTGTAATTACTCCCTTTCATAGCATACCAATAAAATGATTCATGCTAACTTTTACATTCCATTTGTTAGAATTATCTTAATACCTCATCACTCAGTCAGAGCAGAAAGCTACACTAATAGCATAATATCAATTCACCTTGGTTATTAGATTCTATTCATTCAAAAATAAAATATCTATTTTTATTTTGTTTTATAAAATTATTTGCACAAAATAGTGGTTCTTATCAAAGCCTTAGCTTGGATTTGAAAATCTGCAATTTTAAAAACTTCTTCAGCAAAAGAGCTTTACACAACTGTTTTCAGAAAAGCCTGTTTTACTTAATTACACACACACACACACACACACACACACACACACACAATATTTTGAACATTTCTGAACAGTTACAGCTAGTTTCATGACCATAAGACTATATTTCTGACAATTAAGATCTTCACCAACCCAGGCATCTAGATAATCAAACCACCTTTTCTATTGTTTCTCAAACTATCCAATCTCTTACAAAAATATACTTTTTCAGTAAAATAGATTATCAGATGAGAAGTTTAAAAGCACATATATAGGGGTGGGGGTGGGGCGGGAATGGCAGCTGAATAGGCAGACCTATTGTGCACCTCATCCCAGGGCCAGACTGAAACTACAACTTAAAGAATATTCACCTGGTATTACCAAACTGAGATCCAGCTGAGGAGGAGACATATCAAAGAAGGACAGAAAACACCTGAGACCATTAGGAAGGGCAAGGTGGCAAGAGGAGCTGACCCAGCTTCCAGGGGCAGCAGGCCAGCAAGAGTGAGGAGGGAGCTCCCAGCTATGGGAGGGTCTGTTCCTTCAAAAGATAGAGGCCCAGAAGCAAGGCTGGGCTCCACTGCCCAGAGCACAGGAGCTGAGACCCACGGCCCACATAACATCCAGCCATGAAAGGCAGGAGGTCTGCTGGCCATGGTGGAGTCTGGAGCTGTAGACCAGAGCTAGTTCAAGACAAAGCTGCACCACAGTTTCATGATGTATTGTTTTGTTTTGTTTTAAACCCAGAGCACAGGAATTTTCATTTTCAGCTACTCACCCAAGGGAGGGAGGCGCAGACCTCGCCAAGGAGAGGATGGGTTGGGAAACATTGTGGGGAAACATGGAAAAGCAGCAGCCAGGAGTCCTACATTTGGTCATAGGCCCCAAACATATATGGCCATTTTCCAGTAGTTTCAGAACAAGAAAAGAAAAACAAACCTGCCCTAGGTGATACAGTCTGTCTCACTCTCAGGAGCCCTGCCAGCACACCCTGCATTTTGACCTTTTCAGAGTAAATAAAAGCAGAGGCCAAGCCTACTGGTTTGAACATTCTCAGGAGCCACAGTGACTGGTTTGGAGGAGGGGCCATCTGCTCACTATTCTGGGAACCTTTCTGGTACTTTGCACCAATGGAAAGCTAATAGAAACTTCCGGTTTACAACCAATCCTACTGTTCACACAAGGATCTCTGTCCAACTGAGGGCGGAGTAATATTTTGGGCCACTCACAGAGGAGTAGATCTGGGGCAGGGAAACACACCCACCACATTCCCTAAAAGCTAAACAACACCTCTCCTGCCTAAAGCCTATTCAGAATTAGATTTTTTAGTGATTAAGATTGACAGTTGGCTGACAGGCAAAACTGGGCAGATGTGGAATATGAGGATTCAGGAGCAGTTTGCTCACCCAGCCCTGGGCCCCATGCTGCTAACAAACCTACTTTAGAGGGCAGATTGGCCTTTCCTACTTATAACCAAGTCCTGTGGAGACAAAAAAACAGTGCATCACTTGAAGCTTGAATAAGGTTGCTGAAAGCCAAAAGAAGTCGTTTTCTGACATTGGTTAGCACCTAAGTATAACACAGAAAGCCCAGAATGGACAGAAAGAACAGTCGACCATAGCAATTAGGCGAGTAGGATGCAAAGGGGGCTCCCATGGGGCACTAAACTGCTGAAATGAATGCCACTTCACTTTTTATTTCTTTTTTCTTCCATTTTTTTCTTTTTTAATTATTTTTTCTTTCCTTTTTTTTTCCTTTTTTAATTCATCTTCTTTGTCAATTTGCTTTAATGATTTGTAATTTTCCTAGTTGTTTTCATCATATATCTAATTTTCCTCTTCTCTTTTCCTACCCATTTTTAAAATTATTTTTTTTCTTTTCTTCACTATTCAACATTTTTTCTCTTTTTTCCTGCTTTCTCATTTTTTTCCATTTTATTATTTTAGGTATATCTGTATTCTCCCTATTCTCCTTAAAAAATATTTGTTTCTTTTCTTTCTACTTCTTCCTCCATTATTTTAAACCATTTCCTTTAACCAATTTCCCTAATTATTCATTCTTATTTTCTTTATTTTAGCTCTGCATCTACATATTTCTCCCCTCATTTTTTTTTTTTGTTTTTAGTTTGTTCCACAAAACACCTAACACATGAGACCACCCCACAAAGTCTGGGAGATGTAGAAGTTTGATCTAATATATACAAACAATAATAAAGGGACAGAAAAATGTGGAGATAAATAAACAACCCCCAAAGGAGAGAAGAGCAGAAAAAGCCAGAAAACAAATTAAATGAAATGGAGGTAAACGATTGGAAAGATAAATAATTCAGAGAAATGGTAATAAGGGTTTTCAATTCAGTACAAACTACAAGCAACTTAATGACTATTATCAGGAACTTAGTGAGAGCTACAAAATAAAAACACATGAAAACATAGGTTGAAACAATAAGTAAGAATCAATTGGAAATGAGGAATGACATAGTGAAAAAAAGAACACCTGGAAGGATTCAACAGTAAACTAGAAGAAGCTGAGAAATGAATCAGTGAATTAGAAGACAAAATAGAAAAAACACCCATTCAAAGCGGCAAATAGAAAAAAAAATAAAAAGCAGGAGGAGAGTCTAAGGGAGCTTTGGGACAACATGAAATGTAACAATATTTGTATTATAGGGGACCAGAAGAAGCAGAATCTTAGAAAGGAATAGAGAACCTGTTTGAAGGCATAATTGCAGAATATTTCCCTAATATGGTGAAGGAAAAAGTCACTGAAGTTCAGGAAACAGAGAGAATCCCAACTGAGTTGAATTCCAAAAGACACACACGTAGGCAATATTAATTACAATGGCAAAGAAATAAAGACAGAGAATTTTAAAGGTAGCAAGTTTGAAACAGAAAGTTATCTAAAGAGAGCTCCCTTTAGACCAGGAGTGGGCAAACTTTTTGACTCAAGGGCCACAATGGGTTCTTAAACTGGACCGGAGGGCCGGAACAAAAGCATGGATGGAGGGTTTGTGTGAACTAATATAAATTCAAAGTAAACATCATTACATAAAAGAGTATTGTCTTTTTTTTTTTTAGTTTTTTTCATTTCAAACGGGCCGGATCTGGCCCTTGGGCCGTAGTTTGCCCCCAGCTTAAAGGCAGCAAGAGAAAGACATAAAATTACTTACAAAGGGGGCTGCTTTAGACTGTCAACTGACTTCTCAGTAGAAACACTTCAGATCAGAAGGGAATGGCATGAAGTAAACAGAGGAATGAAAACTAAGGGACTGAACCCAAGACTACTCTATCCAGCAAGGTTATCATTCAAAATTTAAGAGGAAATAAAGAGCTTCACAGAAAAAAAGGCTAAAAAACTTTATTAACACCAAACAAACACTGTAAGAAATAATAAAGGAACTGTTGTAAGTAGAAGAAATACTGAGAAAGAGAAGAACACAGGCCTAATAAGAATAAGAATCTACACTAATAAAAGAGAAACATGGTAATTGGTGTAAGACCGCTACCCTTTTCATTGGCTAATCAGCGAGATATGCAAATTAACTGGCAGCCAAGATGGTGGCCAGCAGCCAGGCAGCTTGAAAGTAACATCAGGCTTGCTTGCTTCAGTGACGGAGGACTCCAACGTTCCCCGC
>NW_006298350.1:28373-48494 GCF_000327345.1 Myotis davidii
TACCTATCAGTAATAACTATAAATGTAAATGGTTTAAATGCTCCAATCAAAAGACATTTGGTAGTTGAACAGATAAAATATTACCCATATATATGCTGTCTTCAAGAGACCCATCTCAGATAAAAAGGACTCAAAGAGAATGAAAATGAAGGGATGGAAACATTTTTTTTAAAATGGAAATGAAAAAAAAAGTTGCAGACTCATATCTGACAAAATAGACTTCAAAGTGAAGACCATAACAAGAGGTAATGAAGGACACTTCATAATTTTAAAGTGATCAATACAATAAGAGGATATGACTGTAGTAAACATACGTATATGCAACCAATACAGGAGCAATGTAGGGAGAATCCAAGATGGCGGCTTACAGGGCAGCAGTGAGGGAGAGTGAGTGAGTGAGTGAGCGAAAGGGGAGTGCATGGACATGTGGGGTGTGTCTGTGTGTGTGAGTGAGGGACAGTTATATTCCACAGGACCTTCAGGGGCTGGCGGACCAGGCTCCCCTAGCCGGGCAGCCTCTACTACCACTGCAGTCTCTCCCAGGGCAGCCAGCTCTGCCGCAGAGACCATTCTATTTGAAGGGGAGAGCTGCTGTGACTGAGAGTCCAGCCTCACCTCCACCCGGTAGACTTCAGACACATCTGGGACCCTACAGCCAAACCGGCCAGGGACCTGCTACCTTGGCTGTGAACCCGAGAACACCAAGACTCCAGCCTCCCCAGCTGCGGGCTCCTAGAAAGTTTGTCTGGGGGGCGGGGATGGGGAGACAAAATGGCGGCCAAATAGGCGGACGTGTCCTATACCTTCTCACAGAGCAGATAGAAGAAACAGCTAAATCGAAAAACATCCACCCACAGTTGGCAAATTAAACACAGTTGCTGAGATAATCCGCAGCCTGAAAGGATAGAAGATGCCTGGAGAATGGTAGGATCGGGGATCTTGGCTGGAGAGAGAGATGCATGACCACCAGGACTAGAGGGTCAGAAGGAAACTGCATTGCACCAAGCCTGCATCCCATGGGAACACATGTAACACTCCACTGTGGAAGGGGTCCACAGGGCTGCTGGCAGTGGGGTACTCTAGATCTAACTCCATAGCTGTGGGAAACTGCACCCAGAAAAGCAGCCTGAAGTTCAGCACTGGCTGCACAGTGCGGGGCCGGGGCGGGGTGCGGGGAGGTAGAGAATCACGCAGCACAGTTGCTCTGTGTTTATATTTTCCTTGCTTTTACTCACTAAACCCAGTACATAGGATCTTTCAATTACAAACACTCACTGAGGTTGCAGTGCAGATAGAGGTGGTTTGGTGGAGGCTGGGGAGCATAGCAGGGAGAGGCGATGACCAGGAATCCAGCTATGGGACAGCCCAGTCTTTCCAATCTGAAATAGCCATTTTTCTCCAGAAGAGCTAGCCCCTTCTACTGGCCCCAGAAACTGGCACAGCAACACAGCCACCTAGAGCACATGTCAGAAATAGACGCTTGTGTAAATATGACTGAAAGCAGGCAGACAAACAAAGCAGGCAGATTGGTCCCGTATGCCTAAATCCAAGCCTGTGGAGACACAGAGGAGAGGTAGATTGCTGGGAATTTCAACATGGTTCTGATCCTGACTACACAAGAGGAAACTGAGAAGTGCCAGACAGCACAGTAGAGAGGGGTCTTAATCCAGCCATCAGAGATAAAATTCAGCTAAAGCAAATGATACTTCACTACTTCACCTTTTTATTTTTTAACTTTTACTTAAAAACAAAGGGAAAGAAAAAATTTTCCTTTTTTCTTTATTTTACTTTTAGTTATTATTTTTAACCTTTTATTTTTTTGATTAGTGTTATACATTATATTTTTATTTTTATCATTATTTTGCTTTATCACACTTTTTCCTTTTTGCCAAACTACTTCCTCACTTCTCCTTTTTCATCCTGTTTCTCTTCCCCTGTTCTTACTTTAGTTTTTCTCTCTCCTTTCTTTTTACTTCTTGTTAAAAATTGATCTTTTTAATCTACTTTATTGACACATTTCTATTACAGCAGTCTCTGTTGGCTTACTCATATATCTAATTTCCTCTCCCCTGCTCCAAGTCCACGCACCCTTCTCTTTTCTCGTTCTTCACTAGCCAATTTTCTTCTTCTTTTCAGAATGCTTTTGTTTTTACTCTCTTTGCTTGCTCTCTTCTTATCCTGATTGTTTCACTCACCAAACACAAGCTTATTTGCTCTGTACTCTATTCTCTTGTTCCGAAAATAGATAGATAGATACATAAAAGACATGGGAATTTTTAAAAATTTATTGACTATTTTGTTTTTCTTCTTATCCACTCATTCTCTTTCTACCTCCTCTATACTGAACTATATCCATTCCCCCATTCATTCAATTCCTTTACCTTACTTTCTGGAAATAAACTCTGCCTTTTCAGATTTGGTTCCCCCCTTTTTAACTGGGTATTTGTTGTTTGCATTAAAAAAATATTTGTCTGTTTTGTGGAGTTTTCTCCCTATATACGAATATTTTTCCTTATTTTTTTCTTTTCTCTCTTACCTTTTTTCCTTTTTTTTAAATATCATTTATGTGTTCTTTTCTCTCCCATAATTCTCTTTTCTCTGGTGCTCACCTTTATTGGGACTATCAGTGTTGTGAAAACATTTGTGTTGTGTTGCCTCTGTGTTGTGTCTTGTAGAGTTGTATTTTGTGCCTTTTGGTCAACATAGAGAGTGAGCCACATGACCAGACACCCTGAGAGGAGCAAATATGGGGAGACAAAAAAACAACCCCTATATGAAAGAAAAGGAGGAATCACTGGTAAAGGAAGTAAATGAAATGGAGGTAAGGAATTTTTCAGAGAAAGAATTCAGAGCAATGGCCATAAAGACACTGAAAAGGATGGAAGGCAAATCTAACAACATGTGTAAAAATCAAGAGGAAATGAAGAAGAACCAGGAGGAAATGAAGAATGGCATCACTGCAATAAATACACAATAGACAGCATCAACAGTAGACTAGAAGAAGTTGAGAGCCCCATCAGTGAGCTAGAAGATAAAGGTAGTTAAAAACAGCCAAGCAAAGCAGGAACTGGAAAAAAAAATAAAACTTCAAAAACACAAGGAGAGCTGAAGGGAACTTTGGGACAACACAAAATGAAAAAAATATCCCTATAATAGAGGTTCCAAAAGAGGAGAAAACTGAACAAGGAATAGAAAACTTGTTTGAAGAAATAATGACAGAAGATTTCTCTGATATTGGGAAGTAAAAACTCATATAAGTTCAGGAAGCACACAGAGTCATGCAAGATGAACCCAAAAAGACCGACACCAAGACACATCATAATTAAATTGGCAAACACCAATGGCAAAGTAAGAATCTTAAAGGCTGCCAGAGAGAGAAAGTTACGTATGAGGGATCTCCCAGTAGACTATCATCGGAATTCTCAACAAAAACACACCAGGCAAGAAGGGAATGGAATTAAATATACAGTGATGCAAAGCAAGGGACTGACTCCAAGAATACTATACCCAGCAAGGCTATCATTCAAAATTGAAGGTGAAATAAGGAGCTTCATAGACCAAAAAGGGCTAAGGGAGTTTATTACCACCAAGCCACCAATGTAAGAAATGGTAAAGGGACTGCTGTAAAAAGAAGAAATAGGAAGGGAAAAAGGAACTCAGGCATAAAGAATAAAAATGACAACAAACAAGTACCTATCAATAATAACCTTGTATGTAAATTGATTAAATGCTCCAATAAAAAGACATAGGGTAGCTGAATGCATTAGAAAACATGATGCATATATCTGCTGTCTATAAGAAACGCACCTCAGAATAAAGGACTCACACACATTGAGAGTGGAGTAATGGAAAATTTTTTTTCTGGAGAATGGAAATAAAAAACAAAAAAAGCTGGGTTAGCAATATTTATATCTGACAAAATAGACATCAAAATGAAGGCCATAACAAGAGATAAGGAAGGCCACTTCATAATACTAAAGTGAGCAATTCGACAAGAGGATACAACTCTGGTAAACATATATGCATCCAATAAAGGACCACCCAAATACATTAAAAAAAAAACACAAAAAACTTCTGGATAATATCAAGAAAGAGTTCGACAGCAATACAATCATAGTAGGGGACTTTAATACCTCATTAACACCACTGGACAAATCCTCTAAACAAAAAATAAACAAAGAAGCATCAATCTTAAATGACTCACTAGATCAGATGGACTTAATTCACATTTTCAGAATATTTCAACCGAATGCTACAGAATATACATTATTCTCAAGTGCATATGGGACATTTTCAAAGACAGACCACAGATTAGGACACAAGCAAAGTGTCATCAAATTTAAGAAGATAGAAATAATACCAAGCATCTTCTCAGATCACAATGGCATAAAATTAGAAATCTACTACAATAAAAACAATGAAAAAAATCAAACCTGTGGAAGTTAAATAGCATGCTATTAAACAATAATTGAGTTACCAAAATTATCAAAGAAGAAATAAAATGGATTCTCATGACAAATGACAATGAAAACACAACAATCCAAAATCTATGGGACACAAAGTAAACAGTCCTGAAAGGTAAGTTTAAAGCTCTACAAACCTAACTCAAAAAATATGAAAAAAATGATAATAAATTATCTAACCCTCCAAATAAAGAATTAAGAGAGCAACAAAAAAAAGCCCAGAGTAAGCAGAAGGAAGGGAATAATAAAGACCAGAGTGGAAATAAACAACATTGAGACCAAAATACATACATACATACATACATACATACAAAATATCAATAAAACCAAGAGCTGGTTCTTTGAAAAGATAAACAAAATTGATGAACCTCTCACCAGGCTCACCAAGAAACAAAAAGTGAGGACCCAAATAAACAACATCAGACTTGAAAGAGATGAAGTAAGAATGAACCCCAGAGAAATGCAAAGGATTGTAAAAAAAAAAAATACTATGAACAACTCTACTCCAATAAACTGTACAACCTAGATGAAAAGGATATATTCTTAGGAAAATACAAGCTTCCAAAACTCAATCAGGAAGAATAAAAAAAACTGCATAGGCTGATAACTACCAATGAAATTGAAGCTATAATCAAAAAAATTCCAGCAAACAAAAACCCTGGTTCAGCTGGCTTTACAGGGGAGATTTACCAAACATTCAAAGAGGAACTAAAACCTATCCTCCTCACACTATTCCAAAAAAATTCAAAAGGAAGGTACACTTCCTAGCTCTTTCTATGAAGCAAGCAATACTCTAATTCCAAAATCAGATAAAGACACCACAAAGAAAGCGAAATACAGGCCAATATTCCTGATGAACATAGATGCTAAATTCCTCAACAAAATTCAAGCAAATCAGATCCAGCATTACATTATAAAGATCATACACCATGAACAATTAGGATTTGTTCTGGGGATGCAAGGATGGTACAATATCAGCAAATCAATAAATGTGACAAATCACATAAACAAATTGAGAGACAAAATCACATAATTGTATCAATTGTTACAGAAAAAGCATTTGACAAAGTCCAACACCATTTTCTGATAAAAACGCTAAGCAAAGTGGGAATAGAAGGATCATACCTCAACATAATAAAAGCCTTATATGACAAACCTACAGCCAACATCATAGTTAATAGGCAAAACCTAAAAATTTCCCTTAAGAACAGGAACAAGACAGGGATGCCCACATTCACCACTCCTGTTCAACATAGTACTGAAAGTGCTAGCCAAAGCAATCAGGAAAGGAGAAGAAATAAAAGGCATCAAAATTGGAAAAGAAGAAGTAAAATTGTCATTATTCACAGATGACATGATACTGTACCTAGAAAACCCTAAAGGCTCCATAAAAAAATCATTAGACTTAATAAATGAATTGGGCAATGTAGTAGGATACAAAATTAATGCCAAGAAATCTATGGCATTTTTATAAACCAATGGTGAACTTACAGAAAGAGAGATTAAAAGAAGAATCCCATTTACCACTGCACAAAAAAATTAAGAGACATAGGAATAACTTAACTAAGAAGGTAAAAGGCCTCTACTTAGAAAACTACAGGACATTGAAAAAAAAAAAGATAGAGGAAGCCATAAACAGATGGAAGAATATACCGTGTCCACTGATTGGTAGAATTAACATTATTAAAATGTCCATGCTACCCAAAGCAACGTATAGACTGAAAATACCAACAGCATATTTCACAGATCTAAAAAGACCTTTCATGTCCATGCTACCCAAAGCAACGTATAGACTGAAAATACCAACAGCATATTTCACAGATCTAAAAACCTTTCCAAAAATTCATCTGAAATAAAAACGACCCCGAATAGCTGCTGTGATCCTGAGAAAGAATATAAAAGTAGGAGGGATTTCAATACAAAATATCAAGATGTATTACAAAGCCACTGTTCAAAACTGCCTGGTACTAGCCCAAGAACAGGCATATAGACCAATGGAATAGAATAGAGAACCCGGAAATCAACCCAAACCACTATGCTCAATTAATATTTGACAAAGGAGGCAAGAACATACAATGGAGTCAAGACAGACTCTTCAATAAATGGCGCTGGGAAATTTGGTCAGAGACATGAATAAGATTTAGAATCAGCCTAAGTGCGCATCAGCAGATGAGTGGATTAAAAAACTTCGGCACATCTACACAATGGAATACTATGCTGCTATAAAAAGGAAGGAACTCCTACCATTTGTATCGACATGGATGGAGCTGGAGAGCATTATGCTAAGTGAAATAAGTCAGTCAAAGATAAATATCGCATGATCTCACTCATTTGTGGAATATAATGAACAACATAAACTGATGAACAAATACAGTTCTAGATACAGAAAAGCATTTATCAGATTCTCAAACCTCAGATGGAAGGTAGGTAAGGGTGGGGGTAAGGGGGAGAGATCAATCAAAGGACTTGTATGCATAAGCTATGGGACACAGACAACAGGTGGTGAGATGAGGGCAGGACTGGACCGCTGGGGGGACAATGGGGGAACAAGAACACATTTGTAATGCCTTAATAAAGAAAAAAAATTGAAAAAGGGGCATGCAAATTGGAAAAAAAGAAGTAAAACTGTCCTTATTTACAGATGACATGATACTCTACATAGAAAACCCTAAAGACTCCATAAAGAAAAAAAAAAAACAACCTAATACACTTAATAAATGAATTGGGCAATGTAGTAGGATACAAACACCAAGAAAGCTGTGGCTTTTTTATACACCAATAATGAACTCACAGAAAGAGAAACAAACAAAAACAATCCCATTTACCATTGAGACATAAAAATTAAGATGCCTAGCAATAAACTTAACTAAAGAGGTAAAAGACCTGTACTTGTAAAACCACAGGACATTAAAAATGGGATAGAGGAAAACATAAACAATTGGAAGAACATACACTGTTCATGGATTGGTAGAATCAACATCATTAAAATGCCCATACTACCCAAAGCAATTTATAGATTCAATCCAATCCTCATTAAAATACCAATGGCATATTTCTCAGATCTAGAACAAACTCTTCAAAAATTCATCTGGAATTAAAAAAGACCCTGAATAGCCACAGTAATCCTGATAAAGAAGAACAAATTTTGAGGGATCTCATACCAGATAGCAAGCTATATTACAAAGCCACTGTTCTCAGAACTGCCTGGTACTGGCACAAGAACAGACATGTAGACCAATGGAACAGAACAGAGAAGCCAGAAGTTGACCCAAGTCATTATGCTCAATGACTATTTGACAAAGGAGGCAAGAGCATACAATGGGGTGAAGAGAGTCTCTTCAATAAATGGTGCTGGGAAAATTGGTAGATACATGTAAAAAAACTGAAACTCAATCACCAACTTACACTCTTCACAAAAATAAACTCAAAATGGTTAAAGGACTTAAATGTAAGATGGACAACCATAAACATCTTAGAAGGCTCCATAGGCAGCAAAATATGAGACATATGTCCTAACAATATTTTTACTAATATAGCTCCTAGGACAATGGCAACAAAGGAGAAAATAAACAAATGGACCTACATCAAAATAAAAACCTTCTGCACAGCAAAAGAAACCATCAATAAAACAACAAGAAAGCCCACTCCATGGGAGAATATATTTGCCAATTCTACCTCAGATAAGGGTTTAATCTCCACAATTTACAGAGAACTCATACTACTTAACAAAAGGAAGATAAATACTCCAATAACAAAATGGGCAAAGGGCCTAAATAGACACTTTTCGAAAGAGGACATTCAGAAAGACAAGAGACATATGAAAATATTTTCAAAGTCACTAATCATCTGAGAGATGCAAATCAAAACGACAATGAGGTACCACCTCACACCTATCAGACTGGCTATCATCAACAAATCAACAAACAAGTGCTGGCGAAGATGTGGAGAAAAGGGACCCCTCGTACACTGCTGGTGGGCATGCAGAAATCACAGAGGACATATGTACCCCTATGTTCATAGCAGCACAATTTACAATAGCTGAGATTTGGAAACAGCTAAATGCCCATCAGCAGATGAGTGGATTAAAAAACTGTGGTACATCTTCACAATGGAATACTACGCTGCTATAAAAAGGAAGGGACTTTTACCATTTGCAATAGCATGGATAAACCTGGAGATCATTATGCTAACTGAAATAAGCCAGTCGGAAAAAGATAAATATCATATGATCTTACTCATATGTGGGATATAATGAACAACATAAACTGATGAACAAAAATATATTCAGAGACTAAGAAACACTGAACAGACAGTCCAATCTCAGAGAGAAAGTATGGGAAGGGGAGGGTGAGAGATCAACCAAAGGACTTGTATGAATGAATATTAGCATAACAAAAGAACATGGACACTGGAGTGGTGGGGGCTTTTCCTGGGGGTGAAAATGGTGGGGTGGGAAATGGAGACACATGTAATACTTTAAACAAACAAACAAAAAATCATAGAACCAGATATACAAAAAGAAACTTTCTGGAATGATTTTAAGGGAGAGATAGACAGTAATACAAACATATTAGAAGGTATTAACACTCCAATGACATCAGAGGATAGATCTTCTAGACAAAAAATCAACAAGGAAATAAGATCCTAAATGATACAGCAGATCAGAAGGAATTGAATGGCATTTTCAGAACATATCACCCTAAAGATACAGAATATACATTCTTCTCAAGTGCAAGTGGGACATTTTAAAAGATAGAGGATGTGCTAGGACAAAAAATAAGTCTTTACAAGTTCAAAAAGTTCAAAATCATATCAAGCATCTTCTGTGATCCAATTGCATGATTCAGAAACCAACTACAATATAAACCCCCAAAATATTTAAACACATTGAGGTTAAATATCATGTTATTAACAATGAATGGGCTGCCAAAGATATCAAGGAAGAAAGAAAAAACATCCTGTAAACAAATTAAAAGGAATACACAATAACCCCAAATCTATGGGATACTGTGAAAGCAGTCATGAGAGGGAAGTTCATAGCATTACAGGCCTAGCTCAAAAAAAGAAGAAAAAAATTAATAAGCAATCTAACTCTACAATTTAAAGTATAAGAAAGAAAACAACAAGAAAAGCCCAGAGTAAGTAGAAGGAAAGAAATAATAAAGGTCAGAGGGGAAATAAATGACATAGAGACAAAAAAAAAAAAAACACAAAATAAAACAAACAAACAAAAATGCAAAAGATCAATGAAACAATGAGCTGGTTATTTGAAAAGATAAGCAAGATTGATGAACTCTAACTAGACTCATCAAAAAACAGAGAGAGTGGAACCAAAGAAGCAAAATCAGATACAAAAGAGGTGAAGAAACAACTGACCCAAAAGAAATGCAAAGGTTCCTAAAAAATATTATGAGCAACTATATTACAAAAAACTTGCCACTGGATGATATGGACATTTTTCTAGAAAAATAAAATCTGCCAACTCTATCAGGAGGAATCAGAAAACCCGAAGAGCCAGCAACTACTGATAAAATAGATGCTGTAATTACAAAGTGTTGCTGGAAGATTCTATGGCCTGATGTGTTTCTGTTGAGAAATCATTTGATAATCTAATAGGAGATCCCTTGTATGTAACTTTCTGTCTCTCTCTTGCAGCTCTTAAGATTCTCTCTTGTCCTGAACATTTGCCATTGTAATTATGATGTGTCTTGTTGTGGGTCTTTTCAGGTTCATCTTGTTTGGGAGTCTCTGTGCTGGTGTGACTTTTTCATCCCCACCTCAGGAAGGTTTTCTTACATTATGTCTTCAATTAGGTCCTCTAACCTTTGTTCCTGTTCCTGTATTTCTGACACACCTATTATCTGTATGTTGCTTTGTTTCATGTTGTCCCAAAGCTCCCTTAGGCTTTCCTCCTTTCTTTTATTTATTTTTTTCTCCAATTAAAGTTCAGCTTGAGTGTGTTTTGTTTCCCTGTCTTCTAATTCACTAATTCAGTCCTCTGCTTTTCCTAGTCAACTGTTGAAACTTTACATGATTATTTTTATTTTTTATTGTAGCTATATCACTCTTTATTTCTTCTTTATTTTTACATAAGTTGTTGATTTTTTCATCCATTTGGTTTATGAACTGTATGACCTTTATTCTGAATTCTTTTTCTGACATATTGCATGCCACTGTTTCACTTAGCCGCTTTTCTGGTGATTCCTCCATTCCTTTCCTTTGGGTTTTCTTTGTCTCCTCATTTTTGCTCTCATGAAGGATCTATGTGTCGAGTTGTGAAGGGGTTTCTCCTCAGGCAGCAGCAGCTCTTCTGGCCACAACTGCTCATATGAGTGGATTAAAAAACTATGATACATGCCCTAACTGGTTTGGTTCAGTGGATAGAGTGTCAGCCTGTAGACTGAAGGGTCCCAGGTTTGATTCTGGTCAAGAGCATGTTCCTTGCTTGCAGGCACATCCCCGGCAGAAGATGTGCAGGAGGCAGCTGATTGATGTTCTGTCAAACCTCAGAGGGAATGTAGTGGAGGGTGGGGGTAAAGGGGAGAGAACAACCAAAGGACTTGTATGCACACATATAAGCCTAGCCAATGGATGCAGACACCATGGGGGTAACGGCATGAGTGGTTGTTGGGGGGCAGTGGGGTGATAAGGACACATATGTAATACTTTAATCAATAAAAAATAAATCTTCCAGCAAACAAAAGCCCTGTTCTGGATGGCTTCACAGGGGAGATTTACCAAACATTCAAAGAAGAATTAAAATGTATCCTCCTCAAACTATTCCAAAAAATCCAAGAGGAAGGAACACTTCTGAAATCTTTCTACAAGGCTAGAATTAGCTTATTTCCAAAACCAGATAAAGACACTACAAAGAAAGAGAATAATAGGCCAATATCCTTGATGAAATTTATTTGATCAATACTTCTCAAATTTTCATGTATATGAATCACCTGGGAACCCTGTTAACATGCAGGTTCTAATAGTTCTAAAATTGGGTTTGAGATTTGGCATTTCTAGACAGTTAGCAGATTAAGTCTGCAATATTGCTAGTCTGTAAACCACAGCTTTAGGTATTCAGCCATAACGCACTAGACTATATGCTCCCTGTGAGAAAACATCATGTATATTACTTTCTATAATTCTAGTTCTCATCAAATTTGGTGCAAAAGGAAAGTTTTGTTTGTAAGGAATGATCTACTCGATGGCCTTTCCACTTACATGGATCCATGGACATTTTTCACTTAGAAAAATTTCATAACTTTGTGAGTATGGGAGCAGGCACGGTTCAATATTATGTTTTAAAATAATATTCAATTTAATGAAAAGGTATAGTTTTGTAAAATACATTTAAAATAAATTACTAGAAAAGTGAAATTAAAAGGTATACAAAATTTAACACATGTTTGGATGTTGTAACAATGTCAGATTTCATGTATTTTGATTCTGTCAAATTCATGGAGCTGTATAAAGGAGAATATTTTTGAAACTATAAGGTCTATGGCAACACTGATTCTATTACAGTGATGAAGGATGGTGTTTCTCAAACCAGTAATGGACCCATTGTTTTCAGTGAACTATTAATGCAACTACCACTCTGAGTAGATACTGCTGGATTTTTTGAATTTTTTTTTCTCCTTTCATTGAGCTGACTACCTTGACTTTTTTAACTTGTGAAACTGGTTATGCATGCAAAATTGTATGACTATGGTAGGCTCTGAGTAACTAGGAAGCAAAGCTCCATGAGAACTGAGTATTGTCTTAATAATTTCAATAATGCATTATCTTTTAAGCATGACATTTTACCAATCTTGTGACTCATGTCACTGTCATCAAGTGTTTCTATGTTTTATATCTACCTTCTTTTGGCAAATTGTGACATGTTGGTTTTAGCAAAAGAGCTTGCAAAAAGCTTACAAAAAGACTTATGAGTGTTCTCCACCTTCAAATGATTATGTCAAAATCAAAAAGCTTACAAAAAGACTTCTGAGTGTTCTACAGATTCAAATAATTATGTCAGAATCTGATTTTATTTTTTTTCAAATATATTTTATTGATTTTTCACAGAGAGGAAGGGAGAGAGATATAGAGTTAGAAACATCGATGAGAGAGAAACATCAATCAGCTGCCTCCTGCACATCTCCCACTGGGGATGTGCCCGCAACCCAGGTACATGCCCTTGACCGGAATCGAACCTGGGACCTTTCAGTCCGCAGACCTACGCTCTATCCGCTGAGCCAAACCGGTTTCGGCCAGAATCTGATTTTAAATGTGCCACACAAATGAACCTGTTCTTAGAATTATAGAATATGACTTTCAAAATGAAGTGGAAGAAGCACTGAATAAAACACATTGTATTCAAATAGTCATGTAAGAACCCATCAATGGTTTAAATGGCAATGTTTGATGCTTAAATACTTGCTGGAGGTGTCCCTTAAAAAGCCCCTATATGTTCTTGGTGTCATGGGACTCCTCTACATTTTATTTTTCCTTTGGAGCCTTTCCATATATGCTTACCAAGATATACACAGAAACCTGAAACAGCCCTAGAGGATCCTTAATGTCATCATCATCATCATCAACAACACCAACAACAAAACAGCTTTAGATTCACATAGAAGACAATTAGGGGGTTGCAAATTGGTGTCTGAATCCATCAATAGCACATTTGATATTTGTGAAATTTATGTTATTATTTTACAACTTATGCATGTAAATTCATCACTCAAGAATCTAGTCTAATTCTTTCCTTTATCACATTAATTTTGGCAAATGTGGACTACTTTTAAAGAATGTTAGGTATAGATAGTAAGATATTCATAGAAATTATCAAAATGTGTGTAGTATGTCATTTCAAATTAATTTAACTTTGCCTCCCCCACTACATGTAATCTCCATGGAGGAGGGATCTTGCCTGCTTGGTTACTGCTGCAATTTTAGCATCTAGAACAGTGTCTGGCTCATAGAGGATGCCTAATAAGTATTCTATATATATATAAAAAGCCAGAGACCAAAATGCCATAACTACTAGAACAACCAGTCCTTATGACACCCACTGTGGACAGCGAACTGGCCCTATCTGGGGATGAGGCTGGCCAGCCAACCTCCTGTGGTCCCTCCTCCCAGCTGGCCCCAGCCCCTATCGGCCCAGCCCACCTGAATAGGGGGCAGGGACAGCCAGCCAACCTCCTGCAGCCCCTCCTCTCATCTGGCCCTGTCCCTGATGGGGCCCCTCCACCCCAATTGGTCCATGGCCCCTCCCCCTAGCCAGCTCCACCCCCGATTGGCCCCCACACTCTAATCAGGGGCATGGCCTGCCAGCCAACCACCCATGGCTCCTCCTTCAGGCTGCTGGCCCCTAATAGCCTCCCCAACCCACTTGAGGGTGGGGCCGGGTGGCCCACCACCCACAGCTTTTCCCCATGGTGGGTCCCAACCCCGATCAGTCCCCACTGCCCTGATTGGCCCATGCCCCCTTCCCCCAGCCAGCTCTGTCCCTGATCGATCCCTCCACACCATTCAGGTGTGGGGCCGGCTGGCCCACTGCCCACAGTCCCTCCCCATGGCTGGCCCCTCCCCAAATCAGTGTCAGGACCCACTGGCCCAATCACCCACAACCCCTCTCCCCAGCTGGCCCAGCCCTGATCAGGTCCTGATTGGGGCGGGCCCACTGGCCAACCTCCCACTATCTCCTCCTCCCAACAGGCCTGGCCCCGATCTGCCGATTAGAGCCGGGCCAGCTGGACCCCACCCATGCACGAATTCATGCACTGGGCCTTTAATATGTTGAATAAATGTTCAATAATTGTTTCAAACATTACACACAAAAGCATAGATATGATTAGTTGATATCTATATCTAAACATAAAATCAACTAGCCTGGTTTTTAATACTACTGAACTTAAGAAATATTTAAAAAATTAAAGAGAAGCTAGTCAATTCATGCATTTAAATATTCTCACATCCATTAACTAACCTTTCTTATTAACTCTTAATATGTGTCGTGAGCAAGGGAATATCACCAAAAGGAATCACTCACACATATCTTTTCACATTGCCAGGTTTATGAAGGAATACCTAACTAAAAGCCTATAGGGTTACATGCCTCACAGAAAGGGGATGTTTACCCAATAGAGGTAGCAGAGCAAGCATCTTGTGCAAAGTCCCCATCATTGGTGGCTCAGAAGATGCAGAGGTGAGTATAGGTCTCAAAACAGGTGGCTACAGTGGCTCCATACATCCAGTGGAGCTGAAGTCCCATTGGCTTTGAGCTTGACACATGGTACAACCAAGCTCCAGCATGGAGTGGACTGTTATCTGAGTTGTTTTTTGTTTTTTTAATTGACTTTACTAGTAGAGAGAGAGAGGAAGGGAGCTCAAGAGAGAAACATAAATGTGTTGTCCCACTTATTTATGCATTCTTTGGTTGATTCTTGTATGTGCCCTGACTGGGAATCAAACCTGCAACCTTGTGGTTTTGGGGGTTCAGGGACCCACCCAAGGGCAGTCTCATTACACCACATTACCTCAGTCTTCAACATATTGCCACTTTACATAACTGTTATGGCTGACAGTGATTCCATAGTGGATCATCAAAAGGTTTCCAAAATGTCTGCTCTGCTTTCCCCCTATACAATGAGTATTCACAGCTTAATCTAATTCTGGTTTAGCCACAAATTACATTACAATACATTTTTTCCAACTCATTCTGAAGCTTATTTTAGAGTCAAATATTTCTTATCTTTGGTGGTACACAGGTCTAAAACTTAACTCAAGTCTCTTGAGAATAAGAGCACTCTACTACCAATAGTGTAAAGTTACTTAAACAGAACATATTAATTTTTGAACTCTCTGTAACATAGCATCATATTAAAGTAAACCTTCATATGACAAAGGGAAAACTAAGGACACAGAAAAGTACCCTTAATGTCCACTACTCCCACCCTTACCCCCAATGCTAATCCGAAAGTCACTTTTAAAAATATATATTTTTTTATTGATTTCAGAGAGGAAAAGAGAGGGGGACACAGAGAGAAACATCAATGATGAGAGAAAATCATTGATTGCTGCCTGTTGCACACCCCACACCAGATATCAAGCCTACAACCTGGGCATGTGCCCAACCAGTAATTGAACCATGACGTCCTGATTTGTAGTTCACCGCTCAACCACTGAGCCATGCCAGCCAGGCTGAAAGTAACTTTTTGTTTTTCACAGTGGTCTCCATCCTCAAGGCAATCTCTATTTATAGCTATTTAACAGTGGCTAGCAATATCCGGGAAGTCTATAACTTCTATTGTTTTCCATTGATGCATATTGTTTTCTGAAATAGTATGTGTCTATTGCCATAGAACAACCCACTTTGAACAGAAATCAAAAATGACATCAAAGTAATGTTATTTTTTTTCTTAGTACTTATCAACATCTGTCTTTCTTTAGATTTTATTTATTTTCAGTACACGCCCAATACAATTTTAAATTTAAATTTTTATTGTTTAATGTATTACATATGTCTCCTTTTTCTCCCCTTGACCTCTATCCAGCCACTCCCACACCCAGCACATGCCTTCACCACCCCCCTATACTCTGTGTCCAGGAGTTATGCTTATATACATGCATAGAAGTCCTTTGATTGATCTCTTATCCTCTCCCATCATCCCATCTTCCCTCTGAGTATTGACAGTCTGTTCGATGCTTCTGTCTCTGGATCTAATTTTGTCTATCAGTTTATGTTGTTCATTATATTCCACAAATAAGTGAGATCATGTGATATTTATCTTTTGCTAATGGCTTATTTCATTTAGCAAATGCTCTCCAGGTCCATCCATTCTATTGCAAATGGTAAGAGTTCTGTTTTTTTTTTTTTTTTTACAGCTGCATGGTATTCCATTATGTAGATGTGCCACTGTTTTTTAATCCATTCATCTGCCAATGGGCACTTACGATGTTTTCAAATCTTAGCTATTATAAACTGTGTTGCTATGAACATAGGAGTGCATATATCTTTTCTGATAGGTGTTTCTGAGTTCTGGGGATATATGCCTAGAAATGGGGTTACTGGGTCAAATGGAAGTTCCATTTTTTGAGAAATCTCCATACTGTTTTCCACAGGGGCTGCATTCCCACCAGCAGTGCATGAGCGTTCCTTTTTCTCCCCATCCTTGCCAGCACTTGTCATTTGTTGATTTGTTGATGACAGCCATTCTGACAGGTGTGAGATGGTACATCATTGTCGTTTTGATTTACATCTCTCAGATGACTGATTAGTGACTTTGAGCATGTTTTCATATGTTTTGTGGCCTTCTTTATGTCCACTTTCAAAAACTGTCTATTTAGGCCCTTTGCCTATTTTTTGATTGGGTTGTTTATCTTCCTTTTGTTAAGTTGTATGAGTTCCCTATAAATTTTGGAGATTAAACCCTTATCAGAAGTAACATTGGCAAATATACTCTCCCAAGCAGTGGGCTCTCTTGTTATTTTGCTGATGGTTTTCTATTTGTTTGTTTTGTGCTGTGCAGAAGTTTTTATTTTGATATAGTCCCATTTGTTTATTTTCTCCTTATGTTGCACTATCTTAGGAGATGTATCAGTAAACATATTGTTGGGAAATATGTCTGATATTTTGCTGCTTATGGAATCTTGTAGGATTTCTATGGTTTCCCATCTTACATTTAAGTCCTTTATTCATTTTGAGTTTATTTTTGTGTATGGTATAAAATGGTGATACAATTTCATTTTTTGTATGTATTTGTCCAATTTTCCCAGTACCATTTATTGAATGGACTGTTTTGACTCCATTGCACAATATTGATTCCTTTTTCAAATATTAATTGAGCATAATAACTTGGGTTGACTTCTGGGTTCTCTGTTCTGTTCCATTTGTCCTTATGTCTGTTCTTGTGCCAGTACCAGAAGTTTTGAGAACAGTAATTTTGAACTATAACTTGATATCTGGTATTGTGATCCCTCCAACTTTGTTATTCTTTCTCAGGATTGCTGTGGCTATTCAGGGTCTTCTTTTATTTTATATGAATTTATGGAGAGTTTTTTCTAGGTATATGAAATATGATATTGGTATCTTAATGGGGATTGCATTGCATCTATAGATTACTTTGGGTAGTATGGACATTTTAATGATGTTGATTAAATCCATAAACACAGTATATTCTTCTATTTGTTTATGTCTTCCTCTATCTCTTTTGTCAATGTCCTATAGTTTTCTGAGTACAGGCCTTTCACCTCCTTAGTTAAGTTTAATCCTAAGTATCTTAATTTTTTTGTTGCAATGGTAAATGGGATTTTATTTTTAGTTTAATCATTCTGTGAATTCATTATCTATACTATTAAAAAGGTAATATGCTAATGAGACAGTGCCAACCAGACATCTTGGGCTCTCCTCCTGTTTTTTAAGGGTCCCCCCCCCCAAATGCTGCTCTCCTTTGGTGTTTTTCCACCTTGTCTTCTAACTCATGGATGCAGCCCTCAGCTTCTAGTCTACTGTTGAAACCTTCTATTGTGTCCTGTATTGCAACTATGTCATTCATTTCCTCTTGATTCTTATACATGTTGGTGAATTGTCTTTCAGCCTTTTTAGCATCCTTATAACCATTGCTGTGAATTCTTTCTCTGACAAATTGCTTGCCTCCATTTTATTTATTTCCTTTTTTCCGGTGATTCCTCCTTTTCCTTTGTATGGGGGTTATTTTTTTGTCTCCCAATATTCCTTTGTGATTATTTCTATGTTTTAAATCAGTGGTTCTCAACCTTCTGGCCCTTTAAACAGTTCCTCATGTTGTGACCTAACCATAAAATTATTTTCATTGCTACTTCATAACTGTAATATTGCTACTGTTATGAATCATAATGTAAATATCTGATATGCAGGATGATCTTAGGCGACCCCTGTGAAAGGGCCATTCGACCGCCAAAGGAGTCACGATCCACATGTTGAGAACCAACCACTGTTTTAAATCAAAATGCTATACCACCCAGATTTTTTGAGTTTGTCTTATAAAGTAGATGTTTTGTGGGACACAGTGGTGCAATCTCTCAAGTCTTCTGGGCTGGGTATTCCACAGATGCCCCCTACTTGAGATATTTGGTTTCTCTTGATGTAGGTGGGTCTTGAGTGTTATTGTCCTGTTTGTGGATGGAGTCTCCTCTCAGGGTGTCTGGTTATGTGGCTCGTTCTCTACCATGTTGACTGAACAGCATGAAATACAACTCAACAGGACCCGACACAAAGGGAACAAAACCTGATTGTACACACGACACCAATAACCCCAGTAAAAGTGACCACCAGAGAAAAGAGAATTAGGAGAGAGAATAGAGGGCAGAAATGTGTAAGAGAGAGCAGAAAGGCTTGAATTTAGTGAGTGAAACTAATTAAACAATTAAGAGAAGATTAGAGCAAGAGAGGAGAGGAAAAACAAAAGTATAAAAAAAATTGACTAGCCAAGAAAGAGGAAAAAGAAGAGTGCATGGACGTGGAGCAGGAGAGAGGAAATTAGATATATGAGTAAGCCCACTGAGACAACAATAATAGTAACACCTCAATAAAGAAGATCAATTTTTAATAAGGGGTATAAAGAAAGGAAAGAAAAAAAACTAAAGCAGGGACAGAAGAGAGAACAGGATGAAAAACGGAGAAGTGAGGAAGAAAAGGTTGGGTAAAAATTAAAAAAAAAATAAGATAAAGTAAATTAATAAAAATAGAATAAAGAAAAAGTAATACTAAAACAATAAAAAACAAAAATAAGAAAAAATAAAATAAAAGGTAAAAAGTAAAAAAGTGGTGTTGTTTACTCCAGCTGAGTTTTAATGCCTCATATTGGTTTAAGACCCCACTCTTCTGTTCTGTCTGTCACTTCTCAGTTTTCTGTTCAGTAGTCAGCACTGTGTTGAAGTTCCAAGTGATCGAATAGAGGGCAGAAATGGTATCTAGAAAAGGGGAAAAAAAGGTAATATAAAAAGAAAGAAAAAATATGGAGAGAAAACACCACAAAACAAACAAACAAAAATGCATACAACAAACACACTGAAAAGGGGAGGTACAAAATCTGTAGAGGCAGAGCTTATATTCAGAAAGGAAGGTTAAGGAATTGAATGAATAGGAGAAGGACCACGGTTCAGTATAGAGGAGGCAGAAAGAGAATGAGTGGATAAGGAGGAAATAAATTAATTTTTTTAAAATTTATTTACTAAAAAGGGAATACAAGAGAAAGCAGATCTCTTCTGTTCTGTCTGTCACTTCTCAGTTTTCTGTTCAGTAGTCAGCACTGTGTTGAAGTTCCAAGTGATCCACTGTTCCTCTGTGTCTATCTCCACAGGTCTTGGCTGCAAGCAGGTGGGACCAATCTGCCCACTTTTCCTGTCTGCCTGCTGTCAATCTTAAACACTCAAACATCTGTTTCTGACAGGACTTTAAGTGGGGGTGAGGCTGTATCACTTTCCAGGACTGTAAGTCTCACCTTTAACCCAGTCCTTGAGGGCTCTTTGGGGCTATTCAAAGTCTTTGTTTCCTTTTTACAGCTCAAGGTGTAGGCTGGGTGTGGCAGTATTAGGTGTCTTGTGGTTGCTAGGAGGAATTGACTAGCCAAGAAAGAGGAAAAAGAAGAGTGCATGGACGTGGAGCAGGAGAGAGGAAATTAGATATATGAGT
>NW_006298350.1:48708-52170 GCF_000327345.1 Myotis davidii
CAATAAAATACAAAAATAAGAAAAAATAAAATAAAAGGTAAAAAGTAAAAAAGTGGTGTTGTTTACTCCAGCTGAGTTTTAATGCCTCATATTGGTTTAAGACCCCACTCTTCTGTTCTGTCTGTCACTTCTCAGTTTTCTGTTCAGTAGTCAGCACTGTGTTGAAGTTCCAAGTGATCCACTGTTCCTCTGTGTCTATCTCCACAGGTCTTGGCTGCAAGCAGGTGGGACCAATCTGCCCACTTTTCCTGTCTGCCTGCTGTCAATCTTAAACACTCAAACATCTGTTTCTGACAGGACTTTAAGTGGGGGTGAGGCTGTATCACTTTCCAGGACTGTAAGTCTCACCTTTAACCCAGTCCTTGAGGGCTCTTTGGGGCTATTCAAAGTCTTTGTTTCCTTTTTACAGCTCAAGGTGTAGGCTGGGTGTGGCAGTATTAGGTGTCTTGTGGTTGCTAGGAGGGGCTGACTCTTCAGGAGAAAGATAGCTGCTTAGGTTTGGAGGGTGACAAAGGTCTCAGTGCTGAATTCTTGGTCACCTCTCCCTGCTCTGTTTTCCTCCACAGTCCCTCCCCAGACTCCACAAATATGCACCTCTACCTCCACTGCAACCTTGGGAAAGGTCCTGTGATATGGTTTTAGCAAATAAAAGCAAAGATAAACAAAAGCCAAACAACCATACAATTGTGAGTTTTTCTCCCTTTCCCCCTGCCCCCCAGCACCATGCTGCTCAGGCAGCTCTTCAGACCACCTTTCTGGGCGCAGCTTCTCTTGGCTGTGAACTTAGATCTAGATTCCCCAGTCAACAGCATCCCTGTGGACTTCCTTTCCACAGTCAGATGTCACGCCTGTCCCCCAAGAGACATGGACTTGGTGCAGTGCAGCTTCCTCCTGACCCTCTCGCCTCAACGGTCAGGTGCCTCTCTCCAACCCAGATCCAAGATCCTACTGTTCTCCAGGCATCCTCTGCATTTCCTGGCTGCAAATTGTCTTACCAGCTATGTCTAATTTGCCAATTCCAGGTGGATGTTCTCCAATTTAGTTGCTTCTTCTATCTGGTCCATGACAAGGAGCAGGACATGTCTGCTTATTCGGCTGCCATTTTTCTCACTCCCAAATGCTTTTAATTTAACAAAAAAATATATATTGTTTATTATGTATTATATTTTACAAACATTTCTCTTTAAATCTCATAATCATTGTGGGATGTAGGCACTATTCAATATCTATTTGCAAATGAGGAAAATCACCAACAAAAGATAAACTTGAACAAAGTCATACAAATATTAATTGGTGGAGTTGGAATTAAAATTCCAATAATATGGCCCCAGAGTCCATGCCTTTAAACCAAAAGGTATATTTATAATGTAAGTCTTATGAGGATAGAGATTTTTGAGTATTTTTCCACAGTGGTGTATTTCCAGTTCCTAGAAGAGTGATTGACCCATAGTATGTTCTGAATAAATATTTGTTGAATAAATCAATGTGTTACTTTAAGGGTGAAGAAACAAACAACAATATATTTATATAAAACCCTAACATGCAAATAGGCTGAATGCAGAACAACCAAACAACCAAACAACTGGTTGCTGTAATGTATGCTGACCACCAAGGGGTGCGCGTGGAACATGGCAGGTATCAACCGTGCCGGGAAGGTTAAGCATATGAGCGGGGGCACCAGACCAAGGTGGAGCACTGGTCGCTGTCATTGGGGCGAGCCTATGGTGGTTACTGAAAATTCTTTGCTCCTACACACTACAGTCCAGCCCGGCGCTTGCACCTGCTGCCAGCACTGGCCCTGCTCACGCCCGCAGCTGGCACCAGAGCCATTGTTTGTACCCGCTGCTGGTGCCCGGCATCAGCCCTGATCGTTCAGTGCTGACAGAAGGTACAAGCAGCATTTGCTTCCCCTGATCACCCCTCAGGGCTTCTCCACTTCCTTCTGCTCCTGAGGGGCAATCAGGGCCAGCAGCCACTGCTTGCACCCGCTGCCAGCAATGGCCCTGTTCACACCCACTGCCAGCACTGGAGCCGCTGGTGGCACCCATTGCAGGCACTGGCCCTGCTTGCACCCATAGCTGGTGCCAGAGTCACTGCTTGCATCTGCTGCTGACCCTGGTTGCCCCTGAGAGCTTCTTCACCTCCCCCTGCTACTGAGGGGCAATTGGGGCAGCAGCAACCGCTCATACCCATTGCAGGTGTTAGCCCTAGTTGCTCCACACTGTCAGAGGGTGCAAGCATGGCTGATGCTGACAGTGCATCGGAGTGGTGGTGGCAGGAGTGGGGCTGCCAGCAGATAGGGGACCAGGGCCCATGGCGGGAGGGGCTGGGCAGGGGCATGGAGGATGGACTGAGACCCCTGTGCCCACCAAGCCTCATGGCCCACAGTTCCTTTCAAGATTCATGAATTCATACACTGGGCCCCTAGTGTCTACTAATATATAAGTCCCTAGAGGTTCTCCTGGTAGCTTGGAAAAATGGTATTTTCAGCTACTTCAAGGAATTTAGTCTTCAAAAGGAGAGGTCCATTGATATGGGCTGACATATTAGAAATAATCAGTGAGTTGTACAGCAGCATGGTGTTGTTCAATGGTTGTCAAAATGTGTTACAAGGTTCTTAGGAGGGCTCATACGGTTGTGAATGCAGATATGAAGAGAATAATGAGATGCTAGGGCTCTACTCCCCCAAACTCTTCTTTAAAGAAATATCTCTGCTTGTAACTGTTTTTATTTTTTATCTTCATATTTTGCTAAAAACTTTCTTTAAACAAAGAACTAAACATTTTTTTTAGTACTAATTAGAGCAGAGAGACTTCTGCCTGGAGTCCAAAGATCTGGGTTTCAGTTTTGTATGCTGTCACTTACTATCTATAACTTTGGCTCTCCCTTCTTCAAGTTGTCACTATGAACATCAAATGATATGATGAGTGAACCAAATATCGTTTAATATGCCTGGCACTGGGTCTATTGTGGGCAGACTAGGGAACCACCTACCTAGTGAGGTCAAGGAACTTTTAATGGCCCATATTGCCCCTAAATAATTTTTCCCATTTGTCTGCTGCAATGCATGCAATTGATGCCATTAAAATTACTGACTAAGGGAGTGCTTTGACACACTCTTGCTTAAATATCCCAAAAGAGAAATTAACCCACCACAATCAATTAATGCGCTAGTATAAAATCATTATCAAATTATCAAGCATCATTCAGCAAGAGAAAGTTCCTAAATAAATGGAACCTGGAATGGCAAATCTCAAGGACAGAGAAAGGAAAGACTTTGAGGGAACAAAACTAATAGCTCATATCATTTAATCATTTACAACTTTTGTGCCATTTTCAAATTTCTCATCTATTTTTTCTTCACAAGGATACAGAGGGGAAATATATATTCATATATATGTATATAGGTGTATATATATACATATATGTCAATTTTACATGTAATGTATATTTTACAGAAAA
>NW_006298350.1:52266-53037 GCF_000327345.1 Myotis davidii
AAATTTCTCTGTCAACTCAAAGCAAAAAATCAGCGGAGAGACAGCTGGTATCTCAAAAAACTCATTAGTCGGGACACTCGTAAGTCAAGGCCCCACTGTGTGTGTGTGTGTGTGTGTGTGTGTGTGTGTATCAGTTTTACAGATAATGAAACTTAAGCTCAGTAAAATCAGTCTGACCTGTACCAATCTGAAAATTTACATTGAAATGCCTTATCCCTAATGCATATATGACTCACTTAAATCATCTCTGTCAACTCAACTCAGTTTACATTTTTCCTCTAAAGAGCATTCTTAACAAGGAGACATATGTAAAACTTTAGACAATAAATAAATAAACGAATAAATAAGTAAGCATTCTTTGGTCCCTATGGACTTTATACAACACTCAATTCTAGAATGCTTCTCAAAACATAGCCAGATGAAATGTTAGTGTGATCTTCTGTTCAATGGACTGTTTTCACTCTTAATTTTAAGCAGCCTTGGTGGAAGTAAACCTGTTTATCTTGCTCAGTATTAAACAAGTTAATACTTTTCCTATATTAGGGCCTGGCAAATATATAGCAGTTGTACAACATATTTATTAAATAAATAAATGATTTCCTGTTTTTGAATTTGAATTATTTATTGTTTAAAGTATTACATGAGTCTCCTTTTCTCCCATTGATCTCTCCCCAGCCCCCCCCTCAGCCCCCAGACATGCCCTCATCCCCCTACTGTCTGTGTCCATTGGTTTTGCTTATATGCATGCATACAAGTAAGTCCTTCGGTTGA
>NW_006298350.1:53452-62993 GCF_000327345.1 Myotis davidii
CACCCCCGAGGGCAAGCCCCCACCTCCCCAGTGTCTATGTCCATTGGTTATGCTAATATGCATACATAGAAGTCCTTTGGCTGATCTCTTAACCCCCCGCCCCCACACACACCTTCCCTGACATTTGTCTCTGGATCTATTTTTGTTCATCAGTTTATGTTGGTCATTATATTCCACAAATGAGTGAGATCATGTGATATTTATCTTTCTCTGACTGGCTTATTTTGCTTAGCATAATGCTCTCCAGTTCCATCCATGCTGTTGCAAATGGCAAGAGTTCCTTATTTTTTGCAGCTGTGTAGAATTCCACTGTGTAGATGTACCACCATTTTTCAATCCATTCACCTTCTGGTGGGCACTTAGGTTATTTCCAAATCTTAGCTATTGTAAATTGTGCTGCTATGAACATAGGGGTGCATATATCCTTTCTGTTTGGTGTTTCTGATTTCTTGGGATATAGGTCTAGAAGTGGGACTAGTGGATCAAATGGGAGTTCCATTTTTAAATTTTTGAGGAAACTCATACTGTTTTCCACAGTGGCTGCACCAATCTGCATTCCCACTAGCAGTGCAAGAGGGTTCCTTTTTCCTGCATCCTCATCAGCACTTGTCATTTGTTAATTTGTTGATGATAGCCATTCTGACAAGTGTTAGATCGTACCTCATTGTTGTTTGATTTACATCTCTCTGATGATTAGTGACTTTAGGCAAGTTTTCATATGTCTCTTGGCCTTCTGTATGTCTTCTTTTGAAAAGTGTTCATTTAGATCCTTTGGCCATTTTTTGATTGGATTGTTTATCTTCCTTTTGTTAAATTGTAGGAGTTCTCTGTAAATTTTGGAGATTAAACCCTTATTGGTAATAACATTGGCAAATATATTCTCCCATGCAGTGGGCTTTCTTGTTATTTTGTTGATGGTTTATTTTGCTGTGCAGAAGCTTCACATTTTGATGTAGTAATAATTTGTTCATTTTCTCCTTAGTTTCCATTGTCCTATGTTGCTAGGACATATGTCTGATATTTTGCTGCCTATGGCTTCTTCTAAGCTTTTTTATGGTTTCCTGTCTTATGTTTAAGTCCTTTACCCATTTTGAGTTTATTTTGTGCATGGTGTAAGCTGGTTTGAGAACAGTTTCTTTGTAGCATAGCTTGATTGTGATTGTTATTTGATCCCTGCAAGTTGTTCTTTTTCAAGATTGCTGCAGCTATTTGGGGTCTTTTTTTTTTTTTTTTTTTCTCCAGATGAAGTTTTTACGAATTTGTTTTAGGTCTTTGAAATATGCCTTTGGTATTTTAATGGGGATTGCATTGAATCTATAGTTTGCTTTGGGTAGTATGGACATTTTAATGATGTTGATTCAATCAATCCTTGAACAGGGCATATTCTTCCTTTTTTTATGTCTTCCTCTATCTATTTTTCAGTGTCCTGTAATTTTCTAAGTACAGGTCTTTTACCTCCTTGGTTAAATTTATTATGAGGTATCTTAATTTTTTGGTTGCAATAGTAAATTTTGTTGCAAATAGGACTAAATTTTTAGTTTCTCTTTTCTTGTGTTCATTATTAGTGTCTAAAAAAGCCATAGATTGTTGGGTGTTAATTTTGTATCCTGCCACATTACCAAATTGATTTATTAAGTCTAGTAGATTTTGATGGTCTCTTTAGGGTTTTCTATCTACAATATCATGTCATATGCAAATAATGACAATTTTACTTCTTCTTTTCCAATTTGGATGCCTTTAATTTTCTTCTTCTTGTCTGATCACTATAGCTAGCACTTCCAGTGCTCTGTCGAATAGGAGTGGTGAAAGTGAGCATCCCTGTCTTGTTCTTGTTCTTAGGAGAAATGATTTTAGTTTTTGCCCATTGAGTATGATGTTGGCTGTAGGTTTCTCATATAAGGTTTTTATATTGTTGAGATATGATCCCTCTATTCCCACTTTGCTGAGAGTTTTTTTTTTTTATCAGAAAAGAGTGTTGGATTTTGTCAAATGCCTTTTCTACATTGATTGATATGATTATGTGATTTTTGTTTTTCAATTTGTTTATGTGATGTATCATGTTTATTGATTTGGGGATATTGTACCAGCCCTGCATCCCTGGAATAAATCCCATTTGGTCAATAAATGATTTCCAAATGTTCAAAACTATATCCTACTGAGTGAAAGTCGAGCAGTGATAGAGCATGGACACCGTTCAAATGTAAATAAGTGACCCCTGGATAAAACTATTTCAAATCCTAGAATTTGGCCAAAAGTAATGCCATTTTCCTTGACTACAGGGCACTTTTCATATTTTTTTCTAAAGAAATGCAATCCAAATATAATCACTTATAATTGGTGTTGCTTAAATTTAAAAAAACAAACCATTATTTTCCTCTGGTTTTCTTCTACTATTCTTTTTCATGTAGGGACTTGCTTTTATTTTAAAATTTGAAAATGTGTGACATTAGTAGAAATTATTAGATTAAGCTAATATGCTTAGAAGCAAACCAGAAGACTAAATAAGTCCCAAGTGTGTTCTTAATATTATTAATTAAAACTCAAATTTTAACAACTTTAATACAAATTTAAATAAATTCTGTCACTATCATGTTGATCTGTGAATTATTTATTTATTTTATTTTTTATTTATGTATTATTTTATTTTTTTTAGATTTCTTTATTGCGTTATTACATATGTGTCCTTATCCCCACATTACCCCCCAATACCTCCAACTCATGGTCTCACCGCCCTGTTGTCTGTGTCCATTAATTAAGCCTATATGCACTCATAAAAGTCCTTTGGTTGATCTCTCCTCCTTACCCCCATCATCTCCCACCTTCCCCCTGAGGTTTGACGATCTGATCAATGTTTCTCTGTCTCTGGATATGTTTTTGTTCATCAGATTATGTTGTTCATTATATTCCATAAGTGAGTGAAATCATTTTTTAGCTTTGGTGAATTGTGCTGCTATGAACACAGGGGTGCATATATCCTTTCTTCATTTGTTGATTTGTTGATGACAGCCATTCTGACAGGTGTGAGATGGTACCACATTGTCGTTTTGATTTGCATCTCTTGGATGATTAGTGACTTTGAGCATGTTTTCATATGTCTCTTGGCCTTTCTTCTGTCTTCTTTCTAAAAGTATCTATTTAGGTCCGTTGCCCATTTTTTGATTGGGTTGTTTATCTTCCTTTTGTTAAGTTCTATGTGTTCCCCGTAAAAAGGGTGGAGATTAAACCCTTATTGGTGATAGCATTGGCAAATATGTTCTCCCATGCAGTGGGCTTTCTTGTTTTGTTAATGGTTTCTTTTGCTGTGCAGCTTTTCATTTATTTTGATGTAGTCACATTTGTTTATTTTCTCTTTAGTTTCCATTGCCTAGTCACAATGGTCAGCAAACTGCGGCTCAGCAAACTGTGGCTCGTGAACCATATGCGGCTCTGTGGCCCCTTAAATGTGGCTCTTCCACAAAATACTGACTTCTGCGCATGGGCCACGAAGTTTCAATCGCACTGTAAGTGCGTGCCCGCAAGTGGTATTTTGTGGAAGAGCCACACTCAAGGGGCCAAAGAGCTGCATGTGGCTCGCAATCCGCAGTTTTCCGACCACGGTCCTAGGAGCTGTATCGGTGAAGAAATTGCTTCGGCATATGTATGAGATTTTGCTGCCTGTGGATTTTTCTAGTATTTTTATGGTTTCCCGTCTCATGTTTAAGTACTTTATCCATTTTGATCTGTGTATTATTTAAATATTGGTCCATATAAAAGACATATTCTTGAACTTAGCTTTTATTATTATTTTTATCACAAGTTTGAAAACACTAAAACAGAAGACCTTATTTACACATTTAGTTGGAAACTGCCATAATGAGAATTTTAAAATTTGATTGTGTTTGGTCAACAAACTTTGTTTATATCATTCTAATTAATAAAGACTATATCTCATAGGGATGGATTAATTGAGTTACTTTCTATGTTCCTATACTATTTCTAGTGAAAAGTTTAGTTGGAAAGAAATCTGGGAAATTCAGTCCACAAATAATGAGTCTGCCTTAATGACCACCTCAAACAAAATATTACCCTCATCCTGTAGATAGTTTTTACCCAATTGATAAAATGAAAATACCTTATTTTCAGAGTGCTGTTAGTGCTCAAAGTACCATTTGCATGTTCAGTAGATTCACAAATATTTTAAACTAAAATACCAAAACAGATGTTAATAAATAAATTCCTACATGCATTATGAAGATTTCAGACTGTTAAAATTGTATAAAATTAAAAGCTCAGATGTTATATTTACTAAATATTCACTCATGTTAAATAATGTTAAATGTAGAACATTTATGCTATTGGCAGAACTAAAGATTTGGGAAGAAAGAGTATAGAAATATATTACTCTTTAATGAATGGTTACAAAGTAATCCATTGATAGTGAAGAAACACCAAGAAATGTCAAATAAAAATAGCAGTACATGCAATCTTCACCTTAACTTCATGTAGCTAGTGAACACAATTTCTGGGGTATAAAGTTTGAATTTCTGATCTGGGCATTAAATATTTGCTTCTAATTATAGTCTTATGTTAGATAACAACAAAAACTAATTTGCATTGTTAATGATGCAAGTAATGTGATGTTTAGTTGGCTAAGATTGGCAATAAAAGAGGAAAGAGAGTTGAAGACTTAGTCTACATTGTTTTCCTTTGGAAACCAAGTTAAAATGATAAAACTTATGTAATTATATATTTAGGAATTACATGTTTCATCCAACTAAGTTATACAGAATAATACTGTCTGAAGTGAAACTAAAATATGAAGTTACCATTTTCATTCTCATAGTCTCCAGGGGCAAATGAAAGGGTGTGTTTCTTTCCACAGTTTGGGTGAGATGATATTTTGAGATGATGAGAGATGCCAAACTACAAAAACAGTAAAGGAACTCCACAAAAGAAATTTGTTTTTATCCACACAATTGTTTTGACTTTTTTACTTCTTTATTCTCTTACTGATTTCCAAAAAAGAAAGAAAAAATATTAGGAGGAACTAAGAAAATTTGCCATTCTTCTCAGTCAGAAAGGAGCCAGTGTTTGTAGAAATCATTTACCAAGTTTGCCTTCCCTCAATTTCTTTTTTACATACATTTTAATTGCTTGATGATAGAGAGTCCAAAGTGAACTAACCTGAAACCCTAACTTAAATGCAAATGAAAGGGAAATTACTGGAGAACTCACTACTTTAATCTGCTGGAATAAGTATGGAAGAATGCGATTATGTCATTTTGTTTAATTCACTGCACTATCCAAAATATGTGCACTCATCTTAGGGTATAGACTCTAGAAAAAGGCCAATCTCTTGACACAGACTAGAAAACAAATTCAAATATTTAGATACTGTGTTTTAATGGTATATAAACATTAGATGATTCAAATATCCCGATGTTACATAATATAAAAAAATTAAATTTAAGTAGTATTTAGTTTTTTGCTCATTACCTAGATGTTTTGGACAGAGCTTGGTCAGTGTGGGATAGTGCAAAATTTGTGGACTCTAAATGTATATTGAACTTATTTCATAACATTAAGACTTTATTAGATATATACTTTGCATAAACTATTCAAAATCTGTTAATTTTTATAACATTATATACAAAATAGAAATATTAATAGTATTTACTTCATAGGATTCTGAGACTCAAACAAAAAATGGTTATAAAGCACATATCACAGTGACTGGAACAAAAACATGATCAGTAAACAATAGCTATTATTATTACAACCACTACTGAGTTTTAAATCTACAAATAGCAATATCTATTAACAAATGAATCAATTTTTGCCTTTTCCAATTTTATTAGAGCATTGGCAATGTAATTAGTTTCTACAACTTCTTTCAACTTTTATTTTAATATTTTGTTGAAAAGAGGCTTTCATTGAGAAGCTTCCTGTTTGATCACTAACCCTAAACCATGCTTTATCTTCAAACTGTGCTTTAATTCTTTGTGAACTAAAAAATATGGGAAAACATATTTGAGGTGAAAAGAGGCAATGTGATTTGGGCAGCAATGTCTCATAAACTTGGTCTATGCATGGTAAGTTGATTTTTGACCTTGCTTCCTGAAATGTTAAGTTTAGGACAATATTTGGTCCAACCAATCTTGGGAAATGGGAGTTTTAAGTTTTCCCTTAAGGAAAAGAAAGCCTTTACATGGCAGGAAGGCAGAGGTGAGGGGTTAGTTTAAACATTAGACAAAATCTGGAAGAAGAAGTTAAATAGAGAATAATGAAGTACTAAAGGAGGCTTGGAATTTTAAATCTTTGGAAAGCCTAACATTAAAAGTTAGCAAGTTGTATTCATTCACTGATACTAAGACAATAACACTTAATGAAACAGGTTCCTTTTATTTATTTTTATTAAGTATAGTTGGAATACAATCATTTATTAGTTATACTAGTTTCAGGTGGACAATATAGGGATTTGACATTTTTGTCACTGTGCAAACTTGTCACAAAATTACTGATTATATCCCCCTTCACATTTTCACTCATTCTCTCATTCCTTCCTTTCTGACAGCCATGCCTTTGTCTCTATTTCTATGAAATTTGGATTCTGAAATAACTTCATACTTACACAAAACTTTCAAAAGTAGTACAAAAATCCTGAATATCCTTGTCCCAGATTCCCGAGAATTAACATATTACATAACCATTTTACAGTTATCAAAATCAGTAATGAACATTGACATGATATACTAATTGCAAACCTTATTCACATTTTCAAGTGTCCTGCTGATTTTCTTTAGGTTACAAACTGATATTAAATCACATAATGCACTACTTGCTATATCTTTTTAGTCTCCTTTAATCTGGAATAGTTTCCTGGTATTTCTGTGTGTTATTTTTTCTATATATATTGATTAAGGTATTACATATGTGTCCTTATCCCTCCAATGCCCCCCATTCCTCTGGAGTCTGTGTCCATTGGTTAGGCTTATATGCATGCATACAAGTCCTTTGCTTGATCTCTCCCCCTTACCCCCACCCTCCCCTATATTCCCTCTGAGGTTTGACAGTCTGATCAATGCTTCTGTCTCTGGATCTGTATTTGTTCATCAGTTTATGTCATTCATTATATTCCACAAATGAGTGAGATCATGTGATATTTATCTTTCTCTGACTGGCTCATTTCACTTAGCATAATGCTCTCCAGTTCCATCCATGCTGTTGCAAATGGAATGAATTCCTTTTTTTTACAACAGCATAGTATTCCATTATGTAGATATACCACAGTTTTAGTTTTTGCCCATTGAATATGATGTTGGCTGTATGTTTGCAATTTAAGAGTTTTATTATGTTGAGGTATGATCCCTCTATTCACATTTTGCTTAGGGTTTTTATCAAGAAAGGGTATTGGATTTTGTCAAATGCTTTTTCTACATCAAGTGATATGAATATATGATTTTTATCTCTCAATTTGTTTATGTGATATATCATATTTATTGATTTGAAGATGTTGTACCATCCTTGCATCCCAGGGATAAATCCTACTTGGTCATGGTGTATGATCTTAATGATGTAATGCTGGATCTGCTTTGTTAGAATTTTGTTGAGGATTTTGGCATCTATGTTTATGAGGGATATTGACCTATAATTCTCTTTCTTTGTGTTTTCTTTATCTGGTTTTGGTATTAGGGTAATGCTGGGTTCATAGAATGAGCTTGGAAGTGTTCCTTCCTCTTGAATTTTTTGGAATAGTCAGAGGAAGATAGGTTTTAGTTCTTCTTTGAATGTTTGGTAAAACTGCCCTGTGAAGCCATCTGGCCCCAGGCTTTTGTTTGCTGGAAGTTTTTTGTTGACTGCTTCAATTTCTTCCATAATTATTGGTCTATTGAGATTTATAGAATCTTCCTGATTGAATTTTGGAAGGTTGTATTTTTCTAGGAATGTGTCCATTTCCTCTAGGTTGTCTAGTTCTTTGTAATAGAGTTTTTCATACTATTGTTTAACAATCCTTTGTATTTCTGTAGGGTCTGTTGTTATTTCGCCTCTTTCATTTCTCATTTTATTTGAGTCCTTTCTCTTCACTTCTTCGTTAACCTGGCTAGAGGTTCATCGATCTTGATTATCCTTTCAAAGAACCAGCTCTTGGTTTCATTGATTTTTGTATTTTTTTGTCTCTATGTCATTTATTTTCACTCTGATCTTTATTATTTGCTTCCTTATGCTTATACTGGACTTTTCTTGTTGCTCTCCTTCTAACTCTTTGAGTTGTAGGGTTAGATATCCTTGCTCTCTAATTCTTTAAGTTGTAGAGTTAGATGATTTATTACCATTTTTTCTTGTTTTTTTGAGTTAGACCTGTAGAGCTATGAACTTCCCTCTCAAAACTTCTTTCACTGTGTCCCATAGATTTTGGATTTCTGTGTTTTCATTGTCATTCCTCTCCACGATGTTTTTAATTTCTTCTTTGATATCTTTTGCACTCCAAATCAATGATTTGATAACCCAATCATTGTTTAATAGCATGCTATTCAGCTTCCAAATGTTTGAATATTTTGATTGTTTTTATTGTAGTTTACTTCTACATTATATTATGCCATTGTGGTCTGAGAAGATGATTGATATGATTTCAATCTTCTTTAATTTGGAAAGAATTTGCCTGTGACACAATATGTGGTCTATCTTTAAAAATGTCCCATGTGCACTTGAGAAGAACGTATATTCTGTGGCTTTGGGGTGAAATGTTCTAAAGATGTCAATTAAGTCCTTCTTATTTAGTGAATCATTTAGGATTGCTGTTTCTTTGCTTATTTTTTTCTTGAGGATTTATCCAGTAATGTCAGTGGGGTATTAATGTTCCCTACTATGATTGTATTGTTGTGAATCTCTCCCTTTATATTGTATTTGGGTGTTCCTGCATTGGGTCAATAAATGTTTACCAGGCTTATATCCTCATACTGTAATGATCCCTTCAGTATTGTGAAGTGGTCTACCTTATCTCTTATTATGGCTTTAATTTTGAGGTTTATTTTGTCAGATATAAGAATTGCTGCCCCATTTTTTTTTCATTTCCATTTGCCTGAATGATATGTTTCCATTCCTTCACTTTCAGTCTAGATGAGTCCCCTGTTCTGAAGTTGGTCTCTTGTAGACAGCATATATATGGGTCATGGTTTTTTATCCATTCAGCCACTCGATGTCTTTTCAGTTTACATTTAAAGTTATTATTATTTTTATCAAGGTCCTGAGCTTTTATTTCTTTTTTTTAAATATATTTTTTATTATTTCAGAGAGGAAGGGAGGAAGAGATAGAAACACCAATGATGAGAGAGAATCATTGACCGGCTGCCTCTTGCATGCCTCACACTGAGGATCGAGCTGGCAATCGGGGCATGTGCTCTGACCGTGGAGCCGTGACCTCCTGGTTCACAGGTCGACGTTCAACCACTGAGCCATGCCGGCCAGGCTACAGGTTATTAATTCTAAATAAAGGTTAGTGTCTGCTAGGTACCTGCAAGGCTGTATATCTATATTTTAAGTTAGGTTACATTGGCAGAGAATT
>NW_006298350.1:64835-65419 GCF_000327345.1 Myotis davidii
TTGAAATATTATTCAATTGTTGTGGGAGGCAGCAATTTCCCGGTGTTTATCTATGCCGCCATCTTAGTTTCTCCTTAAAGTTATTATTGATATGTACTTGTTTGTAGTCATTTTTATTTTTTTTTTTGCCTCTGTTCTTTCTTCCCTTTTTATTCCTTACTTTTACAACAGTCCCTTTAACATTTCTTGCATTCCTGGCTTTGTAGTGATAAACTTCCTTAGCCTTTTTTTGTCTATGAAGCTCCTTATTTCCCTTTCAATTTTGAATGAAAGCTTTGCGGGACAGTGTATTCTTGGATTCAGTCCCTTGTTTTGCATCACTTTGTAAATTTCCTTCCATTCCTTTCTGGCCTGAGGTGTTTCTGTTGAAAAATCATTAGATAATCTAATGGGAGATCCCTTGTACGGAACTTTCTGTCTCTCTCTTGCAGTCTTTAAGATTCTCTCTTCGTCTTGAACATTTTCCATCATAATTATGATGTGTTTGGTGTGGGTATTTTGGGGTTCATCTTTTTTGGGACTCTCTGTGCTTGTGTGATTCTTTTCTTCTCCACATCAGGGAAATTTTCTGACATTATTTCTTC
>NW_006298350.1:65515-68402 GCF_000327345.1 Myotis davidii
CACTATACTGATTTAAATTTTCTATTCCTTGCTTCTCCTCCTCTCCTTCTGGTACCACTATTAAGTGAATGTTCCTTTGTTTCATGTTGTCCCAAAGCTCTCTTAGGCTCATCTCCTGTCTTTTATTTTTTTCTCCAATTGCAGTTCAGTTTGGGTTTGTTGTGCTTCCCTGTCTTCTAATTCGCTAATTTGGTCCTCTGCTTCTCCTAGTCTACTGTTGAAACTTTCCATAGTGTTTTTTTATTGCAGCTATATCACACTTTCTTTCTGATTCTTACATAAGTTGTTGATTTTTTCGTCCATCTGGTTTATGAACTGTATTACCCTTAATCTGAATTCTTTTTCTAACATATTACATGCCTCTGTTTCACTTAGCTGCTTTTCTGGAGATTCCTTCTTTCCTTTCCTTTGGGGGTTTCTTTGTTTCCCCATTTTTGCTTTCACTGGAGGATCTAGATGTTGAGTTGTGTAGGGGCTGCTTCTTCAGTGGCTGTGGCTCCTTGTGCAGTGGCTGCTCCTTACACAGTCATAGCAGTGGCCCCTCCTCAGTTAGCAGCAGCTCCTCTGGTGGGCACTGCTCACAGCAGTGGTGGCTCCTGTGACTGGTGGGGCCAGGCTGCTTGCCCAGTTGCTACTCCTCAGACAGGGGTTGGCTTCTCATGATGCTGATTCTCAAATAGGGGTGGGATGTGCACTGTTGCTGCTCCTTGGACAGGGGTGAATGACTTATGCAGCTGCTGCTCTTCGGATGGCAGTGGACTGTGTGGGGCTGCTGTTCCTTGGATGTGGGCGGGCTGCTCATGTGGCTGCTGTTCCTCAGATGGGGGCGGGCAAATTGCACAGCTGCTGCTCCTCATATGGGGGTGGGCTGCATGAGTCATCTGCTCCTCTGACTGGGGTGGGCTGTTTGCTTGGCTGCTGCTCCTTAGACAGGACATTCCTAATGGAGCTGCTGTTCCTTGATTGGGGGCGGGCTGCTCATGTGGCTGCTGATCCCATGGTCACAGTTCCCTTCGCTAAAGTGTTGGCCTGGCCAGAGCTAAGCAGGCTTCAGAATTGACAGGACCCTGCATCCAGTGAGGCTGGGGTCTAGGTGACTGTGGGATCTCAGCCGAGGCAGCAGGTCCCTGGCAGGGTGGCCGTAGAGTCCCAGTTGTTATCTGAGGGCACCCTGGGTGGAGGTGAGGCTGGGCTCTCAGTTACATCAGCTCTCCCCTTCAAAAAGGCATGGCCTCTGCAGAAGAACAGGCCACTCCTGGACTGTTTGCAATGGTAACAGAGGCTGCCTGGTTAGGCAAGCCCAGTCAGACTACACCCGAAGGTCCTACAGGATCTAACTGTGCCTCATTCACACATACACACACACCCCACATGTCCACACACTCCTCTTTTGCTCCCTCCATCACTCACACTCTATCCCTCACTGCCTCTTTCTTCCTGCCTCTGTAGTTGGGTCTGGAGTGTTATTGACCCATTTATGGATGGAATCTCCTCTACGGGTGTCTGGTTATGTGGCTGTCTCTCTAGCACATTGGCCAAACAGGATAAAATTCACCTTGACAAGACAAATCACAAAGGGAATGAAACACAAATGTACTCACGATACCGATAACCTCAGCATAAGTGACCATCAGAGAAAAGAGAATTAGGGGAGAGAAAAGAGAGCACAAATGATATCGAAGAGAGAAAAAAATTGTATGAGAGAAAAGGAAAAGAAAAAAAAGGAAGAAAAAAGAAAAAAAAATATATATGGAGAAAACACCAGAGAACAAACAGTTAAACCAAAACATACAAACCCCTATATACAGAAAGTAAGGTTAAGGAATTGGATGAATATGGGGAGGACCTCAGTTAAGTATATAGGAAGTAGAAAGAGGATAAGTGGATAATAAGAAAGAGAAGAAATAATAATAACATTATTAAAAAATTAAAAATAATTTTAAAAAGTATAAAATTTTAAATATTAGAATGATGAAAAAGGTAATGTGAAAAGAAATAGAAAATAAAGAAACAAATGAAAAGGAAAAGAGAGATAAAAAAGAGAGATAACAAAATAATAAAATGAAATGAAAAAGTGTAGTGTCATTCCTTTATGCAGATTTTTAATTCCCTACGAGGACTGGTTTAAGATCCCACTCTTCTGTACTGCCTGCCACTTCTCAGTTTCCTGTTGCTGGGACTGAAGACCTCTCTTTAGGCCAGTCCCTGAGGGCTCTCAGGAACTATTCTGGGTTTTTTGTATCCTTTGTAACACTCAGGGTGTAGTCTGGATGTGGCTGTATTGGTTGCCTGGAGACTGCAGTGAAGGGCTAGCCCTTCAGGAGAAAATGGCTGCCTAGGTCCGGCATGTCAGGTATGACTCAGTGCCAGACTGGTAGCCACCTCTCCTGGATGCTCTCCTCTCCTCAGCCTTTCCCCAGACTCCACAACCCTGACCTCCACCTGCACCTCAGTGAGTGTCTATATTTGAAAGGTCCTATGAACTAGGTTCAGTGAACAAAAGCAAAGACCAAAATGGAACCAGAAGTATGAATACATGGAACAGACTGGCCTATACTCAGAAAACTACAGGACAAAAAAAAAAAAACAGATACAGGAATACATAAATAAATGACAGAATATACCGTGTACATGGATTGGTAGAATCAACAACATTAAAATGTCCATACTACCCAAATCAATCTATAGATTCAATGCAATCCCCATTAAGATACCAAAAGAGCCAAAACCGGTTTGGCTCAGTGATAGAGCATCGGCCTGCAGACTCAAGGGTCTGAGGTTCGATTCTGGTCAAGGGCATGTACCTTGGTTGCGGGCACTTCCCCAGTAGGGGGTGTGCAGGAAGCAGCTGATCGATGTTTCTAACTCTCTATCCCTCTCCCTTCCT
>NW_006298350.1:68594-72783 GCF_000327345.1 Myotis davidii
ACAACAAGAAAGCTCACTGCATGGGAGGACATATTTGCCAATGATATTTCAGATAAGGGTTTAATCTCCAAAATTTACGTAGAACTCATAAAACTTAACAAAAAGATAAACAATCCAACAAAAAAAATGGGTAAAGGACCTAAGTAGACACTTTACAAAAGAGGACATACAGAAAGTCGAGAGACATATGAAAACATGCTCAAAGTCACAAATCATCCAAGAAATGCAAATCAAAACAACAATCAGATACCATCTCACACCTGTCAAAATAGCTGTCATCAACAAATCAACAAAGGCCAAGTGCTGGCAAGGATGTGAAGAAAAAGGAACCCTCTTGCACTGCTGGTGGGAATGAAGACTGGTGCAACCACTGTGGAAAACAGTATGGAGATTCCTCAAAAAATTGAAAATGGAGCTTTTCTTTGACCCAGTAATCCCACTTCTAGAAATATATCCCAAGAAAACATAAATACCAATCAGAAAGGATATATGCTCCCTTATGTTCATAGCAGCACAATTTACAATAGCTAAGATTTGGAAACAGCCTAAGTGCCCATCATCAGATGAGTGGATTAAAAAACTGTAGTACATCTACACAATGGAATACTAGGCTGCTGTAAAAATAAGGGCTATTACCATTTGGAATGGCATGGATGAAACTGGAGAGCATTATGCTGAGCGAAATAAGCCAGTCAGAGAAAGATCAATATCATATGATCTCACTCATTTGTGGAATATAATGAACATAAACCAATGAAATAAAATAGAGCCAGATTAAAAAATATTTTAGAATATAATAGAAGTAGTCCTGTTATTTGCACATTTTTAATATTTACTACAACTTTTGTGACATTATACTATGTTAGTACAGTTTTGATAACATTATTATATTTAAAATCATTTTTTGAAATATTATTGTTTATTGCATGTAACATTATTATATTTAAAGTCATTTTTCTTGAAAACAATATATATATATAATGGGAGAAACACCACATTTTGATTAAGCATATCGCCAAACAATTCATGAGTTGAAGAGGAAATGAAAATGGAAAGTACAAAGCATTTAGACCTAAACAACTATAAAAGTACTGCATGTCAGAATAATTGTGGTACAGTCAAAATTGTTCTTAGATATAATTTCATATTGCTTTTATAAAGTATTAGAATGAATAAATATTTACTTTAAGAAAATGCAGTACGTCACTTGAAGAAAGTTAGGTACCGAAGTAAGATCTCCTGTTTCTTTATATAAAAAGTTATTGGTCATGTTTTACCACAGTAAAAAATAGATGGGCATTATTGATTAAAAAAACAAATACCTATTTGTCTTGACTAAAATTTATATAATGGAAGTAATACAAGTGCTGATTTAATTCATGCTACCCTCTTTGTCTCTTTTTACAACTGCATTTATCAAAAACTTCAATGAGTTAGGAGATATTTGGCTTTCTCATATGCATTATGTATATATAATATGGACATATATATACAATATGATTCTCTGTATGTATATATTATATATCCAACTGGAACATTTTGCTTCTAAATAAAATAAAATAAAAAACAACTATGAGAGGATAAAGATGGAGGGATGAATAAGATCACAAGCCCAAGGTCAGATAGCACTGAATTCTTTCTCCAGTTTACCTCATGTTAGCTGGGTGACTCAGACACATCTATGTAACCTCTGAAAACTTCTGTTTCCTTCTCTGTAAACTACAGTTGCTGTAACACTGGTACCAGCCACACATGAGTGTTCCCATGATTCTAAGTTACTGTATAGGCTAGTGATGGCAAACCTTTTGAGCTTGGCGTGTCAGCATTTTGAAAAACCCTAACTTAACTCTGGTGCAGTGTCACATATAGAAATTTTTTGATATTTGCAACCATAGTAAAAGAAAGACTTATATTTTTGATATTTATTTTATTTATTTAAATGCCATTTAACAAAGAAAAATCAACCAAAAATATGAGTTCACGTGTCATAGGTTCGCCATCACTGGTATAGGCCGCGCTTACCTTGCTGCCCAGAAGAGCCAGCGATCAGTAAGTAGCAAGTTTTAAGGATTAGAAGAGGGGTGATAATACTTTTTTGTGGAGAGGGGCTCTTAATGTTAACAAGCTCTTCAATGTACACTTTTCATTTGGCTTTTGACATTCTTAATACTCCATGAGATAGGGTTGATCAGGCTTTATTTCCATTTTACAGATAGGGCAAGCTAAGCCCTAAAAAGCTTAATAACTTTATCTGAAATAAAAAATACAAAATAAACTAACTAACTAAATAAATAAAAATAAAAGCCCATGACATAAAGATATGGTATTTTGGGTCTCTAATTGATTTCTTCCTTAAATGTATCCTTATTTCTAGCTTCTAGTGTTAATTATTACCAATCCAATTTTAATTTAAAATGTAAGTTTCCATTGGCAATGTCCCTGAGGCAAGTTGAACATTCCATTAATTTATTTTAAACTTTATTTTAATCATTTGATGCTTTTCTTTTTCACAAATCATATCAATGTTTTAAATATTTACTCTTTCCAACATAAATGAAACTTTTTTCTAAATGCATTATTACTGATGGGTGGAAATGGGTTATTATCCAGGGAATTCTTAATATTTAGATAGAGGAAATACTGAAGATAAAAAAATTTGTTTTCAGTTTTTAAATAAATATATATTTCATACAGCTGCACTTGCTCTACTAAAGATATTAAAGACAGAACACAATCCAATGATATTCAATGTTTAATAAAAACATGGAATAATTAATATTTATATTAGCTACCATTTTAGAATGCTCATTGTGTGTCATTATTGTCCATGCTAAATGCTTTATACATAAAATCATTTTCATTTTATAATATTCCTATGAAGATAATTACTGCTAGTAATTCTATTTTATAGGTTAAAAAAACTGGTCTCAAGATCATGTAATTAAAAAATAAGAGTTAGCACTTTAAACCCAATCTCTCGAACCAGGGATCTCAAAGCCTTAGCTACATTATCATCCTAAAAACAGCACAGATTTATCATAGTCATATGTTACAGCATGACTCTCTATGCCTGATTGAATGGTCTTTTACAGAATGAGAAAACAAAGGCATGAAAGTAGATCATTCACTAATGGGACACATGGTAGTTTAGGGATTGGGAGAAAAGAGACATTTACAAATGTTAAGAAAATCTAGTCTAGAAACAAAATGTATCCATAGGATATGGTCACAGACAGCAGGTAGTTCAGGCTAAATAGCATTACTGATTTCAGACTTGCTGTGAGGCATGCATGATTTAAATACTTTGAAAGTGCATAGATTAGATCCTAGCACATAGTTAGCATTAAATTAATGTTATTCATTATTATTCATTAGTATGATTTAAACCCATCTAATAAGGCTAGTGGAGCAGAGAAAGGAATCTAATTTGCTGTGAAAGTCTGAATTCTATATAATTAGCTCACAGGAATTCTGTCAGTAGCTAGTAACATCCCAACTACTAATCTGGAGTTCATAGAAAAGAACTCTAGACTTTCAGAGAAGTGAATCAATGACGATTTTTTTCCAATTCTAAAAGGACAGAGGCATGAAAAAAGGGTTCACACATAGGATATGAAGACAAGTATCCAGGCAGGAGTTCAGTTAATAAAAAACTTGCCCAAGACTGACACCAGATAAACAGCAAGGAAGATCTGATCCACGTTGAAGCTTTAGTCTAACTTATCTCCGTTCCTGATGACAATTATGGTTTGGGGAAAGGGATGATTCCCTGGGCCAAGGAATTCCTGATATAAAGAACATGGAGATCAGAAGATGGTGGCTGGCAGGACAGAGGTGAGGGAGAGGCAGTGAGTGAGTGAGGAGATGAAAGGAGAGTGTGTGGATGTATATGGTGTGTGTGTGAGTGAGTGAGGGACAGGTAAATCCAGCAGGAGCAGCAGGGGCTGGCAAACCAGGCTGTCTTGGACAGGGAGAACCTACCACCACTGGGGACACTACCCAGGCTGCAGGACTCAGGCATGGAGCCCACGCCATTTTGAAGGACAGAGTGGCCTCTTCTAGGAACTCATTAATACCACCACCCAGACAGCCCTTGGACACTGCCTGCGACCCAGAAGCCACTCCAGCAAAAATATTGCTGCCCCACCTACAGACCTGCAGACCCTAGGACCTCCACCTCCAAAGGCGC
>NW_006298350.1:73926-74714 GCF_000327345.1 Myotis davidii
GAATCCAAGGGTCTGAATGCAGTACACAGCAAGGATATTAATCAAAATTGAAGGTGAAATCAGGAGCTTCACAGACAAAAAAATGACTAAGAAAGTTTATTACCACCAAGCCAGCAATGCAAGAAATGCTAAAGGGACTGCTGTAAAAAGAAGAAACAGAAAGGCAAGAAGAAACACAAACATTAAGTATAAAAATTACAAGAAACAGGTATTTATAAACAATAACGTTAAACATAAATGCATTAAATGCTCCAATCAAAAAACATAGGGTAGCTAAGCGGATAAAAACACATGACCCATATACTTCTTGTCTGCAAGAGACCCACTTCAGAACAAAGGATTCACACAGACTATAGCAGTGATGGCGAACCTATGGCATGCGTGTCAGAGATGACATGCGAACTCATTTTTTGGTTGATTTTTCTTTGTTAAATGGCATTTAAATATATAAAATAAATATGAAAAATATAAATCTTTGTTTTACTATGGTTGCACGTATCGAAAAAATTTCTTTATGTGACATGGCACCAGAGTTAAGTTGGGGTTTTCAAAATGCTGACATGCGGAGCTCAAAAGGTTTGCCATCACCTTATAGAGCAGGAAAGGGGCACTCAGGGAGGTTGGTACTTCCTTAGTGAGGTAAACAGGGTTCATTGATTTTGTCTGGCGTCTGAATTCCTCCTTATATTTTGGAATCTCCTCTCTCTCGGATTCTTAGAGTGGGGATGGGGCCGTTAATCCTCCCCTTGCTCTTGGAACAGAAAATAGGAGATGCTCACTGCCCCCAC
>NW_006298350.1:75671-77312 GCF_000327345.1 Myotis davidii
ATATGGTGTGTGTGTGAGTGAGTGAGGGACAGGTAAATCCAGCAGGAGCAGCAGGGGCTGGCAAACCAGGCTGTCTTGGACAGGGAGAACCTACCACCACTGGGGACACTACCCAGGCTGCAGGACTCAGGCATGGAGCCCACGCCATTTTGAAGGACAGAGTGGCCTCTTCTAGGAACTCATTAATACCACCACCCAGACAGCCCTTGGACACTGCCTGTGACCCAGAAGCCACTCCAGCAAAAATATTGCTGCCCCACCTACAGACCTGCAGACCCTAGGACCTCCACCTCCAAAGGTGCACCACTCCCGCAGCAGTAAGTGCAACTTCCCCTCCCCAGCAGCAGACCTCCGGACACCACAGTTGCGCCTTTCCAGTGCACAGGCCTCCTGAGCACACCACTCCACAGGCAGCTCTTGGATGCCGCTGTGAGCCCTTGCTGGTTGCAATCTTATATAAACAAGGATACACTGCACCACAGTAGAAATTATGAACTCCCTCTTCCTGGATACCTGCCCACAGCCACCTCAGTTGTGCAACTTCAGCAACAGGGCCCCTCAGAGTGCGTCAGTGCGCTACACTGGCAAACACACAGCGGGTGGCCCTGTGAGCAGCCACTGGTTGCTCCTGTATCCAACCACAGTGGCAGCAGCAAAAACTGAGTCTTCCCACCCCACAGCTACAGAACGCTGGACACCACAGTCGCTTCTTTCCAGAGTGCAGCTCTCCTGAGCCCCACCAAAAGACAGAAGCTCCTGGGTGCCTCTGTGAGCCGCCGCTGGGCATGTGCAATTTCAACCAAGGGCACAAGGCAGCAAAAATTAGGACATCTCCCTCCCCAGGTGCTGACTTCTGGACACTACTGTTGCGACTTTCCAACTCACAGGCCTACATCAAGAGAATCCAAATAGTTCAAATAGGGAGCTATGCTAGATTACCAAGCCCAGGAGGCCTGAGAGATCACACCAGTAGCACCATCCCCAAAAGAACCTGGATAGCAAAGCAGTTGGATCTAGGACACAGAAACAGTTAAAATGTTACAGCAAAACATGAGGAGACAAAAAAGCAATCTCCAAAGGAAAAAAAAAGAGAGAGAAATCACCAGAAAGGGAGTTAAATGAAATTAAGGCAAATAATATATCAGAAAAAGAATTCAGAATAATAGTTATAAGGATGCTCAAAAAGCTGGATGACAAATACACACAACTCAATGACAAATACAAATAACTCAATGAAAATTATAAGGAGCTGAATGAGAATGTCACCTACATGAAATGAAGAATGACATAGCTGCAATGAAGAACACAATGGAAGGCTTAAACAGTAGACTAGAAGAGGCTGGGGACCACATCAGCGAATTAGAAGACAAGGCAGGAAAAAACACACAAACACAGAAGCAAATAGAAAGAAAATTTAAAAAGCAAGAAGAGAGCCTAAGGGAGCATTGGGACAACACAAAATGAAACAACATCCACATAATAGGGGTACAAGAAGGGGAGGAAGAGAAGCAAGGAATAGAAAACCAGTTTGAAGAAATAATGACAGAAAACTTCCCTGATATTGGCAATAAAAAAACTATGGAAGTCCAAGAAGCACATAGAGTCCCAAACAAGATGAACCAAAAAAGACCAAACACAACG
>NW_006298350.1:79997-81403 GCF_000327345.1 Myotis davidii
GGAGAGAAAAAAACAATACAACCAAAGTAGGCGACTTTAATACCCCATTGACATCACTGGATAAATCTTCTAGACAAAAAATCTGCAAAGAAACAGCATTCCTAAATGACTCATTAGTCAGATGGACTTAATTGACATCTTCAGAATATTTCACCCTAAAGACACAGAATATACATTATTCTCAAGTGCACACGGGACATTTTCAAAGATAGACCACATATTAGGACACAGGCAAAGTCTCTTCAAATTCAAGAGGATAGAAATCATAACAAGCATCTTCTCATAAAATAATGGCATAAAACTAAAAATCTACTACAATAAAAACAATTTTCAAAATCAAACACTTGGAAACTAAATAGCATGCTGTTAAACAATGATTGGGTTACCAAAGGGATCAAAAAAGAAAAAAAAAGCATCCTGGAAACAAATGACAATATAAACACAATAATCCAAAATCTATGGGACACAATGAAAGGAGTCCTGAGAGGGAAGTTCATAGCTCTACAGGCCTACCTCTAAAAACAAGAAAAAAATGGTAATAAATTATATAACCTTGCGACATAAAAATTAGAAAGAGAGCAACAAGAAAAGCCCACAGTATCCAGAAGGTAGGAGATATAAAGATCATAGTAGAAATAAACAACATAGAGACCAAAAAAACAATATAAAAGATCAATGAAACGAAGAGCTTGTTCTTTGAAAGGATAAACAAGATTGATGAACCTCTAGCAAGGCTCACCAAGAAACAATGAAAGAAGACTCAAATAACAAAATCAGAAAAGAAAGCGGTGAAGTAACAACTGACCCCACTGATATAGAAAGGATTGTAATAAAATACTATGAACAATTCTACTCCAACAACCTGGAAAACCTCAAGGAAATGAAAACATTCCTAGAAAAATACAAGCTCCCAAAACTCAATCAGAAGAAACAAAAAACACAAATAGGCCGATAACTACTGATGAAATTGAAACAGTAATCTAAAATATTCCAGCTAATGAAAGACCTGGACCAGATGGCTTCACAGAGGAGTTTTACCGAACATTCGAAGAACTAAAACCAATCCTGCTCACACTATTCCAAAAAATTCACGAGGAAGGCACACTTCCAAGTTCTTTCTATGAAGCCAGCATTACCCTAATCCCAAAACCAGATAAAGACACCACAAAGAAAGAGAATTAAAGGCCAATATCCCTGATGAACATAGATACCAAAATCGTCAACAAAATTCTAGCAAACCGGATCCAGCATTACATTAGAAAGATCATACACCATAACCAAGTGGGATTTATTCCAGGAATGCAAGGATGGTACAATATCCGCAAATCAATAAACGTGATACATCACATAAACAAATTGAGAGAAAAAACCACATAGTCATATCAATTGATGCGGAAAAAGCATTT
>NW_006298350.1:81428-82444 GCF_000327345.1 Myotis davidii
GAAAGATCATACAATATTACCAATTGGGATTTATTCCAGGGATGCAAGGATGGTACAATATCTGCATATCAATGAACGTGATACATCACATAAACAAATTGAGAGACAAAAAAAAACACATAATCATATCAATTGATGCAGAAAAGGCATTTGATAAAGTCCAACACCCTTTTCTGATAAAAACACTTGGCAAAGTGAGAATAGAAGGATCTTATCTCAATATAATAAAAGCCTTTTATGACAGACCTACAACCAACATTATACTCAATGGGCAAAAACTAAAACCATTTCTCTTAAGACAGGGATGCCCGCTTTCATAACTTCTGTTCAACATAGTACTGGAAGTGCTGCCAAAGCGATCAGAAAAGAAGAAGAAATAAAAAGCATACAAATTGGAAAAGAAGAAGTAAACTGTCCTTATTTGCAGATGACATGATACTGTATATAGAAAAACCTAAAGACTCCATTAAAAAACTATTAGACTTAATAAATGAATTTGGCAATGTAGAAGGATACAAAATTAATGCCAAGAAATCTATGGTGTTTTTATACCCCAATAGTTAACTTACAGAAATAGAGATGAAAGAAAGAATCTCGTTTACCATTGCACCAAAAAAATTAAGATACCTAGGAATACACTTAACTAAGGAGCTAAAAGATGTGTACTAAGAAAACCACAGGACATTGAAAAAAGAGATAGAGGAAGAAATAAAGAGATGGAAGAACATATTGTGTTCATAGATTGGTTGAATCAACATCATTAAAATGTCCGTACTACCCAAAGCAATCTATAGATTCAATACACTCCCCATTAAAATACCAACAGCATATTTCACAGACCTAGAAAGAACTCTCCAAAAATTCATCTGGAATAAAAAAAGACCTCAAATAGCTGCTGCGATCCTAACAAAGAAGGTCAAAGTAGCAGGTATTTCAATACCAGATATCAAGGTGTATTACAAAGCTACTGTTGTCAAAATGCGTGGTACTGGAACAAGAACAGATATATAGACCAA
>NW_006298350.1:82544-91598 GCF_000327345.1 Myotis davidii
ATCTTTACAGACACAGCTCCTAGAGCAATGGAGACTAAGGAGAAAATAAACACATGGAAGTACATCAAAATAAAAAGCTTCTGCACAGCAAAGGAAACCATCAACAAAACAAGAAAGCCCACTGCATGGGAGAACATATTTGCCAATGTGACATCTGATAAGGGTTTAAACTCCAACAATTATAGGGAACTCATACAACTTAACAAAAGGAAGATAAACCCAATCAAAAACTTGGAAGGGACCTAAATAGATACGTTTCGAAAGAGGACATAAGGAAGGCCAAGAGACATATGAAAACATGCTCAAAGTCACTAATCATCTAAGAGATGCAAATCAAAATGAGAATGAGGTACCATCTCACACCTGTCAGAATGGCTGTCATCAACAAATCAACAAATGACAAGTGCTGGCGAGGATACAGAGTAAAAGGAACTCTTGTGCACTTCTGGTGGGGATGCAGACTGGTGCAGCCACTGTGTAGAACAGTATGGAGTTTCCTCAAAAAAACTAAAAATGGAACTTCCATTTGACCCAGTGATTCCACTTCTAGGAATATATCCCAAGAAACTAGAAACACCAATCAGAAAGGATATATGCACCCCTATCTTCATAGCAGCACAATTCACCATAGCTAAGAGTTGGAAACAGCCTAAGTGCCCATCAGTAGATGAGTGGATTAAAAACTTTGGTACATCTACACAATGGAATACTATGCTGAAGTAAAAAGGAAGGAACTCCTACCATTTGAAACAGCATTGATAGAGCTGGAGAGCATTATTCTATTGAAATAAGTCAGTCAGAGAAAGATAAATATTACATGATCTCAATCATTTGTGGTTTATAATAAACAACATAAACTAATGATCAATAATAGATCCAGTGCCTAACCGGTTTGGCTCAGTGGATAGAGCGTCGGCCTGTGGACTCAAGGGTCCAGGGTTCGATTCTGGTCAAGGGCATGTACCTTGGTTGCGGGCACATCCCCACTCGGGGGCGTGCAGGAAGCAGCTGATCGATGTTTCTCTCTCATCGATGTTTCTAGCTCTCTATCCCTCGCCCTTCTTCTCTGTAAAAAATCAATAAAATATATTTTGAGGGTGAGGGAAGGATTGGGGGGTTGGTTGGGCAATGGGGGGATAAGGACACATTTGTAATACCTTAATCAATAAAGGAGGAAAAATAGTGATAGAGATAAAAGCATCGGATTCCAGAAATTATTAGAAGGGGAAGGTAAGAGTCCTTGGTTAATTGCATGACCAGCTCATTTGCTGACCACACAGTAGGGATCAGGAGCTCCATGCCTCAATTACCTTATTTAATGCTTGTGCGAATGAGGAGGTGACTATTCTTCTTATTTTACTTATCAGATAAAAATGAAGCCTATATAGGTTAAAAATTAATTAAAACGTACCCAGCTGGAAAGTGGCAGCACTTGACTGGAAAGCCAAGTTAGTAAGACTCCAGAGTGAAGCTGTTAACCGGTTGTCTCTGAGGTAAACACCCAGGTAGAGGCAGGGTACTGTGTCAGAGTGCAGGCACTGATGAGAGAGGGCAGTTTTCCAAGGCTTCCTATTTGGTACCATGAAAAATGCTACGGAGTCCTAATGAAGCACATTGTCCAATTGATAAACATTTTCACTCATTTCATAGTGATTTTCACACACATCACACAGTCTAGGTCAGTTTAAAACTCTGTTATATTATTTGCACATGAACAGCAATAATAAATTCTGTAATCCTGACATCTATAAAATGGTCAAGAGTTTTATTCAGACTTCAATAATGTAAAAACAGTTGAAATTCTAATAAAAAAATCGATGTTGGGAAGTACAATCCCAATAAAAACAAATAATTAGAACACAATTGGACAGGTGTTGAATGTATAATAACTTCCCGTTTGGGGGGAACTTTAGTAATCTACATTATAAAAAATAAGGGACCATCACGTCCTAAATGACCAGAGGGATGAATGGTCACCAGGAAGTGAATGGAGCACCTCTTGGTCCCTCTCCCCAACTCCCCCTAACCCCAGCCCGCTGGCTCCTATCACTGGATGGCCAACAGAGAGCCAAGGGGAACCAGACTGGGTGGCAGCGGAGTGGGATTGGGGATTGGAGTCGGGCACAAGGCAGACCTCCTGGTCCCTCCGTCCAGCTGGCAGGCTCCAATCAATCCTCAGTTTCTTCTGAAAGAAGGTGGCACCTTCACTGCACAGCCTCCCTGGATGTGGATTCACCACTGTGAGAGGCTCTGGAGGGGAGATTTCAACAAGGACTTCAACTCCTGCAGTGCCCCTCAGCCTTCACTGTTGGGAGGTGGATGTAGAGCATCAGCTTTAAAGCACGAACACCCTTCTCAGGGAAAAACTGCCACCTCCCTACTCCACAGCTGCTTCCTTATCTGCAAGAAACTATGCATGCTCCTCCCTGCAGGATGGGCGGGACCAGAGCCTGAGTTGAGCAGTTCCGCAATGGTGGCTGGACCAGAGCAAGAGCAAGGGGGAAGCCCCAGTTCCCTGCACCTTCTCCCACAGGCAAAGCCCTTCCTGGTGTTATGATAAAAGGAGCTGTGTTTTTCTAACTCTGTCCAGCTAAAAGAAACAAGTGTCTGTTGACTTCTGATCTTACTCTCCCAGCCACCAGTTATGCATCATATCCAACCTCCTAATGATCAGAGGGCCAGGTTAAACCTTCATTCCATAGTTGAGGAAACTGACCAATAAACACATGGGTCTCATGCCTCAGTGTCAACTCCCACAGAAATCTCTGGCTAATAACTCAGATTCTATATCTAAGGGTATATTTTATTCTGTTTTCATGTTTAATTCAACCCCAGGAATCAAGTAATACAATAAAGAATAAAATGAGTTCAGAAGGCTCAGCATTGTGTTCCCAGGGCCTTTGCTCCCAGGCAAACCACAGAGCTTAGTTATCCTGAGATGAAAGAAAAGGAAAGAGAAACGTGAATGGTTTCCCAACTCAGTCACAGAGACATCTCATAGCCACCTACTAAGAACACATTAACTTAGGGGTGGAAAGGAAACAAATGGAATAGAAGATGGAGCCATTTCCATTCTGATTCAAACCAAGTTAACGAGAGAGAAGAAACACTGGAAGCCATGGAAGAATAAGATGAAACGGTCCTGCCGAAACCGGTTTGGCTCAGTGGATAGAGCGTCAGCCTGCGGACTGAAAGGTCCCAGGTGCGATTCCGGTCAAGGGCATGTACCTGGGTTGCAGGCACATCCCCAGTAGGGGATGTGCAGGAGGCAGCTGATCGATGTTTCTCTCTCATCGATGTTTCTAACTCTCTATCTCTCTCCCTTCCTCTCTGTAAAAAATCAATAAAATATTTTTTAAAAACCCTCTTAGAAGTCTATTGTTTAAAAAAAAAAAAAAGATGAAACGGTCCGGTAGGAAGTGTCACAGACCTCGCAGGGATGCATCTGGGGCTCCGGACATGACGAGAGGAGAGAGGGGGCTGGGTGAGAGGAAATGATGGAAAGGCCTGGGAGTAGGAACAAGAGGGTGATATGCGGAAGGTGGGCCCCACCAGGTGATGACAGGGGGCAAGCCTGCAGGAGGTGGCCACGTGCCCCCACCTCTGTTGAGGGGTGCATGCGTCTGTCCTGGGAGCTGCGGCTGATGGAGAGGGAGGCTATGGCTCTATATGGATGAGTTGCCAATGAGAGCCTCCCTGCAGGCACAGTACTCGGTGTTATCAACACAGCAGGAGCATAGGATCATGTATACAACATCACAAAAGAAAAAGTATCCTATTCACAACTTATTCACAGACTTCTATTTCTGGCATCTATAGTCCCAATGTGTCCACAAGTCAGTTGGAAAAAGAAAAAAGATTTATACGTGATATGACTGCATCTTTAGAAAACCCAAATGATCACAACCAGAGCACTTTTAACACCCAATGAGCAAAATACACTGATGAACACAAATAAACCCAGAGACACAGACACATGAACAGACTGTGGAATCTCAGAGGGAAGTCGGGGGAGGGTGGGTGAGTGGGAAGAGATCAACCAATGGCCTGTGTGCATATATGCATCACCCCTGGACACAGACAATGGGGTGGTGAAGGCCTGGGGGGGAGTTGGTTAGAAAAGGTTAATGGGGGGAAAAGGGGACCTATGTAAACCTTTCAACAATAAAGATTTAATAAAAAGAGTAAAAAATAAATTAAAAAAGTAAAAGAAAAGAAAAGCCAAGAATAACTGCCCTGGCTGGGTGGCTCCATTGTTTGGAGCTCTATCCTGCACATTGAAAGGTTGCGGGTTTGAACCTGGGTTGGGGTTTGTGCGGGAGGCCACTGAGCAAGTGGTTCCTCGAGGTGGGAGGCTCCTCGAACCTAAACACAGTCCAGGCCTCACCCATGATCCCAGGCCCATCCTCTGCTGAGTGAGACCGGACCTCCCCGCTTCCTATCAAGTCCCTGGTCTCTGAGTTATAAGGCTTCTTCCTCATGTTCCCCAGAAGGCACTACTCAGTAGCCATCTATACTAATAAAAGGGTAATATGCTAATTAGACCGGGTGATATACTGGCTGGGGAGGGCAGTTGGGGGCCATCATGCCGGCAGGGCAGGGCAGTTGGGGGCCATCATGCCGGCAGGGCAGGGCAGTTGGGGGCTATCAGGCTGACAGGGGAGCAGTTAGGCGGCAATCAGGCTGGCAGGCAGGCCAGCAGCTAGGAGCCAGTAGGCCCAGATTGCGAGAAGCAGTCAGACATCCCCCAAGGAGTCCAAGATTAGAGAGAGTGCAGTGGCTGGGCTGAGGGACTGCCCCCATGCACAAATTTCATGCATCGGGCCTCTAGTTATAAATGTAAATGAATAAAGATATCACAGCCTAAAAAAGAGAGAGAGAGAGAGAGCATGGAGATGCAAGGGCTAGAAATCAGCCAGACGGCATACCTTATGGAATTTTCCCCCAGTCTGGTTTTTCAACACAACAAATCCTTGTGATCTACCATAATTTAAACTGAAAAGGTAAAACTGCCACATGCTAGAGGTTGAGTTGAGATAACTATGATTATCACTTAAGATTACAAGTGAACACTATGACTATTATTGGGAAGTTCAGCGTGAAGGAGCCTGAGATAGCCTTCCAAGCAATAGACCAGAAGACAAGCTAAATATAATAAGTGTTGGGAAGTCAGGTTGAAGCCAAATAATGAAAGACAATCCAAGTAGGATGCCAGAATGCAAGCCAAGGTAGAAAAATCTTAGGTGACTAAAACAAATAGGAACTAGAGCATATGAACACATATCTGGGAAGCAATCATTTGGGCACGGAATTGCTAAAGTCAGATATGTCAAATGGAGTTCAATATTGCCAAGTAAGCAAAAAACATATTCACAGAGAAGCAACAATTTTCATTGAACAAACAAGGATTGAACTCAGAAAGTCAGTTTTACTCCATGAAGATCTGGGCTTAGCAGATGCTACTATAAAAGTGAAAATCTTGTATCTGACAGATTAAATTATGTTTTTCAAAGAGCAATGAGAGCTTTTATAATTCTATGAAGATGGAATAAGTCCTTTTTGCTTTGAGGAGAGAAGCAATCTGATTTGAAAGAAATAAAGAGAAAGGGAATAAAGAATGCAAAGTTCTAATTTAATTTTTGCAATAATGCTGTGGTTTTGTGCAAATCACTTAACCTCTGTGTCACTGCTCTGAAATAAGGATAATAATACATGAGAAGTCACTTTTTTACAGGATATTATTTAAAGTGAAAGAATGTAAGCATCTGATTTTTTAACAAGTCTGACAATAAATGAAATAAAATATCAAAATGTTTGCCCTAGCTGGTTTGGCTCAGTGGATAAAACATTGGCCTGCGAACTGAAGGTTCTTAGGCTCAATTCCGGTCAAGGGCATATGCCCCGGTTGCAGACTCAATCCCCAGTAGGGGCATGCAGGAGGCAGATAATCAAGGATTCTCATCATTGGTGTTTCTATCTCTCTCCCCCCTCTCTCTTCCTCTATGAAATCAATAAAAATATATTTTAAAAATGCTAATATTTTTTCAAGTTGTGTAATGAGTATATGAGGAAGAGGTCATTATACTCTTATCGTTTCATTTGTACAATTATACAATTGTACAATATACAATTGTATAATTGTACAATATATATATGCCCAGAGATTGTTACGGCTGAATGACCATAGTGACCAGAACAAACCTGGCACTGTGAGAAGCACTGACCACCAGAGGGCAGACGCTCAATGCAGGAGCTACCCATTGGTTGTCAGTGTGCTCCCACAGTGGGAGCACTGCTCAGCGAGAAGCTGGGCTCATGGCTGACGAGTGCAGAGGCGGTGGCTGGAGCCTCTCCCGCTTCTGCCGGTAGCATTAAGAAGCTGAGAGCCAAGCAGTAAGGAGCAAGCAGGTGGGCAGTAAGGAGCAAGCAGGAGGGACAGTTAGGAGCGAGAGGTCCTGGATTATGAGTGGGATGTCCGACTGCCAGTTTAGGCCTGACTGGGCCTAAACTCTCACTTGGACATCCCCCGAGGGGTCCCAGATTGTGAGATGGCACAGGCCGGGCTGATGGACACCCCCCAACCATGCACAAATTTTGTGCATTGGACCTCTAGTTGAATAAATAAGGAAGTGGTGGATTTTGTTTTCTTGGGATAAATTCCTAGAAGTGGGATTACTGGGTCAAATGGAAGTCCCATTTTTAATTTTTTGAGGAAATGCCATAATGTTTTCAACAATGGATGCACCAGTTTGCATTCCCACCAGCAGTACAAGAGGGTTCCTTTTTCTCCTAATCCTCACCAGCACATATTATTTGTTGATTTGTAGATGATAGCCAATCTGACAGGTGTGAGATGGTACCTCATTGTTGTTTTGATTTGCATCTCTCAAGAATATAAACACCAATCCGAAAGGATATATGCACCCCTATGTTTATAGCAGCACAATTTACAATACCTAAGATTAGGAAACTGCCTAAGTGCCCATCAGCAGATGAGTGGATTAAAAAACTATGGTACATCTACACAATGGAATACTATGCTGCTATAAAAAAGAAGGGATTCTTACCATTTGCAACAGCATGGATGGAACTGGAGAGCATGATGCTAAGTGAAATAAGTCAGTCAGAGAAAGATACATATCATATGATCTCACTCATTTGTGGAATATAAATAAACAACATAAACTGATGAACCAGAGTCATAAAAGCAACAAACGGACTGTCCAACCTATGAGGAAAGGTGGAGGGTTAGGGGGTAAGAGATCAACCAAAGGACTTGTATGCATTCATATGAGTATAACCAATGGACACAGACAGTAGGGAGTCGAGGGCATGTGCTGGGGGTTGTGGGTGGCTGGGGAGAGTCAATGGGGGAAAAAGAGACTCATGTAATATTTTAAACAAGAAAGAATTTTTAAAAGAGAAGTGGTGGAGAAACACAAGATTTTACAGAATTATTCTAATTTATAACTGTAGAAAGAATGAGAGAAACAAAACATCACCATTACAACATTTGAGTAGGAAATATCATCAATGGATCTTAAAATTAGTCAACAAAAGTTTAAGAGAAAAAATATATTTGCATATCTTGAAATATTTATTAACCCTTATGGGCATGGTTCAGTGGTTAGACCATCAGCCGAAGCACTGAAGAGTCATGGGTTTGATTCCTGGTCAAGGGCACATATCTGGGTTGCAGGCTTGATCCCTGGCCCTGGCCAGGGTGAATGTGGGAGGCAATCAATCAATGTCTCTCGCAGTTAATCAACTCTCTCTCTCTCTCTCCCTCTCTCTCTCTCTATCTCTCTCCCCCTCTCTCCTCCTCCCCCATCCCTTCCACTATCTCTAAAAATCAATGGAAAAGATATCCTTGAGTGAGGATTAATATATATATTAATTACAAAGGGTGATACAGTCACTGTACTTTGGAGAAAATAGGTACATATAGTAATCATATGATTAAAGTTAACATTACCATTAATAAGACACATTTACATCATATACCTACTGATACAATTCACTGAAAAAGGTGCATCATCATTCTGAGGCATTATTGCAAATACTGCATAACCTCAATCTATTCATGAGAACACATTATATAATCTCAAACTGAGGGATAGTAGACAAAATACCTGATTAGTACTCCACATGATCATTGAAATTATGGCAATAAGGAATGAATAAGAAACCATGACACATCAGAGGAGACTAAGACTACATGGAAACTAAATCAATTATGGAACGGATCCCAGAATACAAAAAATAATCCTAATATATAAAAACCCTGGGTCTTAAGGACCAGTAACTACCAAGGCTGGACCAACCTGAAGTCAGTCCAGCAGTCAGCTGTGGCAACCGCTGACTCCTTTCACTGCAGAAGCGGTGCCCCAGCACTGACTGCTGAGGGGGCTGCAAATCAGGGCCAGAGAGAGGCCTGAAGAGAGAAGCAGGGACTGATCCATTGCCTCTGTAGCAGCTTTTGATCAGCACTTGCCTCTCTCTTTCTCACCCACTCAGGCAGGCAGCCAGGCCTCTATTTCTCTCCAGGCCTCCACCAGGCTGCTGCCCTGCCTTTCTGATCAGGCTCCATTGATAGGCCCAGAGACTCTGACTGGCATAAGAACCGACTAATCAGAAACAAATGTGGGTGCTGTGAAGAACCAATGGCTGCCTAGGAGGTAGAGCTTTTGAGGTGAATTGGCACAGGCACCAACCAATCAGAACCAAATGTGGGTGCTATGAATAACCAATGGCTGCCTAGGAGGTGGAGCTTCTGATGCTGACTAGTATATAGACTGACCAATCAGAGCTAAATGTGGGTGCTGTGGGGAGCCAATGGCTGCCTAGGAGGCAGAGCTTCTGATGCTGACTGGCATAGACACCAACTAATCAGAACCAAATGTGGGTGCTGTGGGGAGCCAATGGCTGCCTAGGAGTCGGAACTTTTGATGCTGACATAGAAACCGACCAATCAGAACCAAATTGGCCAGCAGGGGAGGGCAGATGGGGGTGATCAGGCTGGCAGGCAGGTGAGCAGTTAGGAGCCAGTGGTGC
>NW_006298350.1:93872-107475 GCF_000327345.1 Myotis davidii
AGGAAAAAATCGGCCAAGAGATGGCTCATATCTCGAAAAAACTTGTTAGTTGGGACACTCGTAAGTCAAGGCCCCACTGTATGTATGTATGTGTGTGTGTATATATATATATATGGCTAATATGCAAAGTATCCCCTAGGGAGTTTGGGAGTTTGATCACTCACTATGATGTGCACTGATCACCAGGGGGCAGCACAAAATGAAGGAAGTCCCTGGTCAGTAGCTGGAAGGAAGGTCCTTGCTGGCAGCCAGAAGGCCCTGATCAGCCCTGATCGCCAGCCAGGCCTAGGGATCTTACGTGTGCATGAATTTCGTGTACCGGGCATCTAGTATAAATATAAATAATATAAATAGAAAAATTAGGAAGTTCTAATAAATTCTATAATTTAATTAATGGTATTGTATTAATATTAATTTCTTAGTTTTTTAAAAATATATTTTATTGATATGCCCGCAACCCAGGTACATGCCCTTGACCGGAATCAAACCTGGGACCTTTCAGTCCGCAGGCCGACGCTCTATCCATTGAGCCAAACCGGTTTCGGCTAATTTCTTAGTTTTGATGATCATACCAGTGTTATGTATGTAATCATCAGGGAAAGCTGAGTAAAAGATATGCAGCAACTCTTTATAAGCCTAACATTATTTATATCATACAATTTGTAAAAATATGGGCTAAATTTAAAAAAAAATAAGTTTTCTCACATCAATGGAACTTTCTCAAGTATTTAAAATGTGTTACATTTAGTATTATAGTACTAAAAATTTTCAAAAAGTCTTCAAGCTACATTATTTGGAAGTCAGAATAAGTTTTCCCCCTTAAATACAATCTTTCCAAAAGTAATGCAAAAAGATTTTACAAAATTCAAAGAAAGCCTGTTCAAGTCATTCAAAAACTCTAAACTGCTGTAAAATACAAAGGACTAGAAATATTTATTTTCATTAGATTTATTGGATTGACATTGGTTAATAAAACTATATAGGTTTCAAGTGTACAATTCCATGGTACATCATCTGTATACTGCATTGGGTGTCCACCACCCAAAGCCAAAACATCTTCTGTCACCATGTATTTGACCCCTTTTACCCTTTACAACTCTCCCACCCCTCTTCCCTTTGGTAACCATCATACTGCTATGTCTGTGAGGGTATTTGTTTGTTTGGTTTTGTTTGTTTTTCTTATTTGTAGCTTTCAGTGTTATATCCCACATATGATTGAAATCTATGGTTTTCTACTTTTTCTGGCTTATTTTGCTTATCATGATATTCTTGTTTCTTCCATGTTGTCTCAGATAGCAGTATTATTCTTTCACTTACTTCCTTTCTGATGAAAGATATAAAAATATCTCCTAGCAACATTAGGCTAAGTGACAAAATAGCCTGATTTATGACACTTTATATGCCAAGTGTCAACTTTATAGCTGCCTTCTAGCATTGAAGTTAAATGTTACATGTCCTTAAGTTATTTCTGAAGGACACATAGCTGTGGGCAATGACGGATATTCACATTTATGCTTTGTTAGTGATGATTTACAGTATTTCTTTCTCCTAAACCAACCTAGAAGCATCAGCTATTAAATTATCCCAAAATACACTAATTGCACCTGAGCAATTCTCTAAGATCTGTAAAGTCCAGCAGAAAAGCAACTACTTCAAATTCTTATGGAATTGTTAATTGCTGCTCACCAATAACACTGGTTCTAGGCATTTGAAGATGTGTGTGCATTGGGCCCTGACTATATGTTTTGAAAACATGGAGGGTAAGATTATTTTTGCTCAAAAAATTCTCTTCCACCTGGGACTGATTGTCTGAACTTCGCATCATCACTGGATGATTACTTATTGGCCCACTAGTCATGGATATTTTATTTAAGTTAATGTCACCCTTGATATATGTAAAACTTTAATATATATATATATGTAAATATATGTATTTAAAACATTAATATATATAGCAAATTGCTTATACTTTCTGGTTTTATAAATATACATATAAAATTTATATGAAATATAGAGAAAATTATATATAAATACAAATAAAATATATATCTCACAAAGTGTGTTTTTAGGATAGGATTAAATTTATTGAAACATAAACAGGTAAACTTGGTATAAATTTTTAATTTAAACGTTTTTACAATATTGTAAGTAGACCGTCATGCTTTATGCATAGGCACGCTGTAAGGATACACAATATATATACTGAGTGGCTAGATTATTATGACCACCCCATCAATACTTCATTGGGCCACCTTCTGCCTTCAGTACTGTGGCGATTCTTCTTGGCATTGACTCCACGAAGGTGATGCAAGGAATCTGACACCAGGCCTGATGAAGAGCACTGTCCAGTTCTGTGAGATTTGATGGTTGTGGAACCAGCTGCCTGATGGCTCTTTTAACTTTGTCCCACAAATGCTCAAAATAGGCTTAGAAAAAAGTAAGGAAATGCACCAAAATGATAAAATTAACCTCTATGCCAGAAAATAACAAGGAATTTTCTTTTCTTTTATAAGTAAGGCATATTTTCTATGAAGAATTGCATTTGTGGGTAAATTATTTAAATAAGGGAGTGGGAAGAAGACTTTAAATAATAAAAGGAGCTCTACCTTGCTCTCTCTAAAAATAATCACACTAGCTTACTTTACTTTATTTTTATTGTTGGTACTATTACAAAAATCTGGTACTATTATCTAGGTTTTATAGATAATAAAGGAAAAGATAAGAGAAATAAGGTTAATTGTTTAAAGCCACACTGTGTGATATTTGGATGACGAGCTTATCACACTGGAGCAGAATATGAGAAAATGTGTCAGATCCCTTAACCCTGTGCCTTCCCTCACAAAAGGGTCACTCTCTTTAGTTCCCCAACTGCAGCATTTAACCTAGAAAGATAATTGCTTTTAGCCAATGTAAAATACTTACCAAGTTTAAGGCCCAGGACTACTATTTTCCATCTATCCTCACTACCAAAGATATTCTTCACAAAACACAGAATAAAATTAAAAGGAGGACTGGGCAAAAACTCCTGATTATGCTATTTTTCTTGTCCAAGGTAAATATAAAAATGCAGTTTCTCACAATGCATTTCTTCAACTGAGTACCCATTTCTATTTGTACAATAATTCACAACATAATGTGTTATATTGACCACTGGGAATTGATTAGGAAAACTAGGACCTAAATTTGGATTCAATGAAAAATGCATTCCAGAAGTAAAATAAGATCTAATAAACAAAATTTTATAGAGAAACCCATCCCCCTATGAAGATAGCTTATAGATATATCTGAACAGCATATTTTCTTCTTACACCATATGCATTATTATTATTCACATGTATGTTTTTAATTCTCAAGTAGTATAGTTACTTACTCATTAAAGAAATCTATATTTGGAAAGGCCCAGATAACACTAAAAAGTGATACTTTTTTAGGTAGCTTTGCTTCTGTCCCAATCAAATGTTCTTGGATTTTGCTTTTGGACATATTCATAGATAGGGTAAGCAAATAATAACAGTTGCCATTTATTTAAATTTTACTTTGTTCTAGGAATTTTATAAATCCTGTTTTAGTTGATCTGGGGTGTGTCTTAGTTATTTTAAAACTCCCTAGTTGATTCAGCCTCATACTGATAACTGAGAACCACTGAACTAAATAAAGGCACACCTTCTCTATTAAGTCATCACCAGTTATTCTGGTTCATGTAGCTCAATCTCCTCAGAAATAATATTTTCTTATAGACACCATCATAAAATAGTGAACTAAAACTTAAACATCTTAGGTATATTGATCTGTTCATCTTAGCTAGGATATAAGCTTTCTATGAATGAGAATATTCATTTACATTTTTCCGTCCATCATAGCACTTAGATAAGTAAACCTTTGATTGACTAATGTGTGCCAGATGTTGTTATAGGTGTGTTTATTTCTATTTTATTTTATCCATGACAATTTTTGTGCAGTAAATATTATTGTCTCTAAATATGAAATGAGGCTTCTGTGGTTTAGAGAGTTTAAATAAGATCACCCAAGGAATAAATAGACTCAAAGACATAGAGAGTTCAAGCTAAAATTTGATCTAAGGTTTGTCTGGCTCCAATGTCCATGCCTGTTCTTTCCACAATATTAGTGATGTTCACCTGTTTTCTTAATAATGGAGCCCCTTTTTTTCCAGAAAATATCTAACATGAAAGACCAATGCATAAAATAGGCTGCCCTAATTCAAAAGAATTGGTGATTCAGGGTCCATCCATTTATCCACACTTTTCTCCCACCCACTTAGTTCCTACAACTCACTCAAGTTGGCTCTGAAATGGTACCTAGTAATAACAACAGACTCTGAGAAACACAATTGAAAAATAATACACTGCTGCTCCACATTACTGGGTACATAGTAGGAGGTCAAAAAATACTAACTATATTTAGACTGTCACTGTCATATGGAGAAGTTTTAATAAAGAGCAAGAAGAAAACTTTCTTCTTAAAAAAGATTAAGGTGCAAAGATCAAAGAAGGCAAATAAAAGGAGCAAACAATAGCAGGTTAAAATATAAAAGGGAGGACGGGGGAAAGGAAGAAAAAATAAGACAAAGAAGAGACTTAAGCCTTTTCAGGCATATAGAATCAATAATAAATAAATAAATAAATAAATAATAAAGTGGCCTAGCTCTTCTAGAAACCTCTAATCAGTGATGGCGAACTTATGACATGCGTGTCAGAGGTGACACACGAACTCGTTTTTTTGGTTGATTTTTCTTTGTTAATTGGCATTTAAATATATAAAATAAATATCAAAAATATAAATCTTTGTTTACTATGGTTGCAAATATCAAAAAAAAATTCTATATGTGACATGGCACCAGAGTTAAGTTAGGGTTTTTCAAAATGCTGACACGCCGAGCTCAAAAGGTTCGCCATCACTGTCTAAGATCAAATCAGTCCTTCAGATGCTCTAAGCCATTCCAAGCACAAACTGTTGGCATAGTCAGTTATGTCAATAAGCCCTAGTTATCACATGTTCTAAAATAATGTAGGGGAGGTTACTCCAGGTGGTTCTTGGGTTATAAAAGAAAAGAAAATTGGATATAACTATCAGCCTTCTATTTTCTTTCTGACAACTGCTAGGAGGTCATATCTAGACATGTGTACACAATTTTCCGATTGCTGTCTAAAATAACTAACCTTTTGGCTATGTCAAATAAATGTCAAGTCTAGGTTGCCATTTAAACACATCTTTGGCAATATGTAATAGAATAAACTGATCCAACTTAAACATTTGCCCTCTGTCAAAGAATGCAACAAGTTGAGGAAAATTCTGCAGAGTTCCAGAGAGGATACAGTACAGCAAACTAGTGTCAACACAAAGAATGCCACTTTAGGTTAGTCTTTTATGCCAAAAGATTTTGGTTTCACTAGAACAGACTAGAACAGAGATACCTGATTCTTTTTTTTTATTGTTTTATTGCTTAAAGTATTACAAAGGGTATTACATATGTGTCCTTTTTTTTTTTCCCGCCCTTGACAATCCCCTGGCCTCCTCTAATTCTTAATAAGGAAGAATTAAGCAATTTTACATTCTAATATACTCCAATTATATAAAATATATTTGATACTATAGCTTCCTAGACAGATTATTTAAAAAAAAAAACTATAAACAGGACATCAGACAAATTTCAGAACACCAAAATGAAATAAATAAGGATTTCTAAGTTAAGAGATTATTTTGAAAATTAAAAAAAGCACTTAGATATTAAATCTTTGACTTAATACTTCTATTAAGTCATTGTCAATGTTATAGAGCACATAATTTAGCATAATCAAAGATCTTTCTTTGTTTTGGATATTAAATGTTCTACCTTACCCAATATAAGGCAATGCACTTGTGTTTCCTCAAAATATTTAAAAATTAATTGCTTATCTATAATCATTCATTCAATAGTATTTATTGAGCTACCACAATGTGCTAAGCACTGTTTTACAGCAGTGAATTAGATACAGCAGAAAATGAGATGGACAAGGTACCTACTTACAAGAAACTTTCTTTTTAAAATGGTAAGACAGATAATACAAAACAAACAAGATAGTTACATTTCACATCATGACAAATGGCAAAATAAAATAAGGTAATGGGATAGAGAGTTGATAGCTATCTTAGATAGTTAAGGGAGGCTACTTGAAATAAATTGAACTTAAATAACAAAAGTGATGTTCAAGCAAATAACTTGATGAAGACTAGTCCAGACAGAGAACAGTAAGCTCAAATACCGTAAGAGAAGAATGAACTTGATGTTTTTGAGGAAAGATAAGACATCTGTGTACTAAGAGTATTGTGAGTGAGGAAGACGGTAGGATGAAATGAGAATGGAGAGGTAGGTAAAAGTCAGATCATGTAGGGCCATGATAGGCTGTGTATATCTATACTAATAAAAGGGCAATATGCTAATTAGACCAGGTAGACTGGACGTCTTTCAGACATCCTTTTGGACAAAGCCACAGTGGTGGGGTCCGGGGTAGAGGCAATTAGGAGTGATCAGACTGGCAGGGGAGAGCAGTTAGGGGCATCAGGCTGGCAGGGGAGCAGTGGTCCCAGATTGCGAGAGGAATGTCCGACTGCCGATATAGGCCCGATCCCCCGAGGGGTCCCGGATTGGAGATGGTGCAGGTCGGGCTGAGGGACCCCCACCTCCGGTGCATGAATTCTGTGCACCAGGCCTCTAGTTTTATTATAAATGTAATGGACTTAACATACAGAGTTTCAAGCAAAGAAGGGAAAGATCTTATTTACAATTTTAAAAGATAGGATTAAATCCTTTGGGAAGAAGAAACACTTTGAGAACAAAATAGAAGCAGAAATGCCAGTTAGAAGGCTCTTGTAGTTATCCTGGAAAAGATGGTGGCAGTCATAGAGATAATGAGAAGTTTTAAAATTAGAGCAGACTAACATTAACCAAAATAATGTAAATCTGTTTACTGGCAGTGCAATAGAATGGATTTAAGTGAAAATCCCAATCCAAATTACATCTAAATGTTTATTTAATGTAAGTTAAGTAAAAATTAATATTTACTAGTATATCCTTATTCAAAAAAGTATCAATTGAGATACCTTAAAATAAAATAAAAATGCAGGCAAAATAAAAAAGGGGTAAAACATTGTTTGCTGTAGTTTAACACACAAATTTTGTTTCAAACTTCCTATTAGCAAGGGCTAATTTATCATGCAGAATGCTATTTATCAGGAAGTATACATTTTACCTCTTAGTGCCAAACTATACATTAATGTTATCTTGTGAATTTCTATACATAATCATGTAAAGCAAACCCTAATAGATGTTGGTTCCACTCATAGTATTATTTTAGTGTAATTATATTTTTAGCCATTTTGGGATATAAATACTATTGTTACTGAATAAAAATGCTGACTCTCTCTTATATAATGTATCTTCACAGCATCTACTAAAAAAAAATCCAAACAAATCAGTTTATGTGACTTAATTCTCAAGCAGTAACCTTCCTCCTATAATGAACTACCTACCATTTTAACACCAGTATAATGAAGATGGTAATATTAATAGCTATTAAATTTACTAAGCACTTACTATGTGGTATGCACTTTCTATAGAGTAATAGCTATTACTATTATCCACATTTTATAATTGACAGATTTAAATTTAGAAATATTAAGTGACTTAAGCCCAAGTTTACAGCTAATAAGTGACAGAGCTGACACTCCAATTCATGTTTGCCATAGAAATCCATGACCTTAATTATTACTGTACCTAAGCAGACAACATTTTTAGGATAAGAAAGGACTGAGTTTTTATAATAGTCAATGTTAAATGATAGTAACATCTATGGAACCAATTTAATATGTGTCCTCCACATCGTTGTGGATATCTAAATCAGGTGTTGCTGTTCTCTGTTTTCTTTAACATTGTGCTCCATCTGTTTTCAAAGATTACCACATTTCTATTGAATAGTCCCAAGTTTCTGCCTTCTACCTCCCATCCCCTTTCAAGCTCAAAATTGTTCAGATAGATGGTAAATTACCTTTCCATCTAGCTTTGACCTATAGCAACACAAATGGTCAGTGGAAATTAAAATACTTTCCCCATTTGGGCATCCCCCTGATCTCACTAATGTGGAATCTAATGAACAAAATAAACTAACAAAATAGAACCAGAGGCATATATACATGGAACAGACTGACAGATGTCAGAGGGAGGGGGTTGGGGCCTGGATTAAAGAAAGTGAAGAGATTAGACAAAGAACATATATTCATAACCCATGGACACAGACAATTGTGTGGGGAAGGTCAGGGGAGGTGGAGTGGGTGCTGGGTGGAGGTGGGCAAATGGTAGGGGGGGCGTCTGTAATAGTATCAACAATAAAAAAAAGAATGGCATGAACAAAACACTTTGGAATCAACTTATCTCCTTTATCCTTTACTTTAAGAAAATGTTTCTTAACTATCTCAGAAGGAATAAGGCACAGAAAGAGCAAATGGTGGGAGAGGGAGTGGTTGATGAAGATACACTTTTGCTGACACAATTTTGCTGAAAAGTCTAGAGCTCCAATTGAATCTTTTGTCATTTACCTACCTCATCTGTTTCTGCTTCTCTGTATGTTTTGCCTGCACTTTCAAGTAACAATTTTCTCCTATTAACAAATTCTAATGTTAAACATTTGAATAACAATTTGGAATTCTGCTTCTTGAATGATAAGACTTGTCATTATCATCTTCCTATAGAATCACTTTAATTCACATGAGACAGTAACAAAGGAAATTGCTTAACAAAGGAATCATAATGAAAACATGCATTACTTGCCAGGATACTTTTTAGTAAATGGCATTCATTATGTAGTTTCATGGTCCATGGAGAAGGAAGCAGACAGCTGTAGAAAGTGGGAGATCTGAGATCTAATCCTGGCTGTACCACAACCTTGTTATGTCCTTGAGCAAGTCACATCCTTGCTATGAACCTCGGTTTCTCCAGCTATAAAACTAGAACTTTGGGCTTAATGATCTCTAACTCCTTTCCACTTCAGACTTTAATTTTACTCACAAAAATTTATGGCATATTCACCCTTCACATGGAAATTGTGATGTCAGATGCTTTGCAAATAAACTTGAAGAAGTTCTACCAAAGGTAAAAGCTGGACTGTCTGTCTGAAGGAGGAATGGGGGGTGGATGTTAAGTGAAATACTGCAAACATAACTAACAGGAGCATATTTATACCCCTTAAAAGAACAAACTGTTTTTAAGCACCTTTGAAGCATTCATTTACATACAAATCCATTTACATACAAATTCCTGATGACAAATAATTCTCAATTCATTACATTAGCTCCCAGAGGCCCTGTACTTGGCAATACTTTGTTAGCTTCATTGAGGTTGCTGTAGCTCCTTGACTCTAATAAAACTGACTTTCAATATTCTATCTTTTTTTTAATTTAAAACGTTTGATTTAAAAAAAATTTATTCAGGTCCCAGTTAGACTGAGTTAGCAAGGTTTTGCATTACCACATTTTTGTTCATTAAGGTCTGCCAAGGCTCTTGCCACGGAATAACAATCTCCAGCTGCACCCTAGCCTCTTCTCCAACTCAGTGAGTGTGAGAAGCACTGTTGCTTCCTGAGTGCCCACAGTGCCAGAGGCAGCCACATGGGCCTAATTGGAAAGTGTCTGTTCCTGCCTTCCGCAAATATTTTCCTCCCTGGATATATATTAATCCTTCCTCTCCATCCTAGCTGACTTAATGGGAATCTCTCATAGGCTTTTCTTCCCTTGGGCATGACAGTTGTTTGGGGAAGAACTAGGATAGACATAGTAAAACACTCCAAAAAACACTGTGTTCCCAAAAAAGCATTTGGAGAGTTTCTAGGCTAGACGATCTCAAAATGTTATAAGAACTACATGCATTAGTGCCACCTATACATCTTTAAAATTCAGATATTGGGAGCCACTTCTATAACAATTGATGCAAAATCTTTGAAGATAGTGCTAAGAGATATATTTTTAAAAGTTCCTCAGATGATTCTGAGACATACTAAATTATGACAATTGCTGTCAGACTCACAATGGCTCACAGTGAAATGAGGAAGAAAGAACATTGGGAAAACCTCTGGGATAGCTAATTCTTGTATTCATTATGGCAAGGTAGTTCTCTTAGGACTCACGAAAACCACAATCCTGTCAGTAATAATTGCTTATAACAGATACAAATTATTGAGAGCTTATCATCAGTCAGGCATTTCACTAAATCCTTCATCATTGCCATTATCCCAACTAAAAAGGGCACCATTTATAGATCTCAGTTCATCTTTTATCAGCTTCATCCCATTGAATGCTCTCAAAAATCTCATGAAGGTGGCATATCATTTTCCAGATGAGAAAATCGTAGCTCAGAAAAGTTAATTTTCTTTTCAGTTTTGAATACTTAGTAAAATGGCAGAACTTGGAAGTGAGGTATTTATCTCACTAGTCAATGAGCTTCAAAAAGGCAAGGAAAATGACTGCTTTAACTAAAGTTCCAATTCCCACCCTAGAGCATGTACAGAGCAGTGGCTTCGCTAGTGATAAACTGAAATTGGGCTAAGGCTATCCTTGAATGTAAATGAATGGTGGGAGAGTCATTACAGTGGGGGCCTCAGGGATCCAATTACTATGAGGCTCACCCTGATCTCTCTCCAGTAGACTCAAGCACTTTGGTTCCCAGAATCTCTCTCCCATTGATTTTGTGACCCCATAGCAAAGTCTTTAATATTTCCTTAATAATTCCACAAGATGAGAGGTTTCAGTCTTCATTCTGGCAACACAGAAGTCTCTATCTGGAAAAAGTAAGGTGTTTCCCCCCCTTATTAATATTCTCTGTGTCCATGCTATGCCTCTTTTCCCTCTAGGGCATGTGGAACTAATGTGATAAACTAATCTAATAAAAGATGTTACAGCAAATAAAAAATATATATGTTAACCTTCTCCTATGTGTATAAAAAGCTTTCAGACCTTTAATCCAAAGAATAACTAATAGTGGGAATTACAGATAAGGTTGCAGCCACTGATATGAATAAATTTAGTCCCAGATGAAAGGGAAAGGGCATTATGTAGATACATAAACTACACCATGAAACTATTATCACATGATTTCCTTCCAAAGTTGAAAGGTTGTTTGAGCTTCTGAATAGTGTAAAAGTGATTGTCTATGCTTCAGGATATTCATCATCTTCTTAGAGTTTTCATAATTAGATGGAATAGCTTGCTCGTTTGTTTGCATCCACTAAAGTAGCCCCCACTGTGTGAGCAAATCAAAAGTGATGTTTTTTACCTTCTGAGGCTTAAATCACATAACGGACTCACAAGAAATCAGGCTCCTCAAACTGTCATAGGTTAACATCATACCATACATTTAAAGAAGGTAGATTTATACTGTAACATATCCTTTCTACTGATCAGCAATATGAAGAGAATGAAATTTGTGACAAAAACGAATAACAACAACAACAAAAACAATCCCTTGCCTGTGTGGCTCAGTTGGTTCCAGTGTCACCCCATACACCAAAATGTTGTGGTTTTTATTCCAGGTCAGGGCACATGCCTAGGTAGTAGGTTTAATCCCCAGGATTCCTTGTCAGGGTGCAGATGGAGGCAACTGATCAATGTTCCTTTCTCCCTTTCCCTCTCTAAAATCAATACATATATCCTCAGGTGAGGATTTTTTAAAAGTCAATTAAACATTACTTAGACAGAGCCTAAATACACTCATGAGGAACAATAGAAATGGAGTAAAGAAATCAGGAGCCAGCAAATAATTCCATCCTGGCTATGCCCTAACAGAGTCAGGTCCTCCCTGCCTTTTGTCTACATTACCTGAGAAATGCATAAGCCCTGAAGGTGCAAACCTATAATGTGAGGTAAAGGTGAGAGCTTTGGGAATATTTCTCTTACTCACGCTTGAATTATTCCAAATTTAGAAGATGAAATGTGCTTATTACTGAATAAACTTGGTAGCTTACTCATAATTAAAAACAAAACCTTTTTAACTCTAATAAAAATGGGTTTTAGTTTATCAACATAACACTCTAACCTGCTTTAATTTTTATTTATGAAAAATTTTGTTATTTTAATGCTATTTTATTTTAACTTCTTTTTTAAAAAATATATTTTATTGACTTTTTACAGAGAGGAAGGGAGAGAGATAGAAAGCTAGAAACATCGATCAGCTGCCTCCTGCACATCTTCTACTGGGGATTCGCCCGCAACCCAGGTACATGCCCTTGACCGGAATCGAACCTGGGACCTTTCAGTCCGCAGGCCGATGCTCTATCCACTGAGGCAAACCGGTTTCGGCTATTTTAACTTCTTAAATGATAAGTCCTATTAACAATAATACATCAGTAATAAGAATAGTTGCTGCTCTCTGGTTAGGGATAGTTGAATAGATTTGAAGAAAATAATTCATGATCTTTATAAAGTTGAGGGTTTCCTTCTATTCCAGTTCATAAAGATTCTTTACCAGGAATGGATATTGAATTTTGTCAACTACTTCTTCCAAATCTATTGAAATTATTGTCATTTGTGTACTTTATTCTATTAATATGGTGCTATTTTTTTTATTTTTAGGTAATAAACCCACCTAGTATTCCCAGGACAAATCTCACTTGGACATGGTATTAATCTTTCATACACATTGTTGACTTGGGTAGCTATTTTTTTATTTTTAATCTATATTTGTGACACATGTTTAGTCTGTAGTTTTCTTCTCCTGATATATTTGGTTTGGAATGTGGGTGATGTGATATTGGTCTTACAGAATGAGCTGGGAAAGATTCTATCTTCCTAAATTTTTAGAAAAGTTAATTAAGTAGTGTGATTATTTCCTATTTAAATCTTTGATAAAATTGACCAATTAAGACATCTGAGTTTAAGCTTGTGTTTGTGAAAAGATTCCTAATTACTAATTTAATTGCTTCATTTTTATATTTTTATTCATATTTTCTATTTTTTGTTGAAGGAGTTTTAGTTAATCTTGTTATTTTATAGGCACATGTCCAGTCCATCAAGGCTGTCAAATCTGTAGGCACAAAGTGTTTCATAATAGTTTCTTATAACCATTTTAATTGCTGCAGTTAGTGGTAATGTCTCCTCTGTCATTCCTAATTACCACTGTCTGTGTAGTCCTTTTCTCTGGAATAGTTTAAGTAAAGTTTTGTCCATCTTGCTATCTTTTCAGAAAGCCAACTTTTTTCTTTCTTCTATTAAATTTATTGAGGTGACATTGGTTGATAAAATTATATACATTTCAAGTGTGAATCCAAGAGCTGAAAATCAAAATGACAATTTGGTACCATGTCACACCTGTCAGTATGGCTATCATCAACAAAACAACAAATGAGAAGTGCTCGCAAGGATGAGGAGAAAAAGGAACACTTGTGCACTGCTGGTGGGAATGCAGGTTGGTGCAGCCACTGTGGAGAACAGTATGGAGTTTCCTCAAAAAAACTAAAAATGGAACTCCCATTTGACCCAGTGATCCCACTTCTAGGAATATACCCCAAGAAACTAGAAACACCAATGAGAAAGGATATATGCATCCCTATGTTCATAGCAGCAC
>NW_006298350.1:107594-108968 GCF_000327345.1 Myotis davidii
GACTGTGAAACCTCAGAGGGAAGGTAGGGGACGGTGGGGGTAAGAAGAAGAGCTCAACTAAAGTACTTGTATGCATGCATATAAGCCTAACCAATGGACACAGACACCAGGGGAGTGAGGGCATGAGTGAGGTGGTGGGGGGCATCGGGAGGATAAGGACACATATGTAATACCTTCATCAAGAAAGAAAAAAAAATAAAAAATTGTGAACAAGATTAGGGATGCCTGCTTTCATGATCCTTATTCAAAATAGTACTAGAAGTCTTAGCCACAGAAGACAGATAAGAACAGGGAAGAAAAAACATCTGAAAGGATGAAGTAAAACTTTCATTATTTGCAGATGACATAATAATGTGTATAAAGAACCCTAACAATTCCACCAAACAACATCAAAACTGACTAGAACTGATAAATTAATTAAGTAAATTAGCAGGATACAAATTAAATATCCAGAAATGAGTTGTATTTTTATACACCAATAATGAACTATCAGAAAGGGAAACTAAAAAAAAAAATCTTATTCAGAATTGCTTTAAAAAGAATAAAATTCCTAGGAATAAATTTAACCAAGGACATAGGAAAATACCTGGTCTAATAAAATTATAAGACACTGAAGAAGATACAAATAAATGTAAGCATACACAGTGTTCATGGATAGGAAAAATTAACATAATTAAAATGTCCATACTACCCAAAAGCAATCTACTGGTGCAAAACAATTCCTATCAAGATACCAATGGTGTACTTAATAACACTAGAACAAATATTCCTAAAATTTATATAGAACCACAAAGGACTTCAAATAGCAATAGCAATCTTGATAAAGAAGAACAAAGTTGGAGGATATCAACTATACTACAAGGCCATAGTAATCAAAACAGCATGGTACTGTCATAAATACAGACATATAGATCTATGGAACAAAATATAAGAAGAACCAAAATGGCATCATAGGTAAACACCTGTACTTGTTGCCTCTCACAACGACATCAAAATTACAACTAAAAGACAGAACACCTATCATCCAGAACCACAGGAGAGCTGGATGAGTGGAAGTACTACAACTAGAGAAGTGAAGAAAGCACATTGAGACTGGTAGGAGGTGTGGAGGCGCTGAACGGGCTAGCACCCGGGTGTGCTGTTGTTTTAATTGGGAGGGAGATACAAGCTCCCACCTGCTCTGAACTGGGTGAGACTCTGGGGGATGTGGACACATCTGGCTCCTGCTTCCACGGCAGTGCTAAGGAGCAGCGAGCTGAGTGGTAAGGAGCACCAAGCAGGCGGGCAGTAAGGAGCGAGGGGTCCAGGACTGTGAGAGGGCATAAGACAGGCTGAGGGAACCCCACCAGTGCACAAATTTTGTGCACAGGCACT
>NW_006298350.1:110023-111325 GCF_000327345.1 Myotis davidii
TATCTCAACAGAAATTATGCAGGCCAGAAGGGAGTGGCAAGAAATATTCAAAGTGATGAATAGCAAGAACCTATAAACAAGATTACCCAGCAAAGCTATCGTTTAGAAATGAAGGTCAGATAAAGAGCTTCACAGGTAAGAAAAAGCTAAAGGAGTTCATCACCACCAAATCAGTATTATATGAATTGCTGAAGGGTATTATTTAAGAAAAGGAAGAAAAAGGAGAAAAAGGTAAAGATAAAAATTAATGAACAACAAAGTGACAATAAATACATATCTATCAACAAGTGAATCTAAAACTCAAATGAATAAAAAATCTGATGATCAGAACAAACTGGTGAATATAATAGAATCAGGGGCATGGAAAGGGAGCGGACTGACAATTCTCTGGGAGGAAGGGGTGTAGTGTGTGCGGAAAGAGATTAGACAAAGATCTTACACCTATGGATGAAGACAGTGGGGGCGGGGGCGAGGGCCTGGGGGAAGAGGTGGGAACTGTGTGAAGGGGAGCTATGGGGGAAAAAAAGAGGAACATCTGTAATAATCTGAACAATAACAATTAAAAAAATGGAACAAAATATAGATCTCATAAATAAGCCCATGTCTTTGTAGTCAAATAATCTTTGATGTAGGAGGCAAAAACATACAATGGAGCAAAGAGAGTTTATTCAATAAATGGTGTTGGGGAAATTGGACAAGTTGGTGCAAAAAAAAAATGAAACTAGACCACTTCTTACACTGCACACAAGAATAAACTCAAAATGGATTAAAGACTTAAATGTTAGACTCAAAACCATAAAAATCCTAGGAGAAAGCAAAGGCAGCAAGATCTTGGACATTTTTCTTAGCAATATTTTTTTTTATATACCTCCTCGGGCAAGGGAAACCCTAGTACCCTGCTGGTGGGAATACAAACTGGTGCAGCCACTGTGGAAAACAGTATCCTCAAAAAATTAAAAATAGAACTCCCATTTGAACCAGTCATCCCCTTGTGAGAATATATCCTAAGAAATCTGAAACATTCATCAGAACGAAGACATGCACATCTATTTTCATAACAGCTCAATTTACAATAGCTAAGATTTGGAAAACAGCCTAAGTGCCCATCAGCAGATGAGTGGATAAAAAAACTGTGGTACATTTATACAATGGGGTACCACGTGCCAATAAAAAAGGCAGAACTCACCATTTGCAACAGCATGGATGGAACTGGAGAGTATTATGCTGAGTAAAATAAGCCAATCAGAGAAAGATAAATATCACAAGGTCTCACTCATATATGGAATCTAATAAACCAAATAA
>NW_006298350.1:111350-115657 GCF_000327345.1 Myotis davidii
GTATGCATATTTACATAACTCGTGGACACAGACAGCGGGGTGATGAGGGCCTGGGGAAGCGGGCTAAAAGAGGTTAATGGGGGGAAAAGGAGGACGTATGTAATACGATAAAGATTTTAAAAAATAAAATAAAAAAGGGGACTACAACAAAGCAAATTGAAGTTTTCTAACTAAGAATATCTTCTTTGTTTGGAGGAACAGAGTTCTAGAGTGAAGGAGCAATCCCCTTTTTAGTGGACACCTCCTGTCTTCTAGAGGAACATATCAATTTTACCTTCATCTTCCATTTCCAACTGTGCAGGTGTGTCTGTTTCATTGATTGGCTACCAGTCAACTCAGAACCTGATGTGCCTCATTAACATACCCTGGTTTTTATAATAGACTTTCATTAGTTTACTAAGTAATGAATGCTTCTTTTTAAAAATATTTTTATTGATTTTTAGAGAGAGAAGAAGGGAGAGGGAGACAGAAAGAAAAACATAAATGTGAGAGTGGAACATCAATTGGATGTCTCCTGCAAGCCCCCCACTGGGGACAGCGCCTGCAACCAGACACATGCCCTGACCAGGAATTGAACCAGCATCCTCTTGGTTCATGAGACGATGCCCAACCAACTGAGCTACGCTGGTTCAGGCAGTAATATATGTTTCTTATTTAAAATTTGTTTTTTTATTAGTTGATTCACATGCAACCCCCTATCTATATTTTCATTTTAGGTCTTTAAAATTATATTTTTAAATATATTTTTATTGATTTCAGTGAGGAAGGGAGAGGGAGAGAGAGAAACATCAACAATGAGAGAGAATCATTGATTGGCTGCCTCCTGCATGCTCTCTACAGAGGATGGAGCCTGCGACCTGGGCATGTGCCCTGACCAGGAATCAAACCATGACCTCCTGGTTCATAAGTCGATGCTCAACCTCTGAGCCACACTGGCAGGGTGCTTTTTTTTAATTTTTTAAAAAAATATTTTATTGATTCTTTTTACAGAGAGGAAGGGAGAGGGATAGAGAGTTAGAAACATCGATGAGAGAGAAACATCGATCAGCTGCCTCCTGCACACTCCCTACTGGGGATGTGCCCACAACCAAGGTACATGCCCTTGACCAGAATTGAACCTGGGACCCTTCAGTAGGCAGGCCGACGCTCTATCCACTGGGCCAAACCAGTTAGGGCCAGCAGGGTGCTTCTTAATCTTAAACTGATTCCCCGAATCTCCTGCCTTGCCACCTTTAAATTAATATTATTGTTGTTCTACATCTTGACTTCTTCCTTGGGCTTTTCATCAGCTTTTGTGGGCACTGAAGTGTTCTCAGCTGTCACTTCACAAAAGAGGTACAAGGTCCACACTGAACCTAAGCAGCAACCCAGCTTTAATTTTTCATTTCCAAATTTGCTTGCCTTTTATTTCCTTCTCTTGCCTGATTGTTCTGGCTAGGCCTTCCAGTACTATGTTGAATAAAATTGGCGAGAATAGACATCTGTTTCTTGTTCCTGATATTAGAGGAAAAGCTTTTTGTTTTTCACCATTGAGTATAATATTAGCTGAGGATTTGTTATATCTGGCCTCTATTATGTTGAGCTACTATACCCATTTTATTGAGGGGTTTAATAATAAATGAACATTGAATCTTAGCAAATGTTTTTCTGCATTTATCAACTACAGAATTACATTAAAAAATAACACATCATGATCAAATTGGGTTCATTCACACCACATTAACAGAATAAAGGATACAGGTAGTATAATCATATGAATAGATTTACTTTCAATTCTGTTTCACTGGGCTGTGTGTCTGTTTTTCTGCCAATACCATGCTGCTTTGATTTTTGTCACCTTGTATTATAATTTGAGTTCTGCTAGTATTATATACTTCAGGCTTGGTCCACAAAACATCATGAGCAGTCAAAGTGTTAGCGTAGGTAGCTAGATTTTAATAAGAGAATGGAGCAAAAAGAATCAGACATTAAGAAGCCTAACAAACTGGGAAGTTGAATCCAATATTGTGCCTGTTTCACTTGGAAGCTACAGCTTAACACACTAGCTGGGAAACAACTGGTCCCACTTCTGCAGATTACTAGTGGGAGGGATAGAAGAATAAAAGGGAAATACCCTTGTTGTGCAGATGCCCAGTAAAAGTGAAGATGGTGCAGGGGGAGTTGCTTCTACTTTGAGGAATGCACAGTAGAAAGTAATATGGTGACCATAAAGGGGCAGAGCCTAGACTGGAAAAAGGATTGGATTAGATAAGGAACACAGAACCCTGGAAGATCTAGGAAATGGATTGGTTAGAGGGAGGGACATTCAGAAGCCCCCAAAAGTGGGGGAATTCTTTAGTTAGTTTGAAGAATAGCCTAGTCCCGTGGTCGGCAAACTGCGGCTTGCAAGCCACATGAGGCTCTTTGGCCCCTTGAGTGTAGCTCTTCCTAAGCCTTAGGAGTACCCTAACTAAGTGAATAACAATGCACCTACCGATATAGTTTAAGTTTTAAAAAAATGGCTCTCAAAAGAAATTTCAATCGTTGTACTGTTGATATTTGGCTCTGTTGACTAATGAGTTTGCTGACCACTGGCCTAGTCCTTCTCAAGCCTGGGATAATATAACCCAAGCTGGACTTAGCAGCCACCTGTGGCCCAGCAGTCACCCAGACTCCAAATATGGGTCTGGGTCAATTGCCTTCCAGAGCACAGCCAAGAACAGAAGTGAAACTAGCTGGACAGAAACAGGCTGAACTGGACTGTTTTATATGGACTAAACCAATAGAGTCTCTGAAAACTGGCCTTTGTACTGGGCTTGATGAAGAAAAGATTGGACTTTTACCATGGTGGGATGGAAGGAGATGGGACACAGGGAACCCAGGGGCAGTCTCTTGATTTTGTTTCTACAATGAATCTTACCATTAAAACTCATCCTCCCATGCATGAGTCTTCTGGAACGTTTTTCTCTTGACTTCAAGAAAGGACACCATCTCCACTGGAAACAAAAACAATTCTGAGAAAAAAGATAAAAGCCAGAATAATTATTTCTATACTTATCCTAATTAGTATACTTTTAACTTAGAATTAATAAGTATATTCTTACCAAAATGACTCTTTTTTATTATAAAATGTCTCCTTGTCCCTCTGGTACAACCATTATGCATATGTTGGTAAACTTTATAGTATTCAACAAGTATCTGAAACTTTGTTCTTTTATTTCATTGAAATGCAATTGACATATAACATTATATGTCTTTAAGGAGTACAATGTATTGATTTAGTGCTTTTATACATTGCAGTATGATTACCACCATAGCACTAGCTAATGCCTGCATCACATCACATAATTATTACTTCTTTTTGGTGGTGGGAACAAATAAGATCTTGTCTTTAAGCAATCTAAAGTTTAATTTTTTTTTATTTTTTAATATATTTTTATTGGTTTCAGAGAGGAAGAGAGAGGGAGAGATAGAAACATCAATGATGAGAGAGAATCATTGATCAGCTGCCTCTTGCACGCCCCCTATTGAGGGTCAAGCCCACAACCCGGGCATGTGCCCTTGACCAGAATCAAACCCGAACCCTTCAGTCTGCAGGCCTATGCTCTATCCACTGAGCCAAACCCGCCAGGGCATAAATATGAAGTTTATAACACAGTATTCTCAACTATCATTTCTATGCTATGCTTTAGATATCCAGGACTTCTTTATATATTAGTTGCAAATTTGAACCCTTAAACAGCATCATCCTAATTTTCCAATCCCTAGTAAGCACTATTCTACTCTCTGCTTCTAGGAATTTGGCTTTTTAAAGATTTCACATGTAAGTGATTACATGCAATATTTGTCTTTCTCTTCCTGACTCATCTCACATAGGATAATGTTCTCATAGTCCAAAATGCAGGATTTTTTTTTATGGCTGAAAATATTTCATTATTTGGAATATTGGTGGACTTTTAGGTTGTTTTTCCATTTTAACTATTGTGAATAGTGCCATAATGAATATGCCAGTGCAGATATCTTTTCAATATCCTGTTTTTATTTCTTTGGATATGTACCCCTAAGTGGGAAGGCTGGATCATAATGGGAGTTTTATTTTTATTTTTTGGGGGAAACTGTAAACTCTTTTTCATAGCAGTTGAACCAACAGTGTATATATGTTTCCTTTTCTCCACATCCTCACCAACACTTATCTCTGAACTTCCAGATAATAGTCTCATTCTAACTGGTATAACATTATATATCATTGTGCTTTTGATTTTCATTTCCCTGGTGAATAATAATAATTACTATATTTTCACATACTCTTTGTTTATTTAGATGTCATA
>NW_006298350.1:116051-124711 GCF_000327345.1 Myotis davidii
AGAAGAAGAAGGGAGAGAGAGATTAATTAGTTGCTGCATTCATCCATTTATTCATTGGTTGATTCCCTTATATGCCCTGACAGGGGATCAAACCAAAACCTTCGTGAATCTGGAGAATGCTCTAACCTACTGAGCTACCTGGCTAGGGACCTGTGCCTATTTCGTAGTCAGATTGTTTCTTTTAATGTCATTGGATTTTGTGTTATTTATATATTTTGAATGTTAAGCCCTTACCTGGTATATCTTTTTAAAACATCCTTCCCATTCCATAGTTTGTGAGGCTTTGTTAAGTCTTATTCATTTGATTTTCTTTTTGTTCCTCAAACTGAACAATATCAGTTGAATTATATTCAAGATTGGTGATTTTCCTCTTTGTCAAGCTATGTAGTGAAATTTTTCTTATAATTAATTTACTTTTGAACTGAGGAAAAATTGGTCTCTTTAATGATCTTTTCTATTTGATGTGATGTCATCCTTATACATTCCTTTATTATACTAGAGGCCTGGTGCATGGATTCATACACTGGTGGGTCCCTTGGCCTGGCCTGAACCCTCTTACAATCTGGGACCCCTCGAGGGATGTCGGACTGACAGTTTTGACCCAATCCCCGCAGACCAGACTGAGGGACTCCAACTGTGCACAAATCTGTGCACTGGGCCTCTAGTATGCATATAAGATCTTTGGTGTGGGAAGGCTGGATCATAATGGGAGTTTTATTTTTATTTTTTGGGGGAAACTGTATAAACTCTTTCATAGCAGTTGAACCAACAGTGTATATATGTTTCCTTTTCTCCACATCCTCACCAACACTTATCTCTGAACTTCCAGATAATAGTCTCATTCTAACTGGTATAACATTATATATCATTGTGCTTTTGATTTTCATTTCCCTGGTGAATAATAATAATTACTATATTTTCACATACTCTTTGTTTATTTAGATGTCATATTTGGAAAAATGTCTAGTTTCTGTGCCCAATTTATAAAATATGTTTGTAAATTTTTATTTATTGATTTGATAGAGGAAGAAGAAGAAGATGAAGAAGAAGAAGATAAAAAACAACTAAGTGGCAACAGATACATATCTATCAACAAATTGAATCTAAAAATCAAAATAAATGAACAAGAAATCTAATGAGCAAAATAAACTGGTTAACCCTTGGCCTGGCCTGAACCCTCTTACAATCTGGGACCCCTCGAGGGATGTCGGACTGACAGTTTTGACCCAATCCCCGCAGACCAGACTGAGGGACTCCAACTGTGCACAAATCTGTGCACTGGGCCTCTAGTATGCATATAAGATCTTTGGTTACTCTCTTCCTGGACTCCCTCCTTCCCCTTCCCTCTGAGATTCACCAGTCTGTTCCATGTTTCCATGCCTGCGTATTGAGTGTCTTCCCCCTGGTGGTCAGTGTATGTCATAGCTGCCAGTCAAACAGTTGAAAGGTTAAATGGTTTCTTAGGCTTTTATATATATAGATGAGTGTTTTCCTTTAGTTCTTTGACTAGATTGTAACAATTGACTTAAAGTCTTTGTCTAGTAAGTCTGAAATCTGGCTTTCCTAAGAGACATTTTCTTTTCTTTTCTTTTTTTTCTTTTCTTTTCTTTTCTTTTCTTTTCTTTTCTTTTCTTTTCTTTTCTTTTCTTTTTTCTTTTTCTTCTTCTGTCTAGGGACCATAATCTTCTGTTTTAATCCATATCTCCTTTATTTTTTTTGTGAAAACTGAATATTTTGAATATTATGTGGCAATATAACATGGCACCTATGTAAATCACAAATTTCCCAAGATTTAATATAATTAATGTTGTTCATTGTTGTTATTGTTGCAGTTTGTTTAATGATTTTCATGGACATCTTCTGTAAAGTCCATATTCTTTGTTGTGAGTGACCACTGGCATCTCTGCTTGATTAGATTAGTGGTCAAATAATGATTGAAGAAATGTTTTCTTAAGTGCTTTAATCCAATAGCCCTCCAACATTTTACCAAGGGGCTTTGTGTGCATGTGTTGTGGCATGACTTCAGCACTCATGTAGTTTACAACTCTTCCATAAACTTCACCACAAATGATTTGCATTTGATTGGCTTGTATGCACAGGTGCTCAATGTTATCAAGAGGTAAAAAGTCTGGGTCCTCTCAATTCTTGCCTGGGAATGCAGATATCCCTGCACCTGTGTATGGTTGTCTATCTTCCCAGGAATATGTCAGAGTTTTCCAAAGCCCTCTATAGACATTTTGTTTCCCAGACCTTTATTTTAATTTTGGGGCAGGTACTTGTTAAACCCAACAGATATCATAGCTTTAGGAAGCTGTAATGTTAAATAATTGCTGCTTAGTGCTTTTGACAAATAACCTGAGGATACAGATTCTTTTTTGGAGAATTGGCTCTGAATTAAGTGAAAACAAAAACACTTTGATAGCAGGAGGCTTTTCCAGGGATCTGGGAGGTATTTTGAATAATGATAAGATTCTGGGGATGGAGTTTTTTAGGATCACCAAACCTGGTTTCTTTTCTCCGGTGACAAGGACAATGATTTTTGTAACTGTCATAATTGCATAATTGTTTATTGATTTCAGAGATGAAAGTAGAGATAGAAACATTAATGATGAGAGAGAATCATTGATTGATTGAATGGCTGCCTCCTGCACACCGCACACCAGAGATTGATCCCACCACTCTGGCATGTGCCCTGGCCTGGAATCAAACCACAATCTCCTGGTTCACAGGTCAACACTTAACCATTGAGCCATGGCAGCTGAGCAAGCTTGCTGTTTTTTTGATGCTATTGAGTAACTGAGAAGAGTAGGGTGAGAGTAGGCCAATTTCAACCTTCACAAACCTTACTGTTATTACCCAGTTTTAACAGATTTTTCTTGAAAAAATACCCCTCAGATTTTTGCAAACTTTAGCTTATTTACAAGAGTTCTATAAAAATTGATTTTGATAAATTGTGTTAGTTTTTTTTTTTTGGTGGAGTGTATTTACAAAGGTCCTCATTTCACCATTCCAGAAGTTCTACTCTCTTGTATCTAAATTCTAACACATAAAAATTGATTTTTTTCCAAAGATAAATATATAAAATACCATGCCAATTTACTACATTAAATCTATCTTCCATTATTAATCACTATAGATTGACCACAAATATGTACACATAATACTTTGAGCCTAGGAGAAAATTAATTGTAAACCATAGCACTTATAATCACAAGGTCCCATTATATTATGTTCTACAGAATTATACTGTAGCATTTTAAGGCTTAATTGATGAGAATGTGACAGCAAATCCACTTATTTCTCAATCAATAGTGAAAACTATATATATTAATAAAAGGCTAATATGCTAATTAGACCGGACGACCTTCTGGGAGGCCTTCTGGACATCCTTCTGGACAAAGCCATGGTGGTGGGGCTGAGGCACAGGAGGTTAGGGGCAATCAGGCAGTCAGGCAGGTGAGCAGTTAGGAGCGAGGAGTGTCTGATTGCTTGAGGGATGTCCAACTGCCGGGTTAGGCCTGATCCCTGTGGGCAGTCGGACATCCCCCGAGGGGTCCCAGATTGAAGAGGGTGCAGGCCGGGCTGAGGGACCCCACCCATGCTTGTATTTTGTGCACTGGGCTACTAATATATAAACAAAGAAATAAAAAGGTATTTATCCACCAGTTTTTGAATCATGTGCTTACATATTTTATTTTGGTTTATTCTTATTGCTATTAATGCTGAAGTTCCTGTACCTTTGGTCTAAAAAGATACCTAATAAAATATGCAGTCTTTCATTTACTATTTTATCTTCATTGTGGGGGATATTCTTTAAGACGTGTTTTTTCTCATGGAAAAGACTTCCAAGGGCATATTGAACATTTTCAAAATATGTTAGAACTTGAAGTTATTGCATATATGCTGATCTGTTTTTCTCAACAAATGATGGGCTTCCTTTAGCCATGGAGGGAGCCAAAATAGCCATTTAAATGTGCAAAACTCTATAACATATTATATTTACTGAAGAAGATGATGGAATTATATTATTATCTTGCATAGTTTACTGTTAAGAGGAAGTGAATCTGCTCTTTTGTCACAGGATACCTTAACCAACTTTTGACAAAGCATGGCCTTTCTTTCAAAAGTTGAGGGATTATAAAAATCAAACTCTGAGAGGATTTACTCATCTAGAGTATACCAACCCAAAGTGGAATTTATAGTTCAGGTTTATTTTTACACTCAATAACTTACTTATGCATTCTTTCTATTCACCACTTTTAGAATTTGTTGTTTATATGTATATATCTACTGTTACCAATGAACTTTTAAAAAATATATTTTTATTGTTGATAGTACTACAGATATCTCCCATTTTCCCCTTTTCTCCTCCTCACAGCCCCCACCAACCTTCCCAGATCTTCACCACCCTATTGCTCATGCCCATGGGCTATGCATATAAGTATATAAGTTATTTGGTTTATCAATGAGCTTTTTTTTAAAGAAAATGAATAATTGCTGTATTGTTTCTTTAGCTCCAAATTATACCAAATGTCTACTACATAGGAGGTGCTCAATGATTAGTCCCTAAGAGTAAACAGAATTTTCATTCATAAATAAAAAAATGTCAAGCAAAAGCTAAACACCAGAATACTGAATAAAGGGGGAAAATGACTTGTTGAATGCATACTGTCTACTAGGCACTGTTCTAAGTACTTTGTATGCAGTAACTCATTTAATTATTTTAGAAGACAGAAAGATAACTAGAGAGAGATGATTTACATTTGATAGCACTGAAACAGAGTGGTCGAATATCTTGCCCAAAATCCCCACACTAAGTGATGGATAAAGGTGTAAATTGCAGGCATTGACAATGAGTATAGCAATGGTTCATTTTCTTTTAAAAAATGCAATTTTATGGCAATCCTTTTACAGATTGAACCGGGCAATTATTTGTCAATAACCTATTGGGGGGCTTGGTGTAGCCTTTAAAGTTCTGTGGAGGATTCAGAGGAGTAAATCTAATAACCATTTGTGAAAAGTGGAATTTACCTGGTTCAGGTGATGGCATCCTAAAAATAACACTAAAGATAGTGCATGTGATTCTGAATAAAATATCAACTAGCTCAACTACTCATTTGAATACACATATCTCCCACAACATATTGAAAAAGGCTCACAAAACAAAGTCATTGGTTTTACAAAATAGTTGGATAAATTCATCAATTATTTTAAATTATACATAAATTCTAAGTGGAACAAAAAACATTGTTAAGTAAGGAAAAAGAGAAGTAATTATTGCAACAGCTGTCCAACTACTCTCCCTGTTACCATTCTGTTCCTCTTTCATCCCTTCTTCCTCTCTCTTCCAACCACTCCCTCCCTTGTTTATTGTGCCTCATCCATACTACTATCTGGCTCTCCTTTAGGAAGCAAATTTCCTTCACCATCCTTTCAGATTTAGCTGTTACAAATAACAGAAGTATTCACACGGAGATTAGTAAGAACATAGTTACTGGTCAACTTTGCCCCATTACTGAATAGAAGATGCCACAAAACAAAACAGAAAGGCAAGACTTTTCTTCACTCAAAAATGTACCAGACTGCCTGGGTTTCTATTTGTGGCTCTGCAATTTGCTAGCTGTGTGATGTTCATAATTTTAATTAATTTTACTCTGCCTCAGTGGCCTCATCAGTTAAATATATATATAAATAAGTGTTTGCCTCATCATATTTTTGCGAGGATACAAGACATAATCAACAAAATGTGCTTTTAATTCAATGACTGGTTCATAGCAATTCATCAATAAATGCCAAGAACTTTTATTATTATCATTATTATTATCACTTAAAAATATTAAATTCATTAACATTTTATATGACACATATCTTATTATCTGGCACATATCATATTAATTGACACAAATAACATTATTTCACTTAACAATTAAAACAATCATATGAGGTAAAGATTTCCAGTTTTAGGTGAGAACACTGAGGTACAGAAATGTTAATTAGTTTGGGAAGTTGGATCTGAAAGTTTAGAAAATTGATTGAGAAAATCCTGTGCCACATAAATGATAATAAATTATAAATTTTTACATGTACTAAAGTTGAAACACTCCTCATTGGTTTGGCATAATGGTTAAGCATCTGAGTTCTAAAGTCAGATTACTTGATTCAAACTTTACCCTCACCCCTTAAAAATCTAGAATCTTACACAAATTACTTAATCTCTCTTAAGTTCAGTATCCTCATCTATAAAAGAAGGATATAGGGGTATCTGCTTTATAGGAATTATTCAGATTGTAATTATATAAAACCAGGCACACAGAAAGTATTCTGTAAAGTTTAGTTATTACTTATAAATAAATCAGAAATCCACATTTCCCATGTGGTATGTTTTGAACAAGCAATTATCTTTCCAGGCATATTTTATAGTTTAGAATCATGACACACTGACATTGCATGCAAAGTTGACACGCTTAGCCCACCCAAAGTAAAACATGTGCTTTCAATTGTTTTCCATCAGTAGCAGCAACGAATTTTCAGAAAACATTTTCATTGCAACATTTAGTCTTGTAAATAATGTCCTCTTTTGCCAGATCACCAGCTTGGATCAATACAGCCTACATCACCCTTCCAAAAATTGACCTACTGAATAAAAATTTCCAACTTATCCCAACCAAACACAGATGCAAATAAACAAAGGCATAGTCAGTCAAATTGACTTATCCCTTTGTTTTCAGAAATTCCTTGAAATTCAGTTTCTCATTAAATTTCAGTCATCATTGATATTTTGTTAGAAGTAAAATATCTGTTTTGCAGACAGAATGGGACAATCTATAACACTGAAAATTCAATGTATATAAACAATTTTCATCATGATTTTAAATAGCACTTATTACTGTAGTCAAACGGCTTACTTTTATATGTATCTGCATTTCCAATATTTTTATTGAAGAAATTTTTTTGTAAAAGCATAATAAATTAATGATTGAATAAATACATAAATGAGGGAATAAACTTTTCTTCACAAAAACAAAAAAATAGTTAATAAATGAACTAATTAAATAACAACTGTTTACTGGGTTTATTTTTTAGTTATTTATTAAGAATGATCCTTGCCCTAGCTGATTTTGCCCAGTGGATAGGGCATCAGCCTGCAGACTGAAGGGTCCAGGGTTTGATTCCGGTCCAGGGCACATGCCCAGGTTGTGGTCTCGATCCCCAGTAGGGGGTGTGCAGGAGGCAGCCAATCAATGATTCTATCTCATCATTGATGTTTCTGTCTTCTCTCTCCATTCTCCTTCCTCTCTGACATCAATAAAAAAAATTAAAAAGATAAAATTTATTTGTTAAATGATTTAAAAAAATGAATGATCCTGAAGAGGAACCCAAAACCATGTGGTTACTCTTACCACTAGATAAACAACAGATTTTTACTTTTTTTTTTTTTTTACTGAGAATCATATATACATAAGATAATTTTTATTAAAATGCAAGTAACTGATTTTGGAATAACTTATTTATATTTTATTTCTACTTTTTCTAGGATCTATATAATTTATAGCTTTGCTAGTATTTTTAGTTTCTTCAAATTTCAGACCTTTTTATAAAGTTAGCCTCTAATAATGTTATACTCTATCAGATATTTTAGCAATATTTAATGCACAGCATCCTTACAGAAAATCCACAGTTGTGAGAATTTTCAAATGAAGTTTTGAAACTCCCATTTAAGCATGAAGGAAGATACTGGAAAAGAAAGTGCCATAATATGTACCTTCCTCATAGCTTACCACAAATTTCTTTATTACTGCTATTGTTTAAAAAACAAGCAAAACTGCTATTTATAATTTTACACTAATATGGTAACTTTTACAAGCAACATTACATTATAGCAAAGAGAGAAAAGTAGATGAGGAGTAGACTCTCTTCCATTTAATAAGGTTTATATGTAAAAATAAATGCACTTGTCAATTGGCAAAAAGGAACTCTAAGAAGAAAATGTATATTCTCTGCTTTAATTATGAGAGAGAAAGTGTTCTGAGTCCATTGAATTCTTTTGAAAATAAGTGATTTCATTCCAAAATCTTTGTGTATTAAGCACATTGAAATGAAATTAATTAAAACCAAGTAAAATGGTATCTTATTTAATGTTACATTGCTTTTATGTAGTTAAATATACATAGATGTGTTTCTCTCACATCAATATTTCCCTCTCTCTTCCACTCTCCTTAAAAATAAATGGAGAGGAGAAACCAAGATGGCGGCATAGGTTAACACTGGAGTTTGCGGCCTCAAACAACCACTTCAGAGATACAACTAAAGGATGGAACGGACATCATCCAGAACCACAGGAAGGCTGGCTGAGTGGAAATTCTACAACTAGGAGGAAAGAAAATATCATACCCAGACTCAGAGCAGGCGCAGTGCTGAAGTGAAATACTAAGGTGCGGAGTGCGCGCGGAGCAGGCTGGCGGGGGGGGATTGAGAGTAGCCATAGCTGCTCACTCTGCCCGCCCTGTAGGATCCCCGGGGACCCACCCCGCCCAAGCCCTGTGCAGAGCCATTTGCCGGATAGCCTCAGGCAAACACTATATTAGCACCGCCCTAGAGATCCAGCACAGAAGTTCTCCCACTGCAGACACAGCTGACTCTCATAGACAGTTAGACTGGAG
>NW_006298350.1:125438-145504 GCF_000327345.1 Myotis davidii
ATTTTATTGATTTTTTACAGAGAGGAAGGGAGAGAGATAGAGAGTTAGAAACATCGATGAGAGAGAAACATCGATCAGCTGCCTCCTGCGCATCTCCCACTGCGGATGTGCCCGCAACCCAGGTACATGCCCTTGACCGGAATCGAACCTGGGACCCTTCGGGCCGAAGGCCGATGCTCTATCCACTGAGCCAAACCGGTTTCAGCAATACAGATATTTTAAAAAGAAAAGAAAAATATCCTTGGGTGAAATAAATAAATAAATAAATAAATAAATAAATTGAAAAATATTCTCAGGTGAGGGTTAAAAAAAGAAAAGAGAATATAAGATGAAAGAAATAATTTCAATACATCATCAATCATAAAACTGTGAATGCATTGAATGTGCACATTAATTCTCAGGTTGTGGTTTTTTAACCAAGTTATATACTATTTATAAGGAGTCAAATGAAAACAATACTACACTACATTGTATACCAAAAAATAAAGGGATGGCAATTAATATACCAGGAAAATACAAACAATGCAGATTTCTTAGTATTGCCATGTAAAATTTGATTTAGAATTTACTTTTTTGACTGGTGCTCCCAATTATCTTAATGAAGGCGGATCTGAAACCATACTTTAAAAAAAAACAACTTAATTAGAGCACTGCTGGAGATAGTTTTGTTTCATAAAACTAAAAATTAATTTCTACCTGAATTCAGATTTACATGTTCACATCAGTAGGTTTCAAATTATGGCAATTTATTTTAACCAAAAAATGGTGTCACACAGGACCCATTTCCAGGAAACCTGGTAAATTTTCAAATTCCTTTATTCTAAATTTTTTCCAGTTTTTTTACTGTAAAACTATGCAAATTAGAAATAGGCTGCTCAACTCTTAGATGGATGCAAGGTATCATTGTAAAGTAATAGTCCTTCTGTTAAAATTCTCAGAGAATACTTAAAATGAAACTGAGTAAATATATTTTAATGCCAAAATTAATTTAAATAACCACCATAGGCCTCTCCCAAAAATCTATCATAGATGTTTGGGAGGGGGACATTATTTCCATCAGCTAATAGTATCTTGAACATTAATATATAATTAACATTATAGATTGGAGTACCTGACATTCACAGTATGGGTTCCATTTATCTGATGTGCAGTTTGACTGGTTGATCCCAATACTGGGATTAGGGAATTAAGAGAGATATAATAGAATCAAGGAGCAGGGTGGAGTACTACATTTTCAACCTCTTCTCTAATAATTTCCCTATGTGAGTTGTGTATGCCAATAAAACCATCCTATTGTACATTTTCTGAGTTTTTCCACATCTAAATATGTTTTATTTTTGAAAGGAGTCTGATAAGAATATGAAAAGACAAGCTACAGGAGAAATATTTTTCTAAATATATACCATATAAAGGTCTTGTATGCAGAATATATATAAAGAGCCATTATGACTGTAATAATAAGACAACCTGAAAGAGCCAGTGCAAACACTCTAGGGAGGCATGCCTAACTTGTTGAAGGAGGCTACTATGACAAGATTTCAGTGATTGAAGAAAAGAATAATTGAAAATAATATAGAAGAGACTTGATCATTAGGACTTTATAAGCGCTAAGGATGTTGCTTTAATCTGTGTGAGATGGGAGGACACAAGTGCAGGGGTTCTTGACCGTGAAAGTCTTTGGATAGAATTCAGGTCTGTAAACCTAGCTGGGGAAAAAAATCTTTATTTTTATTAATGCCTAACTAAAATTTGCCATTTCTTTCCATTATGAATGTAGCAACAAACCACATTACTATTAATATTACCTGTAATTTTTTCACAAATAGAAAACAAAGACAGTGTTTTAAATTTATTTGTATTGTTAAAAATATTACAAATATCCCCTTTGTTTGTTTTTCTCATTGATCCCTTCCACCCCATACCATCCCCTCCCAGGGGTTCACCAGTCTATTATCTGTGTCCATGGACTATGCATATGAGTTCCCAGGTTCATAACTCCCCACTCACCCCCCCTCCTCACCATCCCTCTGAAATTCATTGGTCTGTTCCATGCTTCTATGTCTCTGGATCTATTTCGTTCATCAGTTTATTTTGTTCATCAGATTCCACAAATGAGTGAGATTATGTGATACTTATTTCTGACTGGCTTATTTCACTTAGCATAATACTCTCCAGGTCCAATCATGCTGTTGCAAGTGGTAAGAGTTCTTTCTTTTTTATCTCCATGTAGTATTCCATTGTGTAAATATACCACAGCTTTTTTATTCACTAATTTGCTGATGGGCACTTGGGCTGTTTCCAAATATTAGTTATTGTAAGTTGTCCTGCTATGAACATAGCATATATTCTTCCAGATTGGTGTTTAGGCTTTCTTAGGATATATTCCCAGAAGTGGAATTAATGGGTCCAAAAGGAATTTCATTTTTTATTTTTTGAGGAAACACCATACTGTTTTCCACAGTAGCTGCACCAGTCTGCATTCCCACCAGCAGTGCATGAGGGTTCCCTTTTCTCCATATCCTTACCAACAGATGCTGTTTATTTATTGATGATAGCCATTCTGACATATGTGTGGTGATAACTCATTGTCATTTTAATTTGCATCTCTCTGATGATTAGCGACTTTGAGCATTTTTTCATATGTCTCTTGGCCTTCTGTATGCCCACTTTGGAGAAGTGACTATTTAAGTCCTTTGCCAATTTTATAATTGAGTTGTTTGTCTTCCTTTTGTTAAGTTGTATGAGTTGCTTATATGTATATATTGAAAATTAACCCTGCATAGGCTATAACATTAGAAAATATATTTTCCCATAAGCTGGGTTCTGTTTTCATTTTGATGTTGGTTATTTTTGTTATGCAGAAGCTTTTTATTTTGATGTAGCCCATATGTTTAACTTTCTCTTTTTTTTTCTTGCCCTAGGAGGCGTATCCATGAGATGTCTGATATCACGCTGCGTATATTTTCTTCTAAGATGTTTATGGTTTATATTTAAATATTTTATCCATTTTGAGTTTATTTTTGTGTATTGTGTAAAATGGTGGCTCATTTCATATTTTTTGCATGTACCTGTACAATTTTCCCAACAACATTTATTGAAGAGACTGCCTTTACTCCACTGTGTGCTCTTGCCTCAAATATTAATTGAACATAATGGCTTGGGTTGTTTCCGAGTTATCTATTCTGTTCCATTGATTTAAATGCCTGTTCTTATATCAGTACTAGGGCATTTTGAGTACAGTGGCTTTATAGTATAACTTGATATCTGGTATTATGAGCCCTCCAACTTTGTTCTTCTTTCTCAAGATTGCTGTGGCTATTCAGGGTCTCTTTTGGTTCCATATAAATGATTGTAGTGTATGTTCTAGATCTGTGAAGTATGCGGTTGGTATTTTAATAAGGATTGCACTGAATCTGTAGATTGCCTTGGGTAGTATGGACATTTTAATGATGTTGATTCAACCAATCCATGACCACTGTATATCCTTCCACTTGTGTATATCTTCCTCTATTTCTTTTTCCAATGTCCTATAAGATTTCTGAGTACAAGTCTTTTACCTCCTTGGATAAGTTTATTCCTAAGTATCTGAATTTTTTGTTGCAATAATAAAAGGGATTGTTTTTTGTTGTTATTTCTCTTTCTGAGAGTTCATTATTGGTCTATAAAAATGCTATCGATTTCTGGATGTTATTTGTATCCTGCTACATTGCCAAATACATTTATTAAATCTAGTAGTCTTTTGATGGTGTCTTTAGGGTTTCCTATGTACAATATCATGTCTTATGCAAATGACAGATTTACTTCCTCCTTTCCAATTTGGATGCCTTTTATTTTATACCTCAAGTCTGATCACTATGGCAAGGACTTCCAGTACTATGTTGAATAAGAATGTTGAAAGAAGACATCCCTGTGTTGTTCTTTTTTTAGGGGGTATGGTTTTATCTTTTGCCCATTGAGTTTGATGTTGGCTGTAGGTTTGTCATATATGGTCTTTATTATGCTGAGGTATGATCACTCTATTACCACTTTGCTGAGAGTTTTCCTTAAAAAGTGTTAGATTTTTTCAAATGCGTTTTATACATTAATTGATATGATCATGTGCTTTTTGTCTTCCTATTTGTTTATGTGATGTATCACATTTATTGATTTGCAAACATTGTACCAGCCTTGCATCCCTGGAATAAATCCTACTTGGTTATGATTGATTATCTTTTTAATATATTACTGGATTCGATTTGCTAATATTTTGTTGAGGATATTAGCATCCATGTTCATCAAGGATATTGGCCTATAACTCTCTTTCTTTGTAGTATCTTTATCTGGTTTTGAAATTAGAGTAATGATGACCTCATGTTGTTGTAGCTCTCATTAAGAGCCTTATAATTCTCATTAAGTTGCTGGTAGTTCTCACAGAATTGGTTGAGCATCCTTATTACCATTACTCTGAATTTTTTATTTGATAAATTGTTTACCTCCATTTCATTTAGTTCATTTTATGGCAATCCCCCTCCCCTTTTATTTCATTTGTAGGTTTTTTATTTGTCTCCCCATTTTTGGCATCCCTTTTTATTTGTTTCTATGTATTAGATCAAACTTCTAAGCCTCCCACAATTTGTGGGGTCGTCATATATAGTTAGGTGTTTTGTGTGACCCAGTGGTGCATTCTCTTAGATCTCCTGAGCTGGGTACTCTAAAATACCCTTACTTGAGTTAATTGTGTTCTCCTGTTGTAGTTGGGTCTTGAATGTTATGTTATTGTTCTGTTAGTGGATGGAGTCTCCTTTCAGGCTGGATGACTATGTTGCTCACCCCAGATCACGTTGTGCAGGTTGTTGTGGAGGTGCTGACCAAACAGGACAAAAAAAAAAAAAAAAAAAAAAAAAAAAAAAAAAAAAACACAACAAAACACAAAACAGAAGAAACAAAACCAAAATATACACAAGAATCCTACAGCACCAACAAAAGCAATCATCTGAGAAGAGAGGATTAGGAAATAGAAAAGAGAGCAAGATTTATAGGAAAAAACAAATTTAAAAAACACTAGGAAAAAACAAACAAACAAAAAAGTACAAAAAAAAAACCAACAACAACAAAGGGGGGTGGAATGTGTAGATACAGAGCAGAAATAAGGAAATAAGAATAAAGAATTAGAAGAATAGGGGCAGTACAATGGTTTAAAATAAAGAGGAAGAAAAAAGTGAAAAGACAAGAAAAAATTGCAACAGAGAATAGATGAGAAAGCAGATAGACCTAAAATAAGAAAAAGAAAAAAAAAAGATGAGAAAGCAGAAGAAAAAAAATAGTAGGAAATAGGAAGAAAAAAATTGGGTATATGAATGAAACACAGAGATGACAATAATAAGAAAGCAATACAGCAGATAGAAAAAGAAGATAAATTTAAAAAGGAAAATAAGAAAGAGAATAAATTAAAAAAAAAGTGAAGATAGAAGGGAGAAAAAAGTTTTTTGTTTTTTTTTAAAAAAGTGAAGTGGTGTTCATTTCAGCTGAGTTTTTTTTCTTCATAATTCTTTATTGTTGAAAGTATTGCAAATGTTCCTGTTTTTCACTCATTGACCACCACTAGCCCACTCTCACAGCCCACCCTAGTCCTTCAGCATCCCACTGTCTGTGTTCATGTGTTATGCATATATGCATACAAGGTCTTTGGTTGATTACCTCCCACCTACCCACCCCTGCCTTCCCTCTGAAATTCCAGACTCTGTTCCATGCTTCCAAATCTCTGGAACTACTCTGTTAATCACTTTATTTTATTACATAGATTCCACGTATGAGTGAGATTATGTCATACTTTTCTTTCGTCGTCTGACTCATTTCACTTAGTATGATACTCTTCATGCCTCTCCATGCAGTCTCAAAGGGTACGAGAGTCTTCTTTTTTATTGCTGCATAGTATTCCATGGTATAAATAAGCCACAACAAAATGAAAAAGAAGCCTGCTGTATGGGAGAACATATTTGGCAAGGATACATCTGATAAAGGGCTAATATCCCAAATATAGAAGGAACTCATACAACTTAAAAGCCACAGCTTTTTTATCCACTCACCTACAGATGGACACTTAGGATGTTTCCAGATTGTAGCTATTGTAAATTGTGCTGCTATGAACATAGGGGTGCATACTTTCTTTCTGATTGATGTTTCAGGGTTATTAAGATATATTCCTAGAAGTGGGATCACTGGGTCAAATGGCAGTTCCATATTTAATTTTTTCAGGAAACTCTATACTATTTTCCATAACGGTTGCACCACTCTGTATTCCCATCAGCAGTGTACTAGGGTTCCCTTGTCTCCAAAACTTCCCCAACACTTGTCCTTTGTTGATTTGTTGATCATAGCCATTTTGATAGGTGTAAGGTGATAACTCATTGTCTTTTTAATTTGCATCTCTCTGGCGATCAGTGACTTTGAGTATTTTTTCATATGTCTCTTGGCGATCTGTATATCCTCTTTGATGAAGTGTATATTTAGGTCCTTTGCCCATATTTTAATTGGATTGTTAGTCTTCCTAGTGTTAAGTTGTATGAATTCCTTTGATATTTTGGATATTGGGCAGGGAAATCCCTGTCTTGTTCTTGTTCTTAGGGGAAATTATTAGTTTGTACCCATTAAATATGATGTTTGCTGGAGGTTTTTCATATAAGGCCTTTATCATGTTGAGATATGCTCCCTCTATTCCCACTTTGCTGAGAGTTTTTATCACTCTCAACAAACTTGGGTTTTGTTGAATGATTTTTCTGCATCTTTTGATATGATCATGTGATTTTTGTCTTTCAATTTATGTATCTGATGTATCATGTTTATTGATTTGTCAATATTGTACCAGTCTTGCATCCCTGGAATAAATCCTACTTGGTCATGGCATATTATCTTTTTAATATATTGCTGGGTCTCATGTGCTAATATTTTGTTGAGGATTTTAGCCTCTATGTTCATCAGGGATATTGGCCTGTAATTCTCTTGCTTTGTGGTGTCTTTATCTGGTTTTAGAATTATGGTAATACTGGTCTCATAAACAGAGCTTGGAAGTGATCCTTCTTCTTGGATTTTTTGGAATAGTCTGAGGAGTATAGATTTTAGTTCTTCTTTTAATGCTTGGTAGAACTCCCCTGTAAAGCCATCCAGTCCAAGGCTTATGTTTGATGGAAGATTTTTTATCTCTGTTTCAATTTCATCAGTAGTTATTGGCCTATTCAGATTTTTTTATTCTTCTTGGTTGAGTTTTGTGAGCTTGTATTTTTCTAAGAATATGTCCATTTCATCTAGGTTGTCTATTTTGTTGGAATAGAGTAGTTCATAGTATTTTTTCATAATTGTTTGTATTTCTGTGGGATCAGTTGTTACTTCACCTCTTTCATTTCTGATTTTGCTTATTTGGGTCCTCTCTCTTTGCTTCTTGGTGAGCCTGGCTAGAGGTTCATCAATCTTGTTTATCCTTTCAAAGAACCAGCTCTTGATTTTGTTTATCTTTTGTATTTTTTTTTTTGTCTCTATGTCATTTATCTCCACTGTGATCATTATTATTTCCTTCCTTCTGCTTATGCTGGGCTTTTCGTGTTGCTCTCTTTCTAACTCTTTGAGTTGTAGGATTAGAAAATTTATTACCACTGTTTCTTGTGTTTTTTTTCTGCAGTAGGCCTGTAGAGCTATGAACTTCCCTCACAAGACTGCTTTTGCTGTGTCCCATAGGTTTTGGATTGTTGTGTTTTCATTGTCGTTTGTTGCCATGATGTTTTTTATTTCTTCTTTGATCTCACTGGTAACCCAGTCATTGTTTAATAGCATGGTATTTAGTCTCCATGTGTTTGATTTTTCTGGATTGTTTTTGTTGTAGTCGATTTCCAGTTTTATGCCTTTGTGGTCTGAGAAGATGCTTGGTATGATTTCAATCTTCTCTGCCCCATGTGATGTGAGAAGAATCTATATCCTGTAGCTTTGGGGTGAAATGTTCTGAAGATGTCAATTAAGTCCATTTGATCTAGTGAGTCATTTAGGATCGCTGTTTCTTTGCTGATTTTTTGTTCATAGGATTTATCCAGTGATGTCAGTGGTGTATTAAAGTTCCCTACTATGATTGTATTGTTGTAGATCTCTCCCTTGATATCTTCCAGGAGTTTTTTTATGTATTTGGGTGCTCCTGCATTGGGTGCATATATGTTTATCAGGGTTATATCCTCTTGTTGTATTGCTCTCTTTAGTATTATGAATTGGCCTTCCTTATCTCTTGTTATGTCCTTCACTTTGAAATCTAATTTTTCAGATATAACTATTGATACCCCAGCTTTTTTTCATTTCATTTTCCTGAAATACCTTTCTCCATCCCTTCACCATCAGTCTGTGTGAGTCTTTTGATCTGAGGTGGGTTTCCTGTAGACAGCAGATAAATGGGTCATGTTTTATTATCCACTCAGCTACCCTATGTCTTTTGATTGGGGCATTTAAACAATTTACATTGAAATTTATTATTGATAGGTACTTGTTTGTTGCCATTTTTATTTTTTTATGCCTGTGCTCATTCTTCACTTCCTATATCTTCTTTTTACAGCAGATCCTTTAGCATTTCTTGCATTGCTGGTTTGGTGGTGATAAACTCCCTTAGTCATTTTTGGTCTGTGAAGCTCCTGATTTCACCCTCAATTTTGATTGATAGCCTGGCTGTGTACAGTATTCTTGGATTCAGACCCTTCCTTTCCATGACTTTGTATATTTCATTCCATTCCCTTCTTGCCTGATGTGTTTCTATTGAGAAATCAGTTGCCAGTCTGATGGAAGAACCTTTTGTAGATAACTTTCTGTCTCTCCCTGGCTGCTTTTAAGATTCTTACTTTGTCAGTGGTTTTTGCCAATTTAATTATAATGTGCCTTGGTGTCGATCTTTTGGGGTTCATTTTGTTTGGGACTCTGTGAGCTTCTTGGACTTTTGTGAGTTTTTTTCTTCCCTATATCAGGGATGTTTTCTGTCATTATTTCTTCAAACAGGTTTTCTATTCCTTGCTCGGTTTCCTCTCCTTCTGACACCCCTATTATGCAGATGTTGTTTTGTTTAGTGTTGTCCCAAAGTTCCCTTAGGCTCTCCTCTTGTTTCTTAAGTTTTTTTTTTTCCTAGATGCTGCTCTTACTGGATATTTTTTCCTACCTTGTCTTGTAGCTCACTGATGCAGTCCTCTGCTTCATCTAGTCTACTGTTGATGCTTTCCATTGAGTTATTTATTGCAGTGATGTTATTTTTCATTTCTTCTTGGTTCTTCTTCATTTCCTCTTGGTTCTTACACATATTGTTGAATTTGTCTTTCATTCTTTTCAGCGACCTTACGACCATTTCTCAGAATTCTTTCTCTGACATTTTGCTTGCCTCCATTTCGTTTATTTCCTTTTCTGGTGATGCCTCATTTTCGTTTGTATGTGGGCTGGTTTTTGTCTTCCCATGATCTCACCTCTCCAGGTGTCTGGTTATGTAGTTGTCTCTCTCCTGCATTGACTTAAAGGCACAAAATACAACACAACAAGGCATAGTGCACATGGCATTGAACAAAAATGTATTCACGATACTAATAACCCCAAATAAAGGTGGCCACCAGAGAAAAGAGAATTAGGGGATTTAAAAAAAGTAGTGCAAAAATTATATTGAATGAGGGAAAAAGGGTAAGAGAGAAAAGAAAGAGAATAAAAATGAAGGGGAAAAGTTATTTATATGGGGAGAAAACTCCAAAGAACAACAACTATTCCAAATGAATTGCAAACAACTAACATGCAGATATGAATGAAAACTATAAACAACAACTAATAACAAGCAAGGAGAGGAAAAACAGGAGCAAAAAAGAGAAAAAATCACAAAAACAAACAAACAAACAAAAATCCAATCTATTCAACAATCAAACTAACAGCAAGAATATGATAGAAAGAAGGGCAAAACAAATCAAAATACAACAATAATATAAATAAAACAACAACAAAAAAGGAGGAAGAGAGAAAAGTGTGTATGGACTTGGAGCAGGGGATCAGAAATTAGATATATAAGTAGGATGTATTTTTAATAGGGTAAAAAGAAGGAATATGGAAAATCTGAAGCAGGAATAGGGTAAGAGAAATAGGACAACAATAGAGGAAAAGTGAGGAAGAAAGTGTTGAAATAAAGGTAATGTTGAGATAGAGTAAAATGATGCTAAAGGAAAAATGAAAATAGAACGTAGAACACTAATCCCAAAATAAAATAAATTAAAGAGGAAATAAAACTTTTAAAAAGGTAAAATAATAGCAGTAATAATACTGATTAAAAATAAAAATATAATTAAAAAGATAAAATCAAGTGAGAAAAAAGGAAAAAAAGTTAGTTTCTTAAGTAAAAGAGAAAAAATAAAAAATGTGCAGTAGTAAAGTTCATTCACTTCCTCTACTGTTCTTTTTGGCATGCCTGTTTCCTGTCAGGTAGTCAGGACATTATTGAAGTTCCCTGCATTCCACAGTTCTTCTGTGTCATAAGCCACAATCCAGTTTCAACAGGCAGTATTTCTTTGTTTCTCAGCCTGCTTGTGGTTGTATTTACACAATAGTCATTTTGTGATTCAACCCTTGGGTGTCAGTGTTTCTGTATTGACATCTGGGGCTACAAGTCCTCTCTACCCAGTATTTAATTTTTTTTTACCTTCTGCACTTAATACTGGTTTGGGGTTATGGACTGCGCCAGAGCTGGTTTTCTGACAATTTCTCCCTGCTCTGATCACCAGGATCCACAAAAACAATTTTCCCCTGCAGTGCCTGAGAATGCGTTTAATTGGGTGATCTTATATACTGGGCTTAGTAATCAAAAGCAAGTATTTCAAGAGAAAACGTCTTTTCCCCCGGACACAGTGCAACTGGTTTACTGGTAAAGATTCAGGCTGCCTTTTGTGCCCAGCCCAGCTATGGGTTGATTTCTAGAGTTCCCTTCTGTCAGCAGACCTGTGGACCCCCTTCCACATTCGGGGACTATGCTGGCCCCAATGGCCAAGGATTTTGTGGGGTGCAGACTTCCTCTGAACCTCTGGATCCCACTGTGCACGTTTCTCCCTGGATCGCAGACCTCACCTTTTTCTGTGCAAAATCTGACCATTCCATGAGAAGGTGCAGAGCACTGCTGAGATCTGGTGTTTGTGGGTTCACAGCTGGTCCCTGGGTATTGTGGTTGTAGGGTCCTGGGAGGTATCCGATTCTTCCTGGTTGAAGGTAAGTCTAGGCTTCCGATCACAGCCACTCTCCTCTTTAAGATGATGCACTCTCTGAGGCAGAGCCAGTCACTCCAGGAGAGATTTCAGCAGCAGTGGAGGCTGCCCGGTCAGGGGAGCCCGGCCTGGCAGTCCCTAACAGTCCCTTGGAATATAGCTGTCCCTCACAAATAGACACTCCCTGTATGTCCACACACTCTCTTTTCATTCTCTCACTCACAAACTATCTTGCAGCCTGCCTTCCTGTCGGCAGCCATCTTCGATCTCATGAGAGTTTTGTGTTGTTGTTTTTTTAAAAAAACATGGTGGGGCAATTGCTTCTGCCTGGAGGCTAATTGTTATTTTCAGTCTCTTATTGGGCCTCAGAAACCCTGCACTGTGGGGCAAGGTGTTTTCCAAAGGTGGGTCAACTATATTCCCCCCAGGCAAGGTTGCCTGTATAGCTAATGCCTGCATGAGAAAGATGACCTCTGCATAGTGAGGTAATGACTTGGTACAGGAAACCAGGGTATCTGCCTTCTGAGCTCTAACCCCTAAGCCCCACTCCTGGTTTTTGCTCACACAGCTCTAGTCCACTCTGCCCTCCTTCTGCCTGAGCATGAGTTGGGTGGAATTTTGTGCATTGGCCCTTTAAAAGGGTGCCTGAATTTCCAGCCATCTCTCATTGGCAGACAGCAACCCCACTGCTTTTCACAGCGAGATGTTTTGTGGGTTCCCTTCTCAATTCTGGTGCTCTCTGCTGGGCGGGGGGCGGGGGAGCTCTTGGTGATTAGATCCCAGAGTTCTCAGTGGAAACCCCCCACAGCTAAAATATCTCTCTGGAACTTCAGGTGCTGTCTGTGGGAGCCTGGCCAGCCCTTTCACACCTTTACCCCTCCTACCAGTCTATGTGGTCTCCACTTTCTGTCCTCGGTTATCAGGGTTCTCTCCAGTAAGTCTTCCTTTGATCATTCAGGAAGTTTTTCTGTATTTTGTTGTAATTCCAGTTTGGTCTGGGAGCATGTCCAAGCAGCATCCACTTACTCCGCCACCAGTTTTAATCTTCTCAGCTGAGTTTTGTGCTCCGAGGGATCTGGCTTTGGATCCCATTCTTCAGTTATGTCTGCCAATTCAGAGCTTCCATTTAAGTACTTAGGTTCTAACCACTGTCAGGAACTTTTCTTTGGCTTTCAGCAACCTACTTGAAGCTCAAATTAATACATTGTTTGTGTCTGTCTCCACAGGACTTTGCTGCAAGAAGAAGGGGCCAATCTCCCCTCTAAAACGGGCTTGTTAGCAGCATGAGGCCCAGGGCTGGGTCAGCAAACTTACCCTGGTTCCCCAGGCTCTTCCTCTTCCTGCCTTTGTCTGCTAGGCAGTTGTCAATCTTAATCACTCAAAAGTCTATTTCTGAAAGAGCTTAAGGTGGTAGAGGTGCTGTTTAGCTTTTAGGGGATGTAGTGTGTGTGTTTCCCTGACCCAGATCTACTCCTCTGTGAATGGTCCAAAATATTACTCTGCCCTCAGCTGGACAGAAATCCTTTTATGGAGATCAGTGAGGTCTGCTTGAAATATGGAGTTTCTATCAGCTCTCCTTTGTGGGGAAAGTACCAGTATGATTCCTAGGACAGTAGGGTAGACAGTCCCTCCCTCACTGAGGCTGCTAAGACTTTTCAAACATCTAGGCTTGGCTTCTCTTGTTTCCTCTGAAAAGTTAAAAATTTAGGGTGTGGCATTTAGATCTCCCAAGGGTGGAGCTGGCTGTATCACTTACGGGGAGTTTTTTTCTTTTCTTTTCTTTTCTTGCCCTGTGGCTACTGGGAGAAGCTAGCTATTCTCAGAGAAAAATGGCAGTTTCAGTTGGGGGGGCGGGGCTATGACCAAATACTTATGGCTGCTGCTCTTCCATGTATTCCCCCAATGCTTGCCACCCCTCCTCTCCTTAGGCATCTCCAGTGGAGTCCATGCCTCCCTTCCTGCACCAAATCCTTGGATGAGTAGCTGCAAATGAAAATTTCTGTGCTCTGGGTTTTAAACAAACAAACAAAAAACAAACAAAAAAAGAAAGAAAACTTAAACTGTGCTTTGTCTATGACTGGCTGTGGTCTACTGGCTCCAGACTCCTTCTGGGCCAGAAGCCCTGCCACCTTTAATGGCTGGATATTACATGGGCAAAGGGTCTTGGCTCTGGTGCTCAAGGATATGGAGCCCAGCCTGGGTTCCAGGCCTATATCTTCTGAGGGAACAGACCCTCCTGTGGCTAGGGTCTCCCTCCTCACTCTTGGCCTGCAAACATGCCACCACTATAAGCTGGGTCAGCTCCTCCAGCGACCTAGCCCTTCCTATAGGTGTCCAGGTGTTTTCTTCCTTCCTTAATATAAGTCTCCTCAGCTGGACCTCATAGATTTAGAATACTATGCCATACACCTGAAACTAGTACAATATAATATCGAATGTAAACTGTAATTGAAAATCATTTAAACATATTTTTAAATTAATAAAAATCCAGAATATATAATAAAGTAATTTTATTTCAAAGAATATTAAAGAAATAGCATGCTGAGATATCTACTAGCATGTCACTATCATGGGTTGTTTGGGTTTGCACTTTAATAAGTGTGCTGTATATCTCACATTCCTCAAGGGTTCTCAAAAGCACTAAATAACTCCAATTTAGTTGTATTTCCAGTCTGGTCCTGGATGGAGGTGCATGACAGGTCTGCCTATTCAGCCATCATTTTTTCTCTCTTTTTCCAAAGACAGATTTATGTCATATTATAGTTATTGCAGATATATTAAAATGTCATTCATTCTTATTAAAATTTTGAAATTTTGGTAGTTATTGGATCTGCCCTTAGATCTTGTTATTTACTGCATTGATAAACACATATGTTACTCAATAATAAATTTGCTTTTTAACTATACTTTTGCTATGTATTTCTGAGTAAGTCATTTACTTTGTTTTCTTTTTTAAAATTTTATGTATTTTTAAATATTCTGAGAAGAGATCTAGAGGTTTCACCAGACTACCAAAGGGGTTCATGATACAAATGCAATTAAGAACCTCTGGACTAGGAAGCTAGGGCAGATTAACAATATAATTTACATTTTAAAGTATCACTCTGTGTATTTTTTTTTAAAAAAAAATACATTATTGATGGAGGGGATAGATTAATTAGGAGTTTATTTTAGTCATCCAAGGTGGAGATTATGATGGCTCAGTCCAGACTTGTAGCAGAATAAGAGGTGAGAGTATTGTGATTGTTTTTTTATATATTGTATTACAGAGAGGAAGAGAGAGGGATAGAGAGTTAGAAACATCGATGAGAGAGAAACATCGATCAGCTGCCTCTTGCACACCCTCTACTGGGGATGTATCTGCAACCAAGGTACATGCCCTTGACCAGAATTGAATCTGGGACCCTTCAGTCCGCAGGCCGACGCTCTATCCACTGAGCCAATCTGGTTAGGCCAGTAGTGTGATTCTTGTTGTATTTTGAAGATAGAGCCAATGGACTTAGTTTATGGATGGGATTTGAGGGATGGGATGTGTCAAGAATAACTCTAAAATATTTTTGCAAACCTTACATTTTCTTACGTGTTTGAATTATAAAAACAAAGTTAGAAATTCTCACAGATAACTCCATGCCACATACTTCCCCAGAAACAATGAAATAGAATACCAAAAGGTAAAGAAGATGATGGCAGAGGGGAACACATAATTATCTCAAAGTAGTATCCAGTTATGCCTGTTTTGACATTTTATTACCCTCAAGAATTTTATTCAAATTTAAAGAACCATAACCTAGTGCAACAATAAAAATAATTTACATACTTACTCCTCAGAGAGAGATAGATGATATAGATATAACAATGATTCATTCTCTTTTTTTTTATTTCTACCATCATCTTTTCTAGGTTTATTTTCATTAACAATATTACATTTTTGAAAGATAACCTCCAAATGGGAGAAATTGCGTTAGAGCTACCCGGGGATGTTCATTGTTAGATTTGGGATGCACTTATCTGACTGTGGTTCCCACAGAGGGCAATCAAGATTGACATCTGGTTGAATGTTTGCTGACACCCTCCTACCTGGGATATTATATGTTTATTCTAATTCCTCCAGTCATCTTACAACTTGCCAGTAGAAAACAAATGTGAGTTTATAAGTCATCAATGTCAAGAGTTCAGTCAGTGTAACTGGCCTTAAATATGTAATTCCCACTCCTTCCTTCTATATTACAGGCATCAATAGATAGCCTGGGAAACTGACTTAACTTCAGGCATAGGTGGGTTCGTATCTCTTTTTGAATTATTTCCATATAAATGAGCAACATCTAAAATAGAGTTACTCCACCACCATCACTATGAAGCTCAAATCCATGTGTTCATGGAAGGGGTAATAGAACTTTCCATTGTTCTACTGAAACTCTCATAGTGCCTAATGGCTGAACTATCTACTAGCATATCACTATTATGGATTGTTTGGGTTTGCATGTTAATGAGTATGCTGTATATATCACCTTCCTCAATGGTTCTCAAAAGCACTAAATAACTCTAAAGCATATGTATCTGAAATCTTACTCCCTGCCCACCCCACTCATTAAAAGAAAGTTGCCAAGTCTTCCAGTATTCCCCAGTTTAGGAACTAGATTTTTACTTTCAAAATTTGAAACTTTACCTCCTATATATAGCTCTGAAGTGTGAGCTTCCCTCCACCACTGCCAAAACTATGATTAAAACTGCCATCATCATTAGAGGTCCAGGGTGGCAGCATAGAAAGATCCTGAACTCACGTCCTTCCACAAACACGCCAAAGTTACACCAATAGATAGAGAAACTTCTTCTGAACACATTCTGCACAGCAAATGAGAGAGAGACCACACAGAAACAATTATGGGAGGATAGATAGATAGATAGATGATAGATAGATAGATAGATAGATAGATAGATAGATAGATAGATAGATATGAAAAATCCCACCCTCAATGCACTGACTTGCAATAAGAGCAGCACTGAGGGATCACTCCTGATCTGGGTCACAGAAAAACACACACACAAAATAATCCACAAAAAAACAAACAATATGGGAAGGAAATCCATTTACTAACCCTAGGTCATCTAACAAATGGGAGGAGAACTGCAGGAAACCTCTCTGGCGTATGAGGCACTACAGAGTACCATTTGTTATGATCCCCCTCCATCTTGATTCCACATGCAGGAGCTCCATCAAGGCACAAACTCATAAATATAGGGAACAAACTGATGGTTGTCAGAGGGCAGAGGTTAGGGAAATAGATAGAAAGGGGGAAGGGCATTACTAGTAGGAAGAACAATCTTCCAGTTATAAGATTAGTAATAGGGATGTATTATACCATACCTATATCATATCATAGGGAATATAATCAATATTATTGTCAGTATGTACAATGACAGATAGTAGAATCAATGTGGGGATTACTTTGTAAGTTAAGTGTTGAATTACTATGTTGTACACCTGAAACTAATGCATTATTCATCAAATATAATTTAAAAAGAAAAATATGCTGTCATTTCTTACATGGACCACCACAGTAGTATCTTAATTTGTCTTTCTGCTTTGATCCTGTCATTCTCCCTTCAATTCTCTACACATAAACTATAGTAATATGTCTAAAAAAATATATTGTCACTTCACCAATTCTTGCTTAAAACCAATTAAAGGACTCTTTTTATACCTGTGTGAACTGATCCATGTTTCTCTCTATTACCTCATCTCCCATGTCTTCTTTGCAATCTCTTCACTCCCTTCACACAAGATATTAATTCCTAAAAAATGTCATATTTTCTCCTCTTACAAACTCTTACTCTCCATATATTAATAACCTTACCTCTTTGACATTATTAACCTTTTCTCTTCAACTCTTTAGCACCTATTCATCCCTCAGATCCCATCCCAAACAAGACATCCTTTATATTCAAATCCAGGTCAAAACTCATTCATATACTTTTATTACAGTATGAACCTTCTGCCACTGGAATTTTACAGTGACTTATGTGATTCTTTGATTAATGTATGTTTCATAGCCAATAACAATAACATTTATGTTTTATGAATGAACTATAGTAACTATTTTTGTAAGCACAGTCCTTGCATATAGTAAGTGCTCGATAAATATTTATTCAATAAGTGAATCAATTGTTTAGTCTTTATTTTTATAATTCTGTGCATTATCTAGCACATTCGTGAAAATCTAATAAGAGTATAATCAATATTTTTGGGACAATGGCTTTATATTGGACCCTGCATTAAACTAAAAAAAAAAAGTTCAAAATTTCCATATTTTCTTTTCAACCAGAAACAAAATTTGAAGATTTAAACTTAAAACTTGCAAAGCAGAAAACTAAAATAATACAGTAATCAGGTTCTTAAAAATATGGAAGTGATGAAACTTTAGATGAATGAAAATATAAAATCAAATGCAGTAAATATTATTTTACTCAAAGAAATTGAAAAGTATAACACTGTTTTTTTTCCATTTTTTATTGTTTAAAGTATTACAAATAGTAGAACACATGTCTCCTTTTTTCTCTATTGACCTCTCCCTGATCTCCCCCACCAACCTGGCACATGCCCTCACCCTCCTAGTGTCTATGTCCCTTGCTTATGCTTATATATATGCATACAAGTCATTTGGTTGATCTCTTAACCCCTTCCAACCCTCTCCCATCTTCCTACTGAAGTTTGACAATCTGTTCCATGTCTCTTTGTCTCTGCATCTATTTTTGTTCGTCAGTTTATGATGTTCATTGTATTGCACAAATGAGTGAGGTCATGTGCTGTTTATCTTTCTCTGACTGGCTTATTTCACTTAGCATAATGCTCTCCAGATCCATCCATTCTGTTGCAAATTGTAAGAATCCCTTCTTTTTTACAGCAGCATAGTATTTCATTATGTAGATGTACCATCGTTTTTTAATCCACTCATCTGCTGATGGGAACTTAGGCTGTTTCCAAATCTTAGCTATTGTAAATTGTGCTGCTATGAACAAAGGGATGCATATATCCTTTCTGATTGGTGTTTCTGTTTTCTTGGGATATATTCCTAAAAGTAGTATTAATGGGTCAAATGGGAGTTCCATTTTTTTTGTTTTTGTTGTTTGAGGAAATGCCATACTGTTTTCCACAGTGGCTGCACCAGTCTGCATTCCCACCAGCAGTGCAAGAAGGTCCCCTTTTCTCTGCATCCTATCCAGCACTTGTCGTTCGTCATTTGTTGATTTGTTGATGATAGCCATTACAAACAGAAGAATATACCGTGTTCATGGATTGGTAGAATCAACATCATTAAAATGTCCATACTACCCAAAGCAATCTACAGATTCAATGCAATCCCCATTAGAATACCAACTGCATATTTCAAAGACCTAGAACAAACTCTCCAAATAATCATTTGGAATAAAAAAAAGACCCTGAATAACTGCAGCAATATTGAGAAAGAAGAACAGTGATGGAGGGATCACAATACCAGATATCAAGCTATATTACAAAGCCACTGTTCTCAAAACTGCCTGGTACTGGCACAAGAACAGACATATAGACCAATGGAACAGAACAGAGAACCCAGAAATCGACCCAAGCCACAACACTCAATATATTTTTGATATGTCTCCTTAAGTAAGGACAAATAAAGCAACATTATATTAATGGAAATTATTTGTACTAAAGAGCTTTGGCTCAGTGAAGAAAACCACACACAAAAAAATCACACACAAAAAAAGGGCAACCTATTGAATGGGAGAATGTATCAGCAACTTTGACATTTGATAAAGGGTTAATATCCAAAATATATAAAGAAGGTACATGACAGTATATTTTGCAAAAAAAAAACAAAAAAGTTACAGATGACAAATGAGCACATGAAAAGATGCTCAATACCACATATCATCAGCTAAATGAAAATCAAAACCCCAATGAGATGAAACCTCATACCTGTCAGAAAGGCTATTATCAAAAAGAAAAAAATAACACGTGTTGATAAGAATATGGAGAAAAAAACTCTAGTACACTATTGATAGGAATATAAAACGGTGCTGACACTATAGAAAAGAGCATGAAATTTTATCAAATATTTAAAAATAGAATTACCATATCATTCAGCAATGTTATATCTAGGTATTTACCCAATTAAAACAAAAACACTAATTGGAAGAGTTATATGCACCACTATATTCATTATAGCATTATCTACAATAGATAAGATATAAAAGTAATCTAAGTGTCCATTGATAGATGAATGGATAAAGAAAATATTTTGCCGTTTGGGATGACATGTATGACTGAGAGGGTAATATGCTAAGTGAAATAAGTCAGACATAGAAATATGATATAATTTTATATGTGGAATTAAAAAAAGGAAACAAAACAAAAATAGACCCACAGTTACAAAAAAATAATTGGTGGATGTCAAAGGGCAAAACAAATGGGGATTGAGTGAAATAAGTGGAGGGATTAAGAGGTACACACTTCCAGTTATAAAATAAACTAGAGGCCCGATGCACGAAATTCTTTCATGGGTAGCATCCCTAGGCCTGGCAGGTGATCAGGGCCTATTAGTGCCTTCCAACTGCTGGCCAGGGCCTTATTTTGTTCCACACCACCTCCTGGTCGTCAGCACACATCATAGCGAGTGATCAAACGTCTTGTCTCCCAGTTGAACTCCGAGGGGACAGTTTGCATAATATATATATATATATATATTAGAGGTCTGGTGCATGAAATTCATGCAAGGGGCTTGGCCCTCACAGCCGCGATGGCTTGCCTCTACCCTCACAGCCCCAGCTTTGTTCGGAAGGTTATCTGGAAGGCTGTCTGGAAGGACGGCA
>NW_006298350.1:145778-148616 GCF_000327345.1 Myotis davidii
CTCTGTAAAAAAATCAATACAAATATATTTTTTAAAAAAAGATATATTGTAGAGTATGTGTGAAAAGTTCCTTGGTTCTAAGTAAGATCCATTCAAGCCAACTGAGGGAAAGGGGCTTAGTTCTAGGAAACACTTTAGCTGCTACTGGATCTGGGAAGACAGGCAAAGAGCAGGGTAGCTCCATCAATGGCTTCTGTCTTTCAGGGTGGATTCATCTTTCTCTCGTGGCTTGCTTGGTCTCTGTTACTTGGCATCCTTCCTTCAACCCCTGCCTTAGAGATCTGGTTCAAATTCTGAAGGAACTAGCTTCATTGATTTGGCTCATTATTATTCATCCATTGGGCAGAACCTCGTGGGTCTTTGGCCAGACTAAGAAAATGAGTCTGGGGCCACCAGTCTATTCAATGACCACAAGTCTTGCACAAGAATCAGTCTCCTGGACACCTCAATTATAATGGGACTAGGGGCCCAGTGAACAAATTTGTGCACCTTAAAAGGAACTGTGGGCCACGAGACTGTGGTGGACACAGAGGTGGGTCCTGGCCTAGTCTCCACACCCTCACCTGGCCCCTTCTGCCACGGCCCTCCTATCTCCTGTCTGCCGGCAGCCCCACTTCTGCTGCTACCACTCCCATGCACTGACGTCACCAGCCCCGCTTTCACCCGCTGATGGAGTGGAGCGATTGGGGTCAGTGCCAGAAGTGAGTGTGAGCAGGGCCAGCACTGTCAGGGATAACAAATGGCAGCTGCTGCCCCAATTGTCCCTCAGGAGCAGGGGGAGGTAGAGAAACCCTCAGGGGCGATCAGGGATGGCAGCCACTGCTTGCATCCACTAACAGTGCCAAGCGATTGCGACCAGAGCAGGGCGCTGGCAGTGGGTGCTAGTGGCAGCTCCGATGCCAGCAGCAGGTGCAAGCAGGGCCATTGCCGGCACCAGATGCGAGAGGCTGCTGTTGGTCATAATTGCCCCTCAGGAGCAGGGGGACGTGGAGAATCCCTGAGGGGAGATTGGGGCTGGCAGCCACCACTCGCACCTGCTAATGGCACAGAGCAATCAGGGTCGGTGCCAGGCACCAGCAGCAGGTGTGAGTGGTGGCTCTAGCTCCAGCAGTGAGTGTGAGCGGGGCCAATGCTGGCAGCAGGTACGAGTCCTGGACAGGACTGCGGTGCACGGGAGCAAAGTATTTTCAGTAACCACCAGAGGCTCTCCCTGATGACAGCAATCAGTGCCCCACCTTGGTCTGGTGCCCCCACTCACCTGCTCCACCATCCTGCCATGGCCAAAGCCCACCATGTTATGTGCATGCTCCCTGGTGGTCAGCATACATCATAGTGACTGGTTGTTTGGTTGTTCCACTGTTTGGTCTATTTGCATATTAGGGTTTAATATATATAGATGAGTCAGGAGAATGCAATGTACAGTATATTGTATACAGTCAATAACATTGCAAAAACATTATAAGGCAGTGATGGCGAATCTATGACACGTGTCAGAGATGACACGTGAACTCATTTTTTTGCGTGATTTTTCTTTGTTAAATGGCACTTAAATATATTAAATAAATATCAAAAATATAAATCTTTGTTTTACTATGGTTGCAAATATCAAAAAATTTGTATGTGTGACACGGCACCAAAGTTAAGTTAGGGTTTTTCAAAATGCTGACACGCCGAGCTCAAAAGGTTCGCCATCACTGTTATAAGGTGACAGGTGGTAACTACAGTTATCACATGCATATCAAATACTAGAGGCCCAGTGCATGAATTCATGCACCAGTGGGGTCCCTCAGCCTGGCCTGTGGTATCAGGCTGAAACTGGCTCTCTGACATTCCCCAAGGGGTCCTGGATTGCGAGAGGGCACAGACCAGTCCAAGGGACCCCACTGGTGCACAATCAGGGGCAGGGAGCTACACATGAGGTTAACCAGCTGGGGATGGACAGTGGGAGGGCTCCAGAGTGTGTATGGCCCATCTTGCTCAGTCTCGATCTGCTGGACCCCAGCAGCAAGCTAACCTACCAGTCGGAGCATCTGCCCCTTGGTGGTCAGTGCACATAATAGCGAGTGGTTGAGCGGCCTTAGCATATCATTAGCATATTACACTTTGATTGGTTGAACAGCTGACCAGATGACCAGACACTTAGCATATTAGGCTTTTATTCTATAGGATTGTATATCAGTGTGAAATCACTATAATGCAAATCTAAAACTAACAAGATATTGTATCTCAATTACATGCCAATGGAGATAAACAGAATACAATTGGTGTGAATTTGCACAACTTCATATTTCCATTTGGCAGAAAGTTTGGAAAACTTCAAAATTTTTGTTCTGCAGATGGGTATTACATTGCAAATTGCCAAACCCTAATGGCTAGGCATTGTATGAAAACTTTGACTATCTATCCTGGTTTTTGAATAGTGATAAAACGTCTTCCTTTATTTACTACTCTACAGTGAATCAAATTCAATATGCTTATATTTAATTATCATTTCCAAAGTTATTAATAGATAATGTAAATTGTATCAACTGAGCCATAAATATGATAAAAAATTGTAAAGGGAAGATCAATGTTTAGTTAGGACAAATTAAAAAAAAGAAGATAATCAAAGAGTATATTTCATTTGCTGTTCACTTAATAAACAACACTGTGTAGAAGCATTGATATGAACAGACTTTTTTTTGGTTAATCCTTACTGAGGATATTTTTTATCCATTAATTTTTAGAGAGAGTGGAAAGGAGGGAGGGAGGATTGAAGGGGGGGAGAAGAGAGAAACATCAATGTGAAAGAGACACATTGATTGGCTGCCTCCCACACATGCTCCAATGGGGACAGGG
>NW_006298350.1:148908-149374 GCF_000327345.1 Myotis davidii
CTGTGGAAAGGATCCGCAGGACTGCTGGCACTGGGGATTCAAGATCTGGGATCCATAATCGCAGAAGACTGATCCCAGAGGGGGCAGCCTGGAGGGCTGACCAGACCACGCAGTGCCGGTAAGAGAGGATTGAAGGGGGGGAGAAGAGAGAAACATCAATGTGAAAGAGACACATTGATTGGCTGCCTCCCACACATGCTCCAATGGGGACAGGGGGTCAGAACTGCAACCCAGGAGACAAGATGGTGGTAGAATAGGTGGATGTGTCCCAAGGCTTCTCCCGGAGCAAATAGAATGAGCAGCTGAAACGAATAACATCCACCCCGAATTGGCAAAGGAAACTCAGCTGATGAGATAGTTTGCAGCTGGGAAGGGCAGAGTTGCTCTGGAAAGGTAAAAACCAGGGATCTGGGCAGGAAAGTTTGCCAGATCAATGAGCCCAGAGGGTCAGAGGGAAACCCAGCTG
>NW_006298350.1:149423-150235 GCF_000327345.1 Myotis davidii
ACAGCCGCTGACTGTGGAAAGGAGATCCGCAGGACTGCTGGCACTGGGGATTCAAGATCTGGGATCCATAATCGCAGAAGACTGATCCCAGAGGGGGCAGCCTGGAGGGCTGACCAGACCACGCAGTGCCGGTAAGAGAGGAGTTCACAGAGACTCAGTCTTTCCCATTTCTGTGGCCTGAGGGTTGTTTTGTTTTTTCACTGAACCCTGTTCATAGGACATTTCAGATACAGACACTCACCCATGCTGAGGTGTGGGAGAAGGTGTGGACGAGTGGAATCTGGGGAGAGGCTGAGGATAGGAGTGGGTCCAGGAGAGGTGGCAGCAAGTTGAGCGCTGAGTCACACCTGAGCCCAAGACCTGGGCAGCCATTTTCTCCTGAAAATATAGCCTCTTCCTCCAGTCTCCAGGCAACAAATACAGCCACACCTAGATTCCACCCTGAATGGTACAAAGGATTAAAAAAATCTGAATAGTCCCTGGGAGTCCACAGGGTCTGGCCTATAGAGAGGCCTTCAGTCCCAGCAACAGAAAAATAAAAATAAATCTCAGACACTCCAGAAGACTGGGTCTTAAGCCAGCCAAAGGAATGACATTTCAATTTTTCAATTTTATTTTTTATTATTTTGTTAACTTTTTTTTGCTTTTTTCTTTGTTTTCCCTTTTTTTGTTGCTTTTTTTCTTTCTTCTTTCTTTGTTCTCCTTTTTTTTTGCTTGTTCCTTTATTTCCTACTTCTGCTCACATTATTTTTTCAACCACATGAGCAACAGACATGTGAGCGGTGCGCTCTTGTCCAGGGCGCATCAGCCCC
>NW_006298350.1:170606-172702 GCF_000327345.1 Myotis davidii
ACACTATTTTTCCATCACTCTATTTTATTTTATTTTTATTTGCTATTTTTATACCATTTTTGAAATAATTTTTTTTGTAAATTTATTATTTTCTTCTCATTCTCTTTCCTCTTATCCATCCATCCCCTTTCTACTTCCCCTATACTGAACTGAGTTCCCCTATACTGAACTGAGATCCTCCCCATATTCATTCAATTCTTAACCTTATCTTCTGTATATAAGCTCAGCCTCTACAGAGTCTACCCCCACCCTCTTTGCTGGGGGTTTGGTGTATGTATTGTTTGTATATTTTTTGTTAGTTTAATGTTTGTATTTGTTTGGTTTATCTATTGGTTCTGTGGTGTTTTCTCCATATATATATATATTCTCCTTTTTTCTCTCTCTTATCTTTTTTTTTCACTCAGATATCATTTGTGCTCTCTTTTCTCTTCCCTAATTCTCTTTGTTCAGGTGGTCACTTGTATTGGGGTTATCGGTGTCATGAGTACATTCATGCTTTGTTCCCTTTGGGTCATGTCTTGTCGAGGTGAATTTTATCCTGTCTGGCTAATGTGCTAGAGAGTGAGCCACATAACCAGACACCTGGAGAGGAAACTCCATCCACAAACGGGTCAATTACACCCTAGACCAGAGGTTCTCAACCTTATGGCCCTTTAAATACAGTTCCTCATGTTGTGACCCAACCATAAAATTATTTTCGTTGCTACTTCATAACTGTAATGTTGCTACTGTTATGAATTGTAATGTAAATATCTGATATGCATGATGGTCTTAGGCAACCCTGTGAAAGGGTCATTCAACAGCCAAAGGAGTTGCGACCCACAGGTTGAGAACCACTGCCCTAGACCCAGCTACAGAGGCAGGAAGAAGGCGACCGTGGGGGAACATAACAAGAGTGTGTGGTTGTGTGCGGTTGTGTGGTGTGTGTGTGTGTGTGTGTGTGTGTGTGTGTGTGTGTGTGTGAATGAGGCACAGTTAGACCCTGCAGGACCTTCGGGGGCAGGCTAACCGGGCTAGCCTAACTAGGCAGCCTCTGCTACCATTGCAAACAGGACCAGGAGGCAAGCTCTCCTGCAGCGGCCGCAGGTTCCTGTGAGTTCTAAAGCACGCTCCCCTCTGACCGGCCCAACCCTTTAGTTCAGGGCACTGCAACCACGCGAGCAGCAGACACGTGAGCAGCCTGTTCCTGTCCAAGGAACACCAGCACCGCAAGCAACCCACCCCAGGCCTAAGAGCAGCAGCCTCATGTGGCCTGCCCCTGTCCAAGGAGCAGGAGCTGTGTGAGCAGCCCGCTCCACTGTCCGAGGAGCAGCAACCACGCAAGCAGCCCTTCCCGTCTGAGAAGCAGCAGCTGCATGAGCAGTCTGCCCATGGCTGAGGAGCGGCAGCCCCATGCAGCCCATCCCCATCCGAGGAGCAGCAGCTGTGCACAGCCCGCACCCTGCACCACTCCGAGGAGCAGCAGCTCTGCATGCAACCTGACCTCGTCCAAGCAGCAGCAGCCGCAGGAGCAACCTGCCCCAATCCAAGGAGCAACAGCTGTGTGAGCAGCCCACCCCCATCCAAGGAGCAGCAACTCCATGAGCAGCCCGTACCCATTCGAGGAGCAGCAGTAGCCTGTCCCAGTCCGAGGAGCAGAGCCACACCCCGCCTGCACCTGTCCAAGGAGTAGCAGCCAGGTGAGTGGTCAGTCCCCGTCGGAGGAGGAGCAGCCACGCGTGCAGCTCACTCCTGTTCAAAGACCAGCAGCCTTGCAAGCAGCCCATCTCCCATCCAAGGATCAGCAGCCACATGAGCAGTCTGCCCCAGTCCAAGGAGTAGCAGCTAAACTGAAAACCATTTCCCCTAAGAACAGGAATAAGACAGTGATGCCCCCTCTCACCACTCCTGTTCAACATAGTCCTGTGAGTACTAGCAATTGCAATCAGACAAGAAGAAGAAATAAAAGGCATCCAAACTGGAAAAGAAGAAGTAAAACTGTCCTTATTCGCAGATGACATGATATTGTGTATATAAAACCCTAAAGAATCCATCAAAAAACTATTAGACGTAATAAATGAATTTGGCAATATAGCAGGATACATAATTAACGCCAA
>NW_006298350.1:174504-175935 GCF_000327345.1 Myotis davidii
TTTGGGGAGGTCGGTGTGGGGGTATGGTGAGATAAGGACACATATGTAATACCTTAATCAATAAAGAAATTTAAAAAAAAAAAAAACTGCAACCCAGGTACATGCCCTTTGGTACTCAGGTCACTGAATTAACCACTTATCAATACCAGCCAGGGCTGGAAAGATTTTGAGGCAGAACATTTCAGCAGTCATCTATGAAATCCTATTTTATAAATCATTTTCAGTAAACAGGGCCAGTGATTTTTATCTACCATAATTCATTTTCATTTCACTTTAGAAAGCAATATACATAAAATGAACAAATGTTGCAAATCAATTTGAAGTAAGAATTTCCAGTTTTTCTCTGAAAAATAAATATTTCAATGTAAAAAATCTCTACTTATAAATGACTGGAAAGGAGTAACTACTATAAACAACATTTATCAACATAATTTATGAACATCATTTATAAAAAGCACTGCAAAGTATCTTACAAAGCAGGTCACTTTAAATATGGAGAGAGAACACAAAAATTAAATTGCTGAAATATAAATGAAAATATATATTTGAAATATAAATAAAAATATATACTTGCTGAAATATAAAGATTCAAATGAGTTGTAGAGAATTCATTTTTTTGCTTCCACAATGGAACTTTGAAGAGCTAATTGGTCCATTTAAAAAAATCATATTGATCTATCTACCTGAATTTCTTTTTTGCCTCTTTTCTTCAGGTGGCTCTACATTTTGGCTACTCCACACTTGGAGCTGAACCCTACCATTTGTTCTCATACCCAACCGATGCCACACTATTTGCCCAATAGCCCAGCCTACTCTCCCTTTAGACTAATTGGAGGCCCTCAAAGGAAGAGGCAGTAAGGGAAATTACTGATATTGGGCTATCAGAGTGGAGGGAGGCATTAGATTAGAGCCAGGGAATAAGCAATGAATGAAAACAAGGATAGCTATGAAAGGAACAAATGCAAGACTTCCACATACAGCTTACAGAACTATTTTAGTCAATAATCTCCCTCTCATCCCCACATACACACATAGGCCACTGCTATGGTTTGAATGTTTGTGTCCCCTAATCAAATTAATATATTGAAATCTTTAGGATGGAGCCCTCATGAATGGAATTAGTTCTTTTTACAAAAGAGACCCCACAGAGATCCCTCACCCCTTTCACTACGTGAGAAAACAGTAAGAAGTTACCTTATACAAACCAAAAGGAAAGTATTCACCAAAATGTGACCATTTTTGCATCATCATATTGGACTGCCAGCCTCTAGAACTGTAAGAAATAAATTTTTGTTGTATAAACAACAGAAGCCGAAACCGGTTTGGCTCAGTGGATAGAGCGTCGGCTTGTGGACTGAAAGGTCCCAGGTTTGATTCCGGTCAAGGGCATGTACCTGGGTTGCGGGCACATCCCCAGTGGTGGGGGTGGCG
>NW_006298350.1:176078-204355 GCF_000327345.1 Myotis davidii
AAGGCACCCAGTCTATAGTATTTTGTTCTGGTAGCCCATGATGGCTAAGACAACCAATCTGGTAACCTATTAGGTTTGGGCGACTTTGTATATTAATGAAGAATCAGCATTATAATAGCTGCTGATATGTTGGGTTTGATAATATCAAAACTGACATTTATTGAGTGAGTTCAATCTAATATATAGTCAATTCCTGGATAAACAATACAAGTACTGGGTAAATAACACAACTGTCTCAGAATTAAGTGTCCATGACTGCAAGAGACATCCAACTCTACAAATTATCAGGAATTGTAAATATGCCTAAAATGATCTGATCTACACACAGATAAGAACACAAGCCTTCAAATTAAAAGTGGGTGCATATATAAACAACACATAAATGTGTATTTGGGTGGACTTAAAGAAAATTATATATATTAGAGGCCTGATGCACAAAACTTGTGCAAGAGTAGGCTTTCTTTCCCTGGTACCAGCTTCCCTCTGGCACCCGGGACCCAAAAGCAAACTGAATTCATAGGCCTCACTGAATTTGAAAAAGTCACATTTAAGATAGTAGTGTTTTTAGTTTTGCATTCTTGTATGAATGCCACAGCTACATCCTGCCATGCCAATCCTACCATTTATTTGGCCCAGTTATTTAGAGTGATTTTTATTTGGAAGTGAACAATTACAATTACTATTATTTTCAGCAATAATAATAGTTATATATATATTGTAGCTGGCAAGTGCATTGTACTTCTAGCAAAGGTTTTTCAACAATATCACTATTGTCATATGGGTGAGATAATTATTTGTTGTGGGGAGTTGTGTTGTACATTGTAAACATTAAGCATCATCAGTGGCCCTGACCCACTTGATATCAAATAACAACTTGCCCTCCCAGTTGTTTTAACCAAAAACATATCTAGACATTGGCAAATGTCCCCTGGAGGACAATATCACTCCTAGTTGAGTACCGCTGCTCTGGACAAAAATTTAGTCAGTTAACTACTTGTTGTAAATTACTCTCCTTAACAAATTCACTCTCCCCTCTAGTGGAATAATTAGTTATCTATGGCCCAATACTTTTTCTGTTTAGAATTTTGGAGTACTGTTAAAGAATAGAAGTTTTGTCACTATCCAGAATGGATCTTAGCTATTAATTTAACTTGGGTTTCAAATAAAGCCATTGGAATTAATTTGAATGTTTATTCTATGTTCCTAGACATAGAAACACACACACATACACGCACAGAGAGAATCAATAAATATACATGATGTCTTGTGTCTGAACAACCACATATTCATTCATGACTGCATCTGTGTGATTTAAAAATAATTATTTAATACACTAAAACATACAGAATAAGACATTCTTATTTGATTCATTTTTTTCTCCACTTATCCTTTTCTCTAACAAGTATTTCCCTAAGGTTTAACTATGGCAGCGTTGGAGAAAAGAGGCAGTCCTTCATGGAGAACTCATTCAGCTGCTTAGACCAACAGCATAAATTTAATCTTGTAATTAGTATTCAACTCAGCATCTTGGACAGAAACCAGTGTTACAGCCAAGAGGTGGTTTAAATCACATAAATCATAGATCAATGACAGAACTCAAAGCACTGGATAGATTACAAAAGTAAAACTTTAGTTAAAAATGTATTAATTGTTTCTCTGCTGGAATTCTTTAATCCCCCCACAAAATATATAAAACAAATAATATTAGATCTAATTGTTTTTTGTAGCATATGCATTAATGTAAGTTGAAATGTACTTTTCCTTTCACAGCCATATTGATGTTTTAGAAATGTATATGTGCTCTATACCTGTGACAATATTCCATATTTATAATACTCTATCTTTGCATAATATTATAAGAGATACAAAATGCATTTGTTACAGTTGCAATAGTGCAATAGTGATGATGTGAAAACTGTTTTACATTACGTTATGAGCATAATATTTTTAATGTAAAACTCAGTAAAAATGTTTGTATTTTTAAAGAAACAATGGATATATTTTAGTCTGAAATCTGTAACTACAGAGGCATATATAGATTTTGAGTTTACAGTAAATAAAACTACTAAAATGGTAAGTTGTATGAGCTTTATAATAAAGTGTCTCATCAAATAATCATCTCATTAACTAATTTTACTATTTTATTTTAGAGTTAAGAATTATTCAACACTACGCCAAAATTAGTTGAAATAATTTAATATATTTTTCAATAACATTGACAATTTAATTTTAAGTGCAATTGAATATTGTTTTGAAATGGCAAATCTGAATCCTTCTACATTAATGTAGAAATAGTATTTATTCCTGACATTAATGAACATACTCAGAGTAAAAAAAGAAAGATTTTTCTAATACAATTTCAGAAAACTAAAAAAATATATATCAAATAGGTAAAATTCAGAGTTCAGACACAAAATATAATCCTGTTAATTTAGACAATTTTTCTTAGAGTAAATTTACTTTCAGATTCAATTCACTAAGAAGATGATCAATACATTAAGAGAAAAACCAAAACAAGACAACTGAATTTTACAAAGTTACTCTAAAGGAAAGAAATATAATTAAAAATTTCTGGTATATACCAATTACATTATTAGTACTAACATAAAAAAATGTATGTTAAAATCATGACAGCATGTAAGCAATTTTTTTTCACTGTTTTTCCTTTCGGGTTTATATTTATGAAATGTTGTGGCACCTCTTTATGAGGAAAACACAAAAAACCTCCTGATTATAATTACATCACTAAGCAAGAAGGTAAAAACCACTGTCGTAAGCAATAAAGTTTTTCTGTGTGTATTTTTTATATGAATAACCAAATGGGAATCAAATTTAATGTGTTGCTACTAATGGCTACATAAAAATAAGATATCTATAAGTCGCCCTAGCTGGTTTGGCTCAGTGGATAGAGCATCAGCCTGCAGACTCAAGGGTCCCAGGTTCGATTCCGGTCAAGGGCAAGTGCCTTGGTTGTGGACACATCCCCAGTAGGGGGTGTGCAAGAGGCAGCTGATCGATGCTTCTCTCTCATTGGTGTTTCTAACTCTCTATCCCTCTCCCTTCCTGTCTGTAAAAAATCAATAAAATATATTTTTTAAAAAAAGATATTTATAAGTCAAAATTGGAAGAAAGCACCATGCTATCTACTGCTTCCTAGTCAAGTTATATTTATTAAAGTTCTATCTTTATAAGTTTCTGAAAAAATCATGTAAATTTCAGGGTGTATCATTGGTGTTTGTTCATTTAAGTAAATCCACAATTAATAAATAAAAATCTATATATATAAAAGCCTAATGTGCAAATTGTCCTCTCAGGAGTTTGACCAGGAGACCAGAAGTTCAATTGCTCGCTATGATGTGTGCTGAACACCAGGGGGCAGCGTGGAATGAAGGAAGGCCCCGGCCAGCAGCTGGCAGCCGGCAGCCGGGGAAGGAAGGCCTTGGCAGGCAGCCGGAAGGCCCCGATCACCCCTGATTGCCAACCAGACCTAGGGGCCCTACCTGTGCATGCATTTCATGCACTGTGCCTCTAGTAGATTAATAAAATTATACAGGTTTCAGTTTATCCCAATAAATTCAATTAAAAAATTTAATAACATTTTAAAAGAATAGGATAACTCAATATAAAATTTTATGTGTCTTTTTGGATTCAAAGTCTCTGAGACTGTGGCTTACTCATTCCAAAATATGTTTCCACTATCTGTCTATTCTAATCAAATCCTTAACATTTATATAAAGGTACATAGTATGTAAATATATTCATGATATTAAAAATCCTTGCTCTCATTGCTAGAGATCTGCTTAAAGAATATTAACTACCCACAAGTTGCTCAGTCATGCTCTATCAATGGGTTACAAATCACAAAACCTTTTGACAGATTTATTTCAAGGCCTTGATTGTTCCAATATATTTAATGGAGGATGTAAACAGAGACTTTCAAGTTCAAAATAAATGAATTATTTTTCAAATACAAGTAGACTCCTTTTAGGTAAAACAAAAAATCCACAATAAATTAGAAACTACTATTTGAAATCATGAACAAACATTCAAAATTGGAATTTGAAATATTCATTTTCAACCATTAGGACTGAATATTCTGGAGTGAGGTAAGTTTACAGCACTCAAGTCTATCTTCCATTCAGTTTATAAGAATAAAACGAATGCCACATTGCCTTCAGGATTCACCTGCTGAAACCTGTGAGACATTAAATGAATGAAGCAGAAAATGCAGCCATAAAAGTTTATCATTTTGTCCAGTGACTCAATTATGGCAGTTTCCAAGTCAAATTTTTCATCCAAAATGAAAATAGTTAATATGTCATTGAGAAAATTTATTAAAGAAATTCAGACTCTTAAGTATGTATGCATTTTAATGAGTGTAGATAACAAAAATATTTTATAAGGAACAAATAAAGATCCAGAGAGAAGAGTTTGGGAAACTATACCAGGTCTGTTGCAAACTAATGGAATTTTTAAATACCACCTAATACAAAGTACACTCTATAGCTAGTCATAAGATTAAAAGCTTTTCAAGTTGCTATCTTGGGAAATTTCTTTCAAGGAAATTATTACAAAGCCTTGTTTTAGTAGGTTCCCCTACTGTGCTTCCCACTGTGTTTTTTTAATAAGGAAAGCTATCCATCCATAGAGGTGTATGCTGTTCTCCATGCTTCAGTGTCAAGCAGCAGGCAGATGCTCGGTGTTTGACTCTTTAATTTTCACTCTATAATGTTAATGCCTGCTTTTGCTGACTGATGCATGTATTTTTGTGGTTGTTTAATTATGAGTGGGCACAGATTCTTCCCACCCCATAAACCCCTATTTCTAATCACCCTCAGCTAAAACCATATATAATCTATGGTATCTTTATGTATATAATGTAATACATGTTTAGTGTAAGCATAACATAAAAGTCAACCTGCATGGTTCAAATTATTTTTAAAAACAGAAGGCATATTTAATTACATGAATCAAATTATTTTGTTATTAATATATAAAAAGTAAATATCAGAAGCTACTTTAAAATTCTCAATTTTACACTTTCAAGTTATGCAGAAAAACAACTGTCAAACTGAACAAAGGATTATAATATTATGGAGGAATCAGAGCAGCTTATCAAAATTCAATCAAAATAAATTAACAGAGAAGGAAAATATTTTTAACACATAGCGATCTCTTTATTTATTATTTTAAATCTTAACACCAGTTGTCTCTTTTAGGCGGAAAAAAGGTACATAGAGCTCTTTTATGAAACAAATATCACAAAATGGTATTTTACTCAAAACAAGAAAAAACAAATATATACTCACCAAGAAAAGGAAGATCTTTGTACTTTGTACTTTCTAGAAAACCAATTACAGATTTGGCTATTTTTAGATTACTTTAATCTGCCATTAGAGATAGTGTTATTGTATAAGATAAATGAGTTCTTGATAAATCATAAAGTTCCTGCCTCCTAAAGAGTTGTGTATTGTTTTTAAAGGTCCAGATATGACCATCAGGTTTGGGGCAAGAATTCCTATGTTCAATTTTTTTTTTCACTACCAACATTAGTTACATCCAGAAAATGTAGCCCTGGACGGTTTGGCTCAGTGGGTAGAGTGTTCACCTATGGACTGAAGGGTCCTGGGTTCGATTCTGGTCAAGGGCACATGCCCAGATTGCAGGCTTCATCCCCAGTTGGGGGTGTGCAGGAGGCAGCTGATCAATGATTCTCTCATCATTGATATTTCTGTCTCTCCCTCTCATTTCCTGTCTGAAATCAATAAAAATATTTTAAAAAAGAAAATATATAGTTATTATGACTAAATAAGTTCTTTAGAATTGATGACAGCGATAATATTAAAAAGCATATGAAAACTGTAAAATTATCTACAAATTCAGAAAATATACATGCTGTTTATATCAAATATATATAGAATAATACTACTTTTCCCCACACAACATACTCTGAAGAGAGTATGCACTGACTCACTAACCCAATAAAAAAATAATCTTCTTGATAATAAGAAGCAATGTTTCATGGTTTTTATTTCTGATTTTTATAAGTAACAGTGAGAGAAATACTTTTCTTAAAAGAGCTTTATACAAAAGATTCTTACATTCTAAGATAGTCAATGAATTATAATATTTAATGCTTCACATTTCAAATAAATAGAAAGGATTTTTAATAATAGTGATTAAATTTCACATGTAATTAAATTAAAATTGGTAGATAAAAATGAGGTTGTACAATGACTAGTGGTGTAGTGCCACTAGTATTGGGTTGTGCTGCATTCATGACAACAGAATGGAAGGTTGCTTTTAATACTATTATCTTACATACTCATAGCTGAATGCTAATGCAGCTGTACTGAAAAAAAAATCAAGTTTCAGATCTGAAGCCATTGAACTTACATACACTATACATATAGTTGCAAATACAGAAAAGAATAGAAATACTAATAGCATGAAATTCTCTCAAAAGGTTATTATTTTAAAATGTCAGGCATTCAAAGAATATTCATTAATGCAAAAACAAATTTAGTAAAAGAAACATTTTATTGCTAGGATGTTTTTGAGAGTGTAATGCACAAACTAAGATATTATTAAAAGTTCAGTTGTATTAATTAATAGAAGTGTGCAGCCTTTAATAATTTACTTATCCTCTCTGTGCCTCTGTTTACTCTTCTGCAAAATGAGGATGGAAATATCACTTATTTATGGGGAGTTATAAGGATTAAATTAGGTAATTGAAGTAAAGCACTTGATCTAAGAATTTTATAAAAATTCTAAAATGTACTTTTTAGAATAATTGTCCTTCATTGAAATGAATCACCAACAAACCATGTAAAAACTGGAACTGCAGCCCAAAATATGACAAAGGCCACAATCTTGACTAAGACTTTGATACGGAAATTGGGTTTAAAAAGTAAAAGGGGAAAATATGAGGCTCCCATATGAGTGACTCTAGCAATAGTAGATTCATATGGCTGAATATATTAACCTATATATCCAACTACCGTATATGACTAAAATATTCTCAATGAAAAACAACAGGAAACCTAATTTGTAACATTTAATTGTCCATATGTGCCAAGTTACTACATAGAATTATTTGCTTATTATAACCAGACTTCAATTTCAAATAATCGTTCATTTTGTTTTGTAAGTGTCTTCCCCTATCCTCCTAACCATCCACTCAATTTGTATTTTCCTTTCCTAATTCACTGTTCAAGACTTATCTCTTCCTGGGGTATTTCCTCTCACTAGCTTTGCCTATTATCTACCAACTCAACTTTAGAACTGCCTTCCCACTTCAATGTACCATTGTACTTCATCAGACAAAGATTTATTTTCCTATCATGATGATACTAGTAATTGATATTTATGGAACACTTATTATGTAGCAGGATCAATTGCTAAGCAATTTACAATTATCTTATTTATTCTGTATAATACATGCATAGAATAAGTTGTTATTATCACATTCATTTTATAAAAACAGGAATTGAGAATCAGAGATAACAAGTGACTGTAACTTTAGTGAAGAGAATATGCTTAATAATTAATTTTTATGTGATGAAATATAATAAATTGCCTTTGTGGAACTATACAAAATGCTAAAGAATGACTATATGTCTGCCATTGTCTTATTTCAATAAGTTTTATATCCTTAGCTACATTCTGTTGCTTATAATGAATTAAATTATATTTAATGTTACCAAGATTAATATTTTTAGATTTTAATTTCTTCATGAGTTTTTAAACCATGTGTTAGGTTAAAGAGAGAGGCATGAATAGAAAGAGCAACATATCGAATTATAAAGACATCTATGTTTATTTTATAGAACAAAAATCTGTGACTCATGTAAGTAATTCAATCAATTTTCAAAGTATTTTATGAAGTCAGATAATATAATTTCTTACTCTTGAACTAGGACACATGCTCCTACAGATATTAGTGTAATTAAGGCATAATGGGACAAAATATTTGAAATTAGAAATGTCCTGGAAAATGCAGAGCATATGGTCACTGTATCTATATAACAAAATGCAAGTAGGATTGAATTGAGCTGATGTTTTAGTACCATGCAGGCATATATCTAATTTGTGAAGATTTTATGCATATTTCAGAAAAGCATTGTGTAGCTTTGGTTAAAATTGTTTGGTTCTGTTTTTTTTAAAGTATGTAAAATATTCAGAACAACAAAAGGGCAGAACCCCCTGTGAGGAGCAATTGCATTTTGAGAGGAAGCCAGATTGGAAAATGTAGAGTTTGGCTAAAGTGATCCCATATGATGTAAATGACCATAAAGAGAAGAAAATGCTTCTTTAGGTTATTGGAAAAGTCCTAAAATAGCCAAATCTCCCCAATTTAAGGAGATTTTTTATATTTTTAAGCAGAGCACAAAATATCTGTGTCCTAAATTCTAAAGCATAAAACTTCCAAAATTGATTTACCCTAGCTTAAATTCTCAAATATCCAACAATTGGTTCTGACAGAAAAGTGCCTCTAAAGATTTATGCTTTCTAGCTCATGTTGAAGTTATCACTAAGATTTTGCATAGGTTCACTAATATGCAATCCTGCCAAATTAAGCAAGTCTCCCTTTTGAAGGTCCATAGATTAAGCATCCTCTTTCTTTTCACAAACAAGAAAAAAATCCCTCTTGCCCTTGACCCATCAAAGTATATTATCATAACCCTTTTTTATATGCACTGTTTACTGTACATTACAGTTAATTTTATTAAATACTTTTTTTTAGTAAACTGTGGATGCTTTAAAATCAATAGTCATCTTTGCATCCTATTGTTGTCTAGAAAATGCTCAAAAAATAATTGTTCAATGAATGGAAGGATGCTTCAGCTGCAAGATAGCTTTATTTTAGCAAAGTCATTGACAGTTTTTTATATTATCTTTGTAAACTAGATGGGAAAAAGAAGCTACATGACAAAACTAGGTGAGGTTGCAAAAGGTTTTATAATCATACCAAGAATATGAGTTAATGAACTCATATCAACTTGGAAGACATTCCCTGCCATGGTCAACATTTAAACTTAAGCTAGATAAATAAAGATATGAATGGCTTATTGTGCAACTCAATGGATGACAAAAATCTAATATATAAAGCAGAATTTAAAAATCTAGAAAGTTAGACCAAAACTAACAAAAAATTGGACAAGAAAATTATAACTCTCTACTAAAGATTGATTTAAAGTCAATTGTACAATACAGACTAAATTTAACTTTTGCTATAAAATAGAAGACCTCAAGACTATGGGTAAGATAAAAATGTGCCAGCAATAGAATGGAAATAAAATAATTCACTCATGCATTATGGGAGTCAGCACCTTGCTTGGAGTTAAGCAAGCTTGAGTTCAAACCTGCCATCTATTAGCTTTTAATCCTTGGACATCTTACTCAACATCTCTAGTTCTCAGAGTCTTCAGCTATTAAATAGGAATAATAAAAGCACCCATCCCATAGGGCTATGGTAAAGATTAAATTAGATAATTCATGCAAACAGCACAGGAGTTTCTGACACACATTAAACACTCAAAATAATGCTTGCCTATGGCAAATAAGAATTTCTGAACAAAAGTTCTCTTCTGCATCTGAACTACTCAGAATAAATCCTCTTATTATCTTGGTTTCTGAATCATTTTTAAAGGAATGTTGCTGACTCACTGGAAATGAAGACCATGAAGCAATAGCCTATGGGATCTTAAAGTATCTGGAAATGCTCTTATATAAAGAATTGAGAAAGATTGGAAGACAGGAAGGGCATGATTGTATTTTCTTAAGTTTTGAAATTCCATCATATAAAATAATAAATCAAGTTTCTCCTGTATGGTTCCATATGAAGGAAAAAAACCTATAAATGCAAGTTACAAAAGGGTTAAATATCATATTAATATTATAAAATATTTTCTGACAATGTTATCAGATAATGAATTTGGCGGTCGTGTAAAAAATAACTAAAACGATCCTTATTTGGACTGTATTCAAGCATAAACTAAGTGACTTGTCATTAAATATGCTGAAAAGTAGAATCTTATACTGGTAGGGATAGGTCTCTTCTTACTCTAACATTCTCTGATTCTATAGGACAGAGATCGTATTTATGTGAGACAAATAAACTACCATTTTAAATTATAGATTTTTCAAAGTGCATATCGTTTATCCACAAAGCAAACAACCAAACTGACCTATTTGTGGTAATGATGGCAAATGGTTGAAATTAACACAAGGGGTTGTCCTATACACATTTTCAAAGTATAATAGAAGGAATGCAGGTCCTGGAAAACTACATGTTAATTACTTGTGTTTATTTAATAAGATGCTCTATTTATATCGGCTTCCAGTTTTCTATCCATTAAATAAATGGGCTGGACTAGATGGTCTTTAAGAGCCCTTTCATCTTTCACACCACCTTATTGTTTACTTCTTGGAGCATCACTTAACTACGCATTATTGATAGCCAAACAAAACTATAAAAATGTTCAAAACTGGTCACTGTTCTTTCACATTATCATAGTCATACAAAATTGTCTGTTTAGCCGAGGCCAGGTAGCTTAGTGTTTTTTCCCCCATTAATATTTACTTTATTGGAAATTCAAATTCAGAAAAATTTAAAATAATTATATAAATAAATGTTATTTCTGGTTCCTTGATGTATAATGTTAGGTCGTTCCAGATTTTTTTGTTAATTTTTTTATTAAGCTTTACTGAGGTATAATTGACAAGTAAAACCGTAAGATAGCATTTTGTCTATGCTACATACTTCACTAGTACTGAAGCCATTTGTTTCAAACAATATTTCAAGGAAGAGTTTTTAATAGTGAATGGTGCTACCAAAACTCCTAGACACACATATTTGTCAAAACTTTGATTTTCATTAACGAGATAATATGTACCATCATTCCATGGGAAGTAAGTTCCTCTAGGTCACAACACACCTCTGCAGAAGTCCAGAAAAATTTTTTTTAAAAATATATATTTTTCAGTGTTTGTAAAAGGAGTCAAAGAATAGCATGATGATAACAAATTCCATTACTTTTTATTAGAAAAATGAATTATAAAATTGCATATTCTGCATATATTGTTCTAAGTCTCTTTCATGTTCTTTAAAACATATTTTAATTGCAATCGGTCTGCAGCCTCGGTGTCCCGATTATCCTTTCTTCTTTAAGAAAAAAATGGCAGCTTTTCTTGTCCCTCACCTAACTCTAGTAGTAAACTAATCAGTTACTGGAAGTCAAGAGGAATTTTCATTTTCCATTTTAAAGGTCTTCAACCCATGGAATTAACACTTTGGACTGTTGCCAAAGAAAAACCAATCTCCAAGAAAATAAAAGAAGGCCCAGGGTTAGGAAAAGGCCTTAGTTTTTGCTAAATAGCCCAAGGTGGCACAACATTTGACCTTCTGATGACCCCATTGAGAACAGATGGATTGTAAGTGAAGTCATCTCCTCTCTATAGTCTAGCTACACTCATATTCCCAAATGAGCACTGTGAAGAAATACCATTATTGTTAATGTTCGTTTTCCAGATCTACATTTCAGATAATACCCATCCTTCCACTTGATCAGTTCTACAAAGAGAAATTTGAAGCAGGAAGCTGGTGAGCTCATTTTCCAGTTCAGAAATTCTTAAAAGAAATTAGCCCCTAGTTAGGTAAGTATTTTACTGTAAATTAATTTTAGATACTGTAAGAAGTGATCTGAGATATTGCCCCATCTGTTTCTTTTGACAACAGACTTACTGTTTGAAGTTGTTCTTCAAATTTCACCAGCTCAAGGAGAAGAGTTTCTTCTGGAGAGTTCCCAAGAAAATCTCCACACCAACAAATATCGTCATTAGCTCTCCAGAAGGCATGAAAATTCATCAGCGCTTCCTCTTTCCAGCCGGGTAAAACTTGGGAGGTGCATATATTAAAACACTGCCAAGTCTTAAACTATACATTTTTGTTAAGTTTCAAACACATTTCCAAACCACTTTCTGTACAATAAATGTTCACTGTCAGTCTTTTTATAACCTGAAAAATGTTTAAGAGCATAAATATATTTCTATTTGCTAATGTTGTAACAATGTAAATGTGAAAACACAGAGTATGGGAAAATCATATAATGAGAATTAGTAATTCTGTAATTTATTTTGTGGCGGGCTAGCTCTGTCAGCTAAATCATAACATTAATAAGATCATGGCAACAAGCTTTATCTACACAATGACCAATTCAAATCACTTCTTTTCAATAACATAAATTTCAACTATCACCTTAGTGAACCAAAGGCAAACACCTAATTTTGCTGCAAGGAAAATAAGGTGAGTTTGACTGGCTCAGTGTGAACCCAGGCCTACCGTCAGAAAAATTATTTCAAAAAGTAAGTTCTCGGATAAACTATAGTACATGTACAAAAGCCAGCATGAAAAATAAGTGAAAACAATGAACATTTGTATAACACATTTTGTCTGTAAAGTATTTTTACAAACATTATGGTGCTTGATTTTCATGACAGTTCAATGAATTACCTTCATTTTACAAAGAAGAAAACATTTGTTATCTTATTTTTCAGACTAAGATGAGCCCCATTAAGTCCTACCAGGATAAAAGAACTTCACAACTTTAAATACTAACAAGAAGTTTTAAAAAGCATTTTATAGTTTTGAAACTTTTAATATGGGAGTAAAAATTAATTTTTATAGAGTTTGCATAAAAAAGAAAGTTAAACATAAAGCGGGCTAAAGTTACACAATATGCATTTCCTTTAAAATCATAAAAAAGAAAAAAATCTAAGACTAAAGTGAGTTTTCCATCCAAATACTCTGGACGATTCTTCAATTTACCACTTTATTTTATACATATGCAAAAGCCCCCAATCAGACAAGCCTTAAAATTCGTTCTTCCCATTCTAATACTCACAATAATCCTATGAAGTAAATATTATTTGCTTTTTTGTTATAGGTAGGAAACAAACTCAGAGATTATGTGACGTCCATATTCTTTAAGTACAATATTCATCTGCATTTAGGAGTTACACAATTAAAGATCCATAAATAATTAAACCAGTCCTTGAACAACTTTAAATTATTGACCATAAAATAAAACCTGCCTGCCTGGTTTTTAGTTCCATTTTGAGTCACCGTAGAGCCTGTCTAAATTATAAGTAATTACCATATATAACCAGAAGGTACTCTCAGATTATTTAACCCCTGTTTTTATTGACCTCCCCTTATATAAATGCTGTAGTTGTAACTGTCCAGATATTCAAAGTAATGCCTTTTCTCTTTGTCTAAGGGTAATAGAGTGTTTCCCTTCTCACCTTAAACTAACAGAAAAATCAGTTACAAAGCCATGCTGGGAGCAGAACTGACAGCTGAACAGTTTTTCCAAGGCTGTATGTTTGAATTTTTGTTACTAAATTGATAAACTTTTTAATTAACAAATAAATGCCCAGTTCTTCTGGTGCCCTCCCCCCCCCCCCCGTTTTTAAAAATCCCTTTTGTCAAAACACTCCACTTTTAGCAGCATTTTCCTTGCGACATACATGAAGGTTTTTTTGTGGGGAAAATACAGATTCTAGAAATGTTAAAATATACTAGTCATTTCTATTCTATATATCTTACTAGCTTCATTTTCTGCCACAAAGAAGAAAATTCAAAAGAAAAAAAATCACACAGATATTTTGAGAGAATCTCAGCAAAGTTATAGCAGCACAGACAACTTGTCTTTAGTTCCATAATTTTACAGAGCCAACAAAGTGCAAACTTCATCAGTTTTGCTTCACATGAAAGGCTTCCTGTTCAGTACAAGTTCCTGCTTATCCATTCTGATAAGTTTGTAAAGGTTCTCCAATGTGTGCTCAGATATCTAGCACTACAATTATCCATGTTAATAAAAGAAATAAATCTTTAGAGTATCTCATTAGAAAATTAATGTGATAACTGGGGCAATATAACACTTTAAGAGAGTAGAAAAATATTTGTTTTCCCGATATTTCATATTAGTAATTATGAATAAAGTGAAACTTTAGTTTCTTCATTCTCTTCTTTTGGGGCAATATACTTGGAGTAAATCAGAAAAGAAAGAAATTCCTGCCCCACAACCTCAAAATCTCTGAGTAACATTAATAATATAAAATAAAAAGAACAAATTATGTCTTAGTTTGAGGCAGTTGTCTCAGGCAGTAATAAAGTCACTAATAGTTATTTCCATCCTGTTAAATCAAGGTAATACCAAAGTGATTGCTACAGAAACTGGATAGATTAAACATGCTTATTGATCTTAAAACATTTTTTTATTCACTTAATTTTTACTTTTATCTAGAAAAGTAGAGTGAAAACAGCAAAAGGTGCCAATTAATATTTAATCAGGTATTTTTAAACACTACACTATTATTTGAGAACATGTATAACACTCTACTTGAAGAATTTCCTAACAAGAAATTATATTTTTAATTAAAGATTCTTCCAAAAAAATCAATAGAAAAAGAAAGCTAAATTAAAATTGAAAAAAAGAAAACTAAACTAAACATTTATATGTATAAAGTGCCTCATAATAAATGACATTTCTACTCATAAACTCAATTTCCAGTTTAGTATGTACAGAAACAGTCACTGTCTATTTGCAGATTTTTGGACCAAAATATTTGATTCTAATAATTCCTCATGTTTTTCCTTTAATGTCCCTTACAAATTCTAAATATGTGAAATCATCTATTTCAATGTTGTCTTAAAATTAATTTTATTCCAAGCCATGGAATAATTTGAAAACCTCTACACATCATAGCTATTTCTAGTTTGAATCACAAACACAGGCAAAAAGCCAAATCATAAGAATAAAATTAAAAAGTCATCTAATTTTATAAAATTATATCTGAGGAGTTTTAATGCCATGTGTATGAACACACATGCCCACATGGACAAGCTCCAGGGTGTGTTTGTAACGATTAAAAATTTACCAAAAGCCATGAATGTCATTTCACTGTCACTTCCTTTGATTAACCTTCACCTGACCTCACTCCCTGAGGCAATTTCAGATTATTTTGTTTCTGCATTCAAATTCTTCAGTCAAGCAGGAGAGTTCACAAAAATCAGTCATTAAAAATAATTCCTCAAAAGCAATTTCTGTGAAAATTTTACAGATTATTGTTATAAAAATAAAATTATTTCCCACTAAATATAGCAACTGGTTGTGATTACTCAATTGGTAGGGCACCTCAATTCACTGAAGACAGGCCCAAACTAAGCAGGTCTACAGTTTTAGCAATTCTTAATAGGTCAGTAAAATCAGCACAAATAGTATAAATATAAGGAGAGACAAGACATTATTGTAATCATACAAAGTGCTTTGCTGCAAATGAGCTGAAAAAAACATGTATAAGCATTCAGAGAGGTTAGTAGTATACTGTGAAATAAAGAGATAATAAAAAAACAAAAACTTATTTTAAAATGTTTTCCAAAATATTTCTGTTCTAGATAACGATCTTGAAAAACAATCTATTCTATTAAAAGAGTTGCCAGAATGAATGGATTTTTAGGTAATTTCCTATTGTTTATTGTAATAGTTAAAAGCAACTATTTAAATTTTCTTTATAAGTTTATTTCTAAAATAATACAATCAGTGGCAACTTGTCAATATTTCATATAGAAAGCAAGGTTATAAGAAAGGAGAGAGGACAATCTTAAGCACCAAAAGTGAAAAATACCTTTTGAAAAGAATTAATAAGCTAATAAACCACATTCCAGGGTCCTTCTCATATACTTCTTATCCTTATCCCTTCTCATCCTTCAAAAATTACACAGCCAAAAGTTTCATTCTTGCTAGTTGCAAGAGAGAAAATAAAACTTTAAAGTGGAGGAAACAAGTTGTTACCAGTAGTGAACAATCACTTACCATCACTAATAGTTGAACAAGCAGACAATATAATATGCCTTTTAATAAAAGGCAATATGAAATATGCAACATATTTGCCAAAAGATGTTATTCAGCCTTTATACCAAACTTTAATTTCATAGGAAGTATAGGGATGTGAGAAATGAATTAAATACCACAAGAAAGGAAGTAACTAAATTAAGAAAATCAAACATTCTGTATAACTACAGTCCCCGACTCTTTAATAGCTCAAGTTTGTAAAGAAAAAAAAAGGGGGGGATATGTAAGGTTAGAAAAATTATTCATGATGTTTGGTCAGATACTGATTTGATTAAGTTATGCAAGACATTTTGTGGACAGTAGGGGGACTTGAATATAGACTAAAAATTAAATTATATCAAGGAATGACTATTCATTAATAAGTATAAAAATGATACTTTTAGGATATACAAACTTACCCTTAATATTCAGGGAATCATAGTAAAGGTATGGGCAAAATATCATGATATCCAAAATTATCTGTAAAATAATTCAGAAAAATAGATAAAACAAATATGGGAAAATATTAAGGATCATTAAATCTTAGCAGTGAGTACTGGAAGTTCATTATATAATTCTTTCTGCATACTTAGAAGATTTTATAGTAAAGAGTTAAAAACACATGCACACACCCAAGTCCTTTGAAAAAAAAAACACACACAGAGAAACTACTTCAGCCAACATTGAAATTCTAAAACAAAACGTTTCCTGTTTTCTCTCCTCTCTCCACTTACATTCAATTCGCTCTCTCCTGTCCCAATTTCAGGGTAGGGGCCTAACATTCGAGGTTTCCCTGCTCCTGAAACTGCTTTCTACTTTCTCATTGAAAATAAAGTTCTCAGGTTTAGGGTCCTGGTATATGTGAATATTAGGGCCCTGATATAAAAAGCTACTTCCTTACAGAAATACAGAAAGCTGAAGGGGAGGTCTTGAACCAGAAACGTTCTGAGACCTTTTTTGGCCATAGATACTCTTAGATTTGGAAGCCCTATCCCACATCATATGACAAAATATTAAAATATATCAATTATTTATTAAATATAATTTTGATTTAAAAGTCTACATAATTTTATTATTATACTGAATTGAGTAAGATATACAAGAAAAACGTGTTTGGTAAAAAAATATGTTGTAATTTAACCTTTATTGTATTTATGCATAATTATTTAAAAATTGAGTAACATTTAACTAGTTGATGAGTTATAATATCTAGAAATTTAAACATGTGGTTAAATTTTTATATTAACAGTTTAGCTGCATATTTTAAAGCCACTACATATATTTCAGGTTCTGAGAATGTTTATAGGTTCTTGAAAAGCTTGAAGTCCCTAGCCTGGACATGAAAATGTGAGACCAGCAAATAGGGCAGCTAATCCTGAGAAATAGTCCTGCCTGTCCCAGGTTCCACATATTTTAACTGGGCAGTTATCTTTATTAGTATGTAGTCTGCATAAATGAATCATATATAATTGAATTCGAGAAAAAAAGAATCAAATTTTGGTAGTGCCAAGAGTGTTTACTGCAAGGCTCTTGAACTGGAGTCTATGTATGAGATTTTAGGGGGTCACAAATCTCAAAATTTTGGTATAATGTTGTGTAAATATGCATGGGGGTGCATGTGGCTCTATAACTATTTGCCATTTTCTAGTGAGAGGGCCCTGTGTTTTCATCAGTGTTTGAAACTTTTTGTGACCACCCCTGCTCCACTTTCACAGAGTCACTAATTCTAGTCTACCTACCTCCTATTAAAGATTGGAAAACAGAGGCCTGAAAAGTAAAGGAATTGCACAAAGGTGCATAGTTGGGTAGGGTCTGGAGTTTAAATATCCTATCTCTAAATTCTCTAACCTTTCTATAAGGTGGTCCTAAAGTCCATCTTAGGCTATTCTCCTATCACTGAATTTCTTTAGGCCTAAGTATCTTAAGGGAGCTTTCTGACTCCCACATGGTTTAAGATACTTACAATGTCTAATAGCCATGCTGCTGAAAGTTTGAACAGTTTTAAATGAATAGGCTGCCTCTTTATCTTTGCTAAACTTAATTATAAAACTAGTGGTCTCTGACATCAAAAAGATCTCTCTTGATTCTATTGTGCAAAAATTTTTAGCAACATTGAGGTGGAATTTATTTTATAATTCCTCTGATAGGGCTGTAGTTACCAAGGTGAAAGAAATAATGTTTAAAACAGGAATGTGAAGGTCTGGGTTTCTTCCTTTTTTAAAATCATTATTGTTGAAAATATTACAGATATCCCCCTTTTCTCCTTTATAGTCTGCCCCTGCCCCAGCCCTAGGCCTCCACCACCCTATTGTCTGTGTCCATGGGTTGTGCCTATATGTTCTTTGGTTGATCTCTTTCCACCAGCCTTCCCTCTGAGATTTGACAGTCTGTTCCATGCTTCTATGTCTCTGGATCTATTTTGTTGAACAAAAACAAAATCAGTTTCTTCTTTAATTCCTCTATAAAAATATAGAACAGAATCACAGGCTAAGTAGTCATCTTGGAGCTGTCCCTATACGACTCTGTGACTCAGTTTCTTTGTCTGGAAAATACCAGTATTGGTTCTGTGGTCACCTACATATGACCCTGTGCCCCATGAAAAGAACTATATTTGTAGGAATATTCAAGATTTTCAGATAAAAGGCAGCCCATCAGTGATAACCTAACAAAAAGACAGTACAATCTAACATTATGTCTTCTGAAAAGCATCTCATAATTCAAAATTATTCTTAATAGTTTTCTTCTCTGAACCTGCTTTTAACTTCATCTACTGATCATCTCAAGAAAAAAAGATCTTATATTAAAATAAATTCTATAAAACAAATCTATAAAACAAGTAGTTACTTCTTTTGCTCCTTTTGGAAACTTTTTTCTAGAATTGAAAGGGTCTTTTATTTATAATTACAATAATGAAATATGGCAGTAGATCTTAAAGTGTACTCTTCCTCGGGCTACAGTTATGTAAAAGGTTATATACTACAACAGTTATTAATCCTTCTTCACTTTGACAATTTATTTGAATACAGCATCTGTTGTAGGCTATAATACAAGATCACAAAAGTTCAAAACTAATGTATTGTTCTTTGTTCCACCCTGCAAAATGTGCACCTTATCAAAACTGCTACTGTCATTTTATGCTGAAACAAAAATGCAGATTAGCTATTAAAGGTTTCTCTTTTTTAGCTGCATTCATGAATTACTTAGTAAAATCTAAGTACTGTGATGAAAGGGTGGGGGAACTTCAGAAGAGAATTTTGTAACAGAGTAGAGAGGCAAGTAGGAAAAGAGGTCCCATAAAGGCTCCATTCCTAAAATTCACTGGTGTAAAATTAAGAAATTTACATATTTAAATAAAACACTGATTGTAGTTAGTACTTGCAGATATTGAACTTGAAACTGGAAACTAGTAGTGGAGAAGATGTCTGTTCCCATTTTGACCGGTTTCCAGTTTCCAGCTAAATAATACCTGCACTTACAGAACATACACCCCAGCAAAGTTCTGCTCAGATGCCAGTATTTTAACAGACTGGAATGGTTTGGCTCACGTTAGTGATGCAAACCTATTGAATTTAGAGGCTAACAAATTCCAGTTAAAGTACAAAGCATTCATTGATTTTAAAAAGAAAAATCTCTAACTCCACTGTGTTCAAGGATTGTTTACAAGGAAGGACAAAATGTAGCAAGCTTTGTTTTTCCATTAGGTCTATACAGAATATTCATCAATCTTTTTCTCGCCCTGCCCTTCTCCATTATCACCTCACCTCTAGAGGTCAGAAGGGTGCACAACCCCACATGGGGTTAGATGAAAGAAGGGAGGAAAGAGGAAATATTTGACTGCAAGCTTATTTGAGTAAAACTGCATACAATCTGAAAATAGATGCTGAAATTGACAGTGTGTTTTTATGCTGCCCTCAAGCATTGATACCTTCAACTTGTATACATATTTACATCTGTGTATTCCTCTGTTGGTGAGAAACAGTTACCACAGCAACTCCGAATCACGGGGCAGCTTTGTTATTGCAATAAAGTCACAAAATTCTTGCTCATAGGAAAATAAATAGATGCAAATAGCAGTAAAAACGGTGTGTTGTAAATAACACCTTTACAGTGGAAAACATTCACCTTATAGCATCCTTGTTCATGCCTTCTAGCTAGTTAAGGGTGGAATCTATTCCAGGTCTTTCAGTGCTTTATCTTTTCCCATTTTCCACTGTTATTCCCACTGGATTGTGTAAGATTTTCAATGTGCTAATATTGGTTAAAATTGTCCTTACAGAGTCCAGTAGAAGGCTTATATATATATATAGTCTATTCTTCATTTGGGCTTTTCACTTTTAACGTAGAAATTATTGATTTAATATTTATGTGAGTCAGCAATGATGTATTTAGCTTTAATGTTTACATAGATAGGGGGGATGAAAGAATTAGGTTGTTAGAATATTCCCACATATTTTTTTTAGTTGAGCTTAGTTCATTTATTTATTACTATGTAGATTTCAAGCCATCTTAAGAACTGAAGGATTTCAGTGTAAAATATACCTAATAGTAACCTTCAGTTAGTTCCAAGTACGTATTTCATTCCATTGTTGCAAAAATACAATTGCTATGGCAAGTAAAATTTTCTCATTTTCTGAGAGATTTGTCTTATGCTTCTGTTATACGGCTTTTAATTATTTTGTGCTTAAGATCTGTGCTTTATGTAAAACAAAATATTGCAACAATATTTGCATTTTCAGTTTGGAGTGCTATACATATAGATATTTCAATATTGACTTCCTTTAGAAATTGAATTTACAAGATACACCAATTAATATCAAGGTACAAATAATCAAAGATGTGAATCTAATTTCCAGATAATATTTGGAAAAGGAGTTGAATCCTTATTTTTAAATATGTTTCTAATAAATATTTAACTCTGTATGAATAAAAGTTTATTTTGTGGGGGCTATAATTTAGAATTCTTCAGGGGTTAAAAAGGAGGGTGAGAATGGCAAAATAGTCATAATTATTGAAGCTACGTATTAATAAATGAAATTTGTTACTATTCTTTCTACCTTTAGGCAAATTTGAGATTTTTTCATAATAAATGTAAAAGCAAAGTCTAAAATATACTTGTTCCAAGATTTTGCTCGAGTAGAGTTTGGTAAATATAATTTAATCTACTTTTACTTCACTGAAGAAACAGCCAGATAAATACATACCCTACATTTCCATGTTATTTTATTTAATTTTCACAGAAATCATTTTAAGAAGGTGTTACACAATATTACAAACAAGAAATTGAAATTTGAGAACTGGTGGCAAATCTGTCTGATTACAAAACACTCTGGGTTCTGGACATCTCCACTCTAATAAGGATCTGCCTGTCACCAGTTGACACTGGAACACCAACTGTGTGCTAAGGTCTTGAATGTATTTGTTGTGTTTGTTTTGTGTGTTACTGATTCCCTAATAAGCATTTGTTTTGAGATTTTTATTTTTAATTGTCACCATATTTTTCTGAAATGGAGGGAATATCATTAAAGTACAAGCTATAGAGTTGAAAGTTAAAATGCAATACACTATTTTAGCCATGCTTAACTAAAAATAAATGCTAATTTATCTGGGAATCCTGTATATTTATTTACTTAATCTGGCAATCCTAGATTACTATGATATTCTAGTTGGGCCATAGTGAATTGAGGTTTTAATAAGTACTGACAGACATATGTAAAACACTGTATCCGTTACGATGGAGACAAACTTTTAAATACGCAATATTACTGAAAAGCACAACTTCCTCAAAAAAATAGGTTAGAAATTCTAAGTAGAGTCTGATTCATGATTTTCATAATGAATAAGTACTGCTTTTGTAATAAGAAATTTAATTTTAAAATTAATGTATTTCCACTTTAAAATATTTGGTAAGTACTTCTGGATAAATACAATGCTTTTATTGTTTTATTTGGTTTTGTAATAATGTTTATTTCTCTCAGCATTGAAGTATCATAGACCTTTTTCATAACTCAAAATAAGTTCATTATATTATCTCTATCCAAAAATCTTATTCATTTGGTTCATTTACATTTATTTAAGAAATACATTTAATGATGTTTTATTAAAATGTTTTATTACTGAAAAAATTTCGAGAAGACATGCATACATTATAACCACACACATGCACATGCATACACACACACACACACACACACACATACACACAAAGACCTTTTTCTTTTTTTAAAAAAATAGAGATCACTCCAAGAACTCAAACCTACTGGAAGTTTAGAACAAATCAATAGAAAAAATCTTAAAATATTGAATAGAACCTTAACTTCTTGGGGGCATTTTTTTTCTTCTGTGAAATATTTAAGTGTGTTTAATTGTGGAATGGAAAGGGAAAGGGAAGGAGACCAATTATAATCACTAAGAAACCAAAACAACCAGACCATTCATTAAATCAACTTGTCAATTACATGAGGGTGGAAAGAGTCTAATTTGACACAGCCATCCTATATAATAAAAGCCTAATATGTTAAGTGTCTGGCCATCCAGTTGGCCATTAAAACAATCAAAGCATAATATGCTAATGACATGCTAAGGTCACTCAACTGCTCACTATGACATTCACTGACCACCAGGGGACAGATGCTCAACACAGGAGATGCCCCTCGGTGGTCAGTGCACCCCCACAGGGGGAGCGCCACTCAGCCAGAAGCCGGGCTCATGGCTGGCGAGCACAGCGGCGGTGGTGGGAGTCTCTCCCACCTCTGTGGAAGCCCTAAGTATGTCCAACTGATGGCTTAGGCCTGCTCCCCGACTGCAAGAGGGTGCAGGCCAGGCTGAGGGACATCCCCCCAGTGCATGAATTTTGTGCACCAGGCCTCTGGTAATAAGATAAAACAATTGCTCTTTTCTATGAACTGTGCTTAAAAATCTTGCTTGCCTCTAAAACTTTATAGGGAAAAACAAAGCTAATTAAGAAAAACACATATGAACTTATTTACTTTGTTCAAGAAAATTATCAAAACTGTTGCTTGTATCCAAATATTATTAGTATCTTCTAGTGGTTTCTAGTACCTTCTGAAATTTTCTTTTGTCCCAAATCAGGACTCAGTCTAAGCAAAGCTGATATATATGGTTGTCCTCACTGCATTCCATCTGTTAGACATGCTGAAAGTAAGCATTGATTCTTTTATTGACCTATACAGAGTGTGGAAGCCATCAACACGAACAAACCCTCCCAAGTGAAGAAGAAAAAAAAGAAATCAGCAATTGTTCCAGAAATTTTTCTTTATGAACATGACTCTTAGAAAATTGAAGGAGTGATTGAATCAAATAAGAGCAAAGCCACTAATTGCATCTGCTAAAGTAATGTTTGTGGAGATGTATAGCTGATTCCCTGCCTATTGGTAAATATGTTTCTCATTTAACAATATTTATTAAGTTTCCACTCAATTTATAATAAGATCTTTGAAATGTGTTGTCTTTATAAACATGAAGGATCTTCATTTTATTGAATATTTCACTTCCGTCAATTGCTGATATTTCATTTTACATTCAAAGATACTTGTTTGTCTTCTTTTATATGGACCACTAGGGGCCCAGTGCACAAATTCGTGCACCTTGAAAGGAACTGCAGGCTGTGAGGCTGCAGTGGGCACAGGGGCGGGTCTCGGACCACCCTCCACGCCCTCACCCAGCCCCTCCTTCTGTGGCCCAGAGTCCTGTCTGTCTGTAACCAAGCTACCAAAACCACCACTCCCATGCACTCCACTCACACCTGCTGATGGTGCAGAGCGATTGGGGCCATCACCATCAGCAGGTGCAAGCAGTGGCTGCTGCCCCAATCCCCCCTCAGGAGCAGGGGGAGATGGAGAAGCCCTCAGGGGCAATTGGTACCAGCAGCCACTGCTCACACCCACTGATGGTGCCAAGCAATTTTGACTGATGCTGAGCGCCAGCAGCAGATGCAAGTGCCCAGTGGGACCACGGTATGCAGGAGCAAAGAATTCTCAGTAACCACCAGAGTCTCACCCCGATGACAGCGACCAGTGCCCCGCCTTGGTCTGGCACCCCTGCTCACCTGCTCCATCATACCACCATGGCTAGCACCCACCATGTTCCATGTGCACCCCCAGGGGTCAGTGCATGTCATAGCAACCAGTTGTTTGGTTGTTCAGTTGTTTGGTTTCTCCGCTGTTCAGTCTATTTGCATATTAGGCTTTTATATATATAGATTACCAAACTGCCAGACTCTATACTCATATCCCATTCTATTTGGGTTATTTATATCCACTTTTATTTTACTCTGAAATCTTATACCAGACAACTTGTTTCTCCCATATACCTGGTCATCGTGGCTCATGCCACCTGTCCAAATCTCAATCGTTATGGCTTTAACTCAAATCATACATCTGTATGGAGTCCTCCCAAACTACTCCAACTCACACAGATTGTCCCATTTTCTAAGCCCCCAAATATGATTCTCAAAAAGTGGTTCAACAAAGCTTACAATTTCTAAAACTCTTTTATGTAGTTTGTTACATTAAAATTATTTCTATAAAGATACCAATCTTAATCTGCATGTTTTTAACTGTGCACCTTTTCACAGATGGTGCAAAGGCAATGGGGGTTAACTGTTCTGGCACCTTAGTTAAAATCAAAACAGTGTCAGCAAATTGTTACTCATCATTGTATTCTTCATTTTCATATACATGCAAGTAAAAAATTAAAGCCAGTTTCACATAAAAATATTCTTGATAAAATAATAAATATAATAATATTTTATTAAATTTTAATTCTTAAATACACAAATTTGTAGTGATTCTGTGATAAAATGTCATGTACACATAAAGCATGTTTGCTGTATACTGAAGTATGATGGTTGTCTGGTTGTTGAGGTACAATCTGCTACTTATTGTTTTAATAAAACACATTTTTTATTTTAAATAATGACTAATAGACAAAATATAGTTATTTAGTTTTGGGCATTTAGCAGATATTGTCTTTTAAAGTAAGAAAGCAAGAGAGATACTTCAATGTAAAAAAAAAACCAAAAAACAAAAAAACAAACAAACAAAAAAAACACTGACTTTTTTCCCCAATAATGAAATTTGATCTTTCAAGCAAAAATTAATAGTTTAAAATTTTTCCATGTGGCACTGTGAACTTGGCAAGGTCCCAGTAATTAAAAGTGTTGTAATGACAAGGATGTTGAAGTTAAAGACTATGGCTTTTGGATATTATATAATAAAATGTATCAATACTTAGTGATTTATGTAACTCAGGGAATAAACATTTTCAAAATGTCAAATACATTAACATGGCTTTATATTTCACATTGCTACTATCTTATTGCAACTAACACATATCAAGTTTTGGTATAATATCAAAGAGGTATATCCATAATTATATGAAAAGTTATTAAAATATTCTTTTTTCAAATTTCATGTCTGTGAAATGCTGGATTTTCTCCCACTATTTCAACTGAAATAAGAGATCACAAAAGACTAAATGCAGAATTCAGCTGTGTTATGGTCAAACAAAAGTCCTGGGATAGACTCTCCACCCACAATTTGGTTAGAATATTGCCACACATATAACAAAATACTATGCAAGGATTTATTACTCACATAATAAGGATTTCTGAGGACAGTGGCAAATGTTCTCTAACAGATCCTAAAATGGCTTGAAAAAGAAAAAAGAATGGGATTGGATTTGAATTTGTTTAGGGGATGGTGTGAAGGACTTAATGTGTATGCTTTCTTATCATCTGGCCCAGATGTAGGATAAGAGGAAAGGAGGGACAAGAGGGACTTGAACGTTTTTAAGAGTCAAACCTTAAGAATAGAGTCACTTTATTAAAAGCTATTTTATAGTAGCTAAAACATTCAAGAAGTTGCAAATGCTGTACAACAAAGCCACAGTTCTCAGTAATTTTAAGTTGGCTTGGAAAAATGTAATTTTATTTTTCAAAACTTATTTATGTTAATATATACTGGGTTAATTATTTTATATTTAAATGTTTTATATAAACATTTAAATTAAATTTATTTAAAAGAGAAAAATAAGGTATATTATATAATAAAATGGTATCAATTCATTAAAAGGATATAAGAATTGTAAATATTTATGTACCTAATATTGGAGCACCTAAACACATAAAGTATTAGTAGACCTGAAGGGAGAAATAGGCACTGATGCAATAATAGCAGGGGACTTCAATACCTATCCACTTTCAACAATGGATAGATCATTCAGTCATAAAATAAATAATGAGAAAGTGAACATAAACTACACATTAAAATAAAAGGAACTAACAGACATTCATCCACCAACAGTAGAAAACACATTCTATTCAAGGGCAGTTGGAACATTCTCCGTGATACATCAAACCTTAGGCAACAATGTAAGTCTGAAGAAAGTTAAGAAGAATGAGATCATGTAAAGCATCTTTTCTAACTATAATGGTATAAAACTAAAAAAAATAATTAAAAAAGAAAACCAGAATATTCACGGATATATATATGTATATGTATCCTATCTAATAAAGAGGGAATATGCTAATTGACTCTCATGCTGTCACAGATGTGGTGGCGCCCATAGCCAATAAGGAGGGAATATGCTAACTGACTTTCATGCCCTCAAAGATGGTGGCACCCACAGCCAAAAAACAGGAAATATTCTAATTGACTGCCCTGCCTTCAAAGATGACAGCACCCACAGCCAGGAAGGAGAGATTATGCTAATTTACTGCCACACCCTCAAAGGTGGCAGTGCTCACAGCTACAAGATAGTGGTGCCCAGTCCCCTCAGTCCCACCAGGGTGGCAGGTGCATGGCAAGGCTGGGCCCGCCCCCAGGCAGGCCCAGCCACTCCGCATGCCTGCTTCCAGAGTCCCCAGTCCACTCAGCCCCCAAGCCACCCAGGGCCAGCCCGAGACACAGGCAAGCCTCAGATGGTGGCTGCCCAGCTGATGCCCAAGGTGCAGGCAAGCCTTGGATGGAGTCTGCCCAGCTGCCCAGGCCACCCGAGGCTCAGGTATCCAGGGCCGACCAAGGCTTGCACTACTGGCAGTGGCAGCAGCAGAGGTGTGATGCGGTGTCACCTTTCCCTGATCGCCAGGTCATCTCCTGCCCCTGAAGGCTCCCAGACAATGAGAGGGGGCAGGCCAGACTGAGGGACCCCCTCCCCTCAGTGCACGAATTTCATTCACTGGGCCTCTAGTATTAATATAAAATACAATAACAGGTTATATGAAAAATTATATGCCAAATATTGGACAACCTAAAAAATGCATAACTTCATAAAAACATGTAACCTGCAAAGACTTGAATGATGAAGAAAGATAAATTATAAAAAAACAATAATGAATAAGGAGATGGAATCAGTAATCAAAGACTTCTCAACACAGAAATGCTCAAGACCAATTGGCTTCATTGGTGACTTCTACAATATGTTTAAAGAAAAATTAAAACCAATCCTTCTCAAATTTTTTCAAAAAAGTTGAAAAGAAAGAGAGGCATTCCCAAACTAATTTTATAAGGCCAGCACTACTCTGGTACTAAAGCCAGATAAGAACACAAGAAAAGAAAACTATATAGCAATATGCCTATTGAATACAGATGCAAAAATTTTCAACAAAATATTAGTAAACAAAATTCAACACACATTAATGGAATCATAAACCATGACCAAGTAGGATTTATGCCAGATGCAAAAATGTTTCAAAATACAAATAAAAATGGGTGATACACCACATTTATAGAATGAAAGATAAAAGTCAAATAATCATATCAGTAGATTCAGGAAAATAATTTGACAAAATAAAACATCCTTTCATAATAAAGACCCTCAACAAATTGGGTATAAACAGAACACTCCCCAACATAATAAAGCTTATTAGTATATAACAAACTCAAAGAAAACATCATAGTCTATGTGACAGCTTTAAATATATTCCTTTAACAGGAGGAACAATACCAGGATGTCCACTCTTACCATGCTTATTTAACACTAGAGGCCCGGTGCATGACATTTGTACACTGGAGGGGGGCGTCTCCTCAGCCCACCCTGCACCTTCATGCAGTCCAGAACCCCTAGGGGGATGTTCACCTGCTGGCTTAGGTCCAATACCTCTCGCGGTCGGGGGCTCTCACAGTCTGGGACCCCTTGCTTCTTACCGCCCACCAGCAGTGGAGGCTCCCACCACTGCCTCTGCACTCACCAGCCATGAGCCCATTTTCTGGCACAGCACTCCCCCTGTGGGAGCACACTGACCCCCAAGGGACAGCTCCTGCATTGAACATCTGTCCCCTGGTGGTCAGTGCACATCATAACTACCGGTCATTCTGCCGTTCAGTTAATTTGCATATTAGGATTTTATTATATAGGACTATA
>NW_006298350.1:205065-207308 GCF_000327345.1 Myotis davidii
CCCACTGGGGTGCCTGGCCTCCCTGGGGGAGGGGCTGATGGCTGTTTGCAGGCTGGTCATACCCACTTCAGGGTGGGGGTCCCCCCTGGGGTTCCTTGCCAGCCTGGGTGAGGGGCTGATGGGTGTTTTCAGGCTGGTCACACCTTCTTCAGGGTGGGGGCCCCCACTGGGGTGCATGGCCAGTCTGGGTGAGGGGCTGAGGGCTGTTTTCAGGCTGGCGGGTGACTGTAGCTCCCAACTGCTCCTTTTTTTCTTTTCTTTTTTTATTCTGGGCATGCTTTAGCTCTGGCTCCAGCTCTGAGGCCTCTGCTGCGGAAAGCATGTATCTGGTTTGTTTGTGTTCTATAATCGAAACAATGTATAACTCCAGCTCTGAGATCCCAGCTTGCTGAAAGCAGGTTTCTGGGGTTTTGTTTAGCTTCTATATTTGTTACAATGTTTCAAACTGCAAACTCAGAGGCTGGCAAGGTAGGCGGGGAACGTTGGTTTCCTCCGTCACTGAAGCAAGCAAGCCTCATGTTAGCTTCAAGCTGCCTGGCTGCCTGGCTGCCATATTGGCTGGCAGTGAATTTGCATATCACCCTGATTAGCCAATGGGAAGGGTAGTGGATGTATGACTATTTACCATGTTTCTCTTTTATTAGATAGGATAGTACTTCAAGTCTTAGCCAGAGTAATCACGCAAGAAGTAGAAAAAAAATGGCATCCAAAATGGAAAAGAATAAAACTATCTGCAGAAAACATAATATTAGAAGAATATCCTAAAAATGCCAACAAAAATTGGGAACTAATAAATGAATTCGGTAATATTGCAAGATACAAACTCAATACACAAAAATTAATTGTGTCCCTGAGAGACAAAATGACGGTGGTATAGATGGACATGTCCTGTGCCTTGTTCCAGAGCAGATAGAGTGAGCAGCTGAAACGAGTAACATCCAGCCTGAATTGTAAGAGGAGATTCAGCTGGGAGACAATTTGCAGCCGGGAAAGGCAGAGGACTCCTGGAGAAAGGTAAAGTCAAGGCTCTGGGAAGCATAATCGGCCAGAACTGTGGGCCCTGAGGATCAGAGGGAACCCACACAGGACAGGGTAGGGCCGTGTTCCTTGGAACAGGTGCAGTGGAAAGAAAGTACACAGAACTGCTGGTCAGCAGGGGATTCTAGATCTGGGTCCACAATCAGGAAAGGCTGAAGAGTGCTGGCAGGAGAAGAGTGTGAAGAGGTGCAGCCTTTCCCCCCTCACAGGGGATTCTAAATCTGGGTCCACAGTCAGGAAAGGCTGAAGAGTGCTGGCAGGAGAGGAGTGCGCAGAGGTGCAGCCTATCTGGCTTCTGTGGCTTGTGCCTTTCTTCATAGAGCCTAGCACATAGTACCTTTCAGATATGGACACTTACCCATGGCTGGAGAGTGGGAGAAGGTGCAGAATTGTCGAATCTGGGGGGAGAGGGGGATCCAGGAGAAGTGGTAGCAAGTTTGGTGCTGAGTCATGCCTGAGCCTGGGACCTGGGCAGCCATTTTGTCCTAAAGCAATAGCTCCTCCCTCCAGTATCCAGGCAACTAATACAGCTACACCCAGATTCCACCCTAAACAGTAAAAGGATTAAAACAAACAAACAAACAAACAAACAAAACCTAAATAGTCCCTGAGAGCAGAAAGGGGCTGGACTAAAGAGGGACTTTCAGTCCCAGCAATCGGTTCCTGAGAAACACTAAAGTACAGAAGACTGGGATCTTAAGCCAGCCAAAGGAACACTTCACTTTTTCATTTTTATTTATTTATTTTTTATTACTTTGTTATCTCTCTTTTTTCTTTTTTTTTCTTTGTTTTCCATTTTTGTTTGTTGCTTTATTTTCTATATCTTTTCATAATATTTTTCCATCACTCTATTCTATTTTATTTTTATTTGATATTTTTATACTATTTTTGAAATCAAAATTTTGTAAATTTATTATTTTTTTTCTCGTTCTCTTTCCTCTTATCCACCCATCCTCTTTCTACTTCGTCTATACTGAACTGAGATCCTCCCCACATTCATCCAACTTTTAACATTATCTTCTATATATAAGCTCAGCATCTACAGACTCTGCTCCCACCCTCTTTGCTAGGGGTTTGGTGACTGTATTTTTTTATTTTTATTTTATACATTTTTTCTTTTTAAAAAAATTATTATTATTATTTGTTTTGTTTGTTTACTTATGTATTGGTTTTGTGGTGTTTTCCCCATATCCTATCTAATAAAA
>NW_006298350.1:208197-211352 GCF_000327345.1 Myotis davidii
GTTTCTCACCCTTAATTCTCTTTTCTCAGGTGGTCAATTATAGTAGGGTTATTATCATGAGTACATTTGTGCTTTGGTCCCTTTGTGTTGTGTCTTGTCGAGGTGAATTTTATCCTGTCTGTCCAGGTGCTAGAGAGTCAGCCTCATAACCAGACACCTGGAGAGGAAACTCCATCCAAAAAATGGGCCAATAACACCCCAGGCACAAACTACAGAGGCAGGAAGAAGGCGACAGTGAGGGAGAGAGCGTGAGCCAATGAGGGACCAAAAGAAGAGTGTGTGGTCATGTGGGATATGTGTGTGTGTGTGTGTGTGTGTGTGTGTGTGAGTGAGGCAGAGATAGATCCCGCAGGGGTCAGGCTAAACGGGCTCTCCTAACTAGTCAACCTCTGCTACCATGTAAGCAGTTCCAGGAGGCCGGCTCGTCCCCAAAAGCCTAGTGTTTATAAGGGGAGAGCTGCTGTAACTGGGATCCAGGCCTCACCCCCACCCAGGGTGCCCTCAGATAACACCTGGGACTCTACAGACACCCCTGCCAGGGACCTGCTACCTCTGCTGGGGTCCCACGGTCAACAAGTTTCCAGCCACCCTGGGCGCAGGCTCCTGTGAGTTCTGAAACATGCTCCTCCCTGACCAGCCCAACGCCTTAGCCAGGGGCACTGCAACTATGCAAGCAGCAGACACATGAGCAGCCCAATCCTGTCCAAGGAGCAGCAGCCTCACAAGCAGCCTGCCCCAGACCTAAGAGCAGAAGCCTCACATGGCCTGCCCCTTTCCAAGGAGCAGCAGCTGTCAGCTGTGTGAGCAGCCTGCTAACCTCTCTGAGGAGCAGCAACCATATGAGTAGCCTGCCCCATCTGAGGAGCAGCAGCCACACGAGCAGCCTGCCCATGATTGAGGAGCGGCAGTCCCATGCAAGCCGCCCCAATCAGAGGAGCAGCAGCTGCACAGCCCACACCCTCTTCCTGTCTGAGGAGCAGTAGGTGTGCGAGAAACCCACCCCATCCAAGGAGCAGCAGCTGCACAATCAGCCTGCCACCATACAAGGAGCAGCAGCAGTGTGAGCAGCCCATACCCATACAAGGAACAGCATCACCGTGAGCAGCCTGCACTCAGTCAAGGAGCAGTAGCTGCCCAAGCAGCCTCTCCCAGTCCGAGGACCAGCAACCACACCAGCAGACCACCCACATCTGAGGAGCAGCAGCCATACACAGTCCAAACTGGTCAGGGGAGCAGCAGACACATGCAGCCTGCACCTGTACGATGAGCAGCAGCTGGGTGAGCAGCCTGCTCCCATCCAAGGAGCAGGAGGCAAACCTGCAGTTCACTCCCACCCAAAGAGAAGCAGCCATCTCCCATTTGAGTAGAAGCAGCTACATGAACAGACGGTATCCATACGAGGTGCAGCTCACTCTGGCCCAAGGAACAGCAGCCACCCAAGCAGCTAGCCCCTGTCCAAGGAGAAGCAGCCACATGAACAGACAAACCAACCACATCTGAGGAGCGGCAGCCCTGAGCAGCCCACACTGGTCTGAGGAGCAGCAGCCACATGCAGTCTGCACCTGTCTGATGAGCAGCAGCTGGGTGAGAATCCCACCCCCATCTGAGGAGCAGCAGCCATGCAAGCAGCCCGTCCCCCATCTGAGGAGCAGCAGATGCGCGAGCAGCCCACACCTGTACGAGGAGCAGTAGCTCTGTAAGCAACCTGCCCCTGTCCAAAGAGCGGCAGCCTCATGAGCAGCCCAGCCCATCTGAGGAACAGCAGCAGCGTGCAGCAAGCCCCAACACAAGGAGCAGCAGACATGTGAATAGTCTGTGCCTACCTGAGGAGCAGAACACACGTGAACATGCCACAACTGTTGAAGGAGCAACAGTTGTGCTCAGCCAGCCCCCACCGGAAGAGCAGCAGCCTCATTATCAGCCCACCCCTGTCCAAGGAATAGCAGCTGCGCGAAAAGCCTAAACTATCAGTCAGAGAAGAGACCACTGCTGTGAACAGCACCCACCAGAGGAGCTGCTGCCAACTGAGGAGCAGCCACTACTGCGACCACGTGAGCAACTGCAGCCCGAGGAACCACTGCCATCCAAGTAGCAGCCCCTGCACGACTCGACATCTAGATCAGTCAGTGAGACCAAAAATGGGTAGACAAAGAAACCCCCAGAGGAAAGAAAAGGAGAAATCCCAGAAAAGTTGCTAGGTGAAACAGAGGCATGCAATATGTCAGAAAAAGAATTCAGAATAAGGGTCCTAGAGTGCATAAACCGGTTGCAGGAAAAAAATCAACAACTTTTGTAAGAATCAAGAAGAACTGGATGAAAAAATCAATAACTTATGTAAGAATCAAGAAGAAATAAAGAGTTATATAGCTGCAATAAAAAACACCTTTGAAAATTTCAACAGTAGACTAGGAGAAGCGGAGGACTGCATTAGCAAATTAGAAGACAGGGAAGCAAAACACACCCAAACTGAACTGCACTTGGAGAAAAAAATTAAAAGACAGAAGTAGAGCCTAAGGGAGTTATGGGACAACAGGAAACGAAGCAACATACAAATAATAGGGGTGCCAGAACAACAGGAAGAGGAACAAGGATTAGAAAACCTATTTGAAGAAATAATATCAGAAAACTTCCCTGCAGTGGGGAAGAAAAAAGTCACACAAGCACAGAGAGTAACAAGCAAGATGAACCCCAAAACACCCACACCAAGACACATCATAATTACAATGGCAAATGTTAAGGACAAAGAGAGAATCTTAAAGGCAGCATGAGAGAGATATAAAGTTACCTACAAGGGATCTCACATTATATTATCAAATGAAGTCTCAACAGAAACACATCAGGCCAGAAAAGAATGGATGGAAATTTACAAAGTGATCCAAAGCTAGGGATTGAATCCAATAATACTCTATCCAGCAAGGCTACCATTCAAAATTGCAGGGGAAATAGGAAACTTCACAGACAAAAAAGGGCTAACAGAGTTTATCACCACCAAGCTAGCAATGCCAGAAATGCTAAAGGGACTGGTGTAAAAAGAAAAATAAAAAGGTAAGAAAGAAAACAGGCACAAAAATAAATATGGCTACAAACAAGTACCTTTCAATAATAACTTCAAACATAAATGGACTAAATGCTCCAATCAAAAGACATTGAGTGGC
>NW_006298350.1:211438-211890 GCF_000327345.1 Myotis davidii
TCAGAAGATATCAAGGGAGAGATCAACAGCAATATAATCATAGTAGGGGACTTTAATACACCACTGACATCACTGGATAAATCCTCTAGACAAAAAATCAGCAAAGAAACAGCAATCCTAAATGACTCACTAGATCATATGGACTTAACTGACATCTTCAGAATATTTCACCACAAAGTCGCAGAATATGCATTCTTCTCAACTGCACATGGGATATTTCCAAAAATAGACCACATAATGGGTCACAAACAAAGTATCCCCAAATCCAAGAAGACTGAAATCCTACCAAGAATCTTCTCAGACCACAATGGCATAATATTAGAAATAAACAACAATAAAAACAACCCAAAGCACTCAAATAACTAAAAGAGTTGTAAGCTGAATAGCATGTTATTAAATATTGATTGGGTTACTAATGAGATCAAAGAAGAAATTAAAAACATACTAGAAAC
>NW_006298350.1:215333-216742 GCF_000327345.1 Myotis davidii
CCTGATGAACATAGATGCTAAAATCCTCAACAAAATTCTAGCAAACCGGATCCATCATTACATTAGAAAGATCATACACCCTGACCAAGTGGGATTTATTCCAGGAATGCAAGGCTGGTACAATATCTGCAGATCAATAAAGGTGATACATCACATAAACAAGGTGAGAGACAATCATATAATCATATTGATTGATGCAGAAAAGGGATTTGACAAAGTCCAACACCCTTTCTTGGTAAAAATTCTCAGCAAAGTGGGAATAAAGGGATCATACCTCAACATAATAAAAGCCTTATATGACAAACCCACTGCCAACATCATACTCAATGGGCAAAAGCTAAAAACATTTCCCTTAAGTACAGGAACCAGACAGTGATGCCTACTTTCACCACTCCTGTTCAACGTAGTACCAGAAGTGCTAGCCAAAGTGATCAGATAAGAAGAAATAAAAGGCATCCAAATTGAAAAGAAGAAGTAAAATTGTCATTATTCGCAGATGACATGATACTGTACTTAGAAAACCCTAAAGACTCCATCAAAAAGTTATTAGACCTACTAAATGAATTTAGCAATGTAGCAGGATACAAAATTAATGCCAAGAAATCTATAATATTTTTATAAACCAATAGTGAACTTACCGATAGAGAAATTTAAAAAAAAACAATCCCATTTACCATTGCACCAAAAAAATTTAAGATACCTTGGAATAAACTTAACTAAAGAGGTAAAAGATCTCTACTCAGAAAATACAGGATGTTCAAAAACGAGATAGAGGAAGACATAAACAGATGAAAGAAAATACCATGTTCATGGATTGGTAGAATCAACACAATCAAAATGTCCATACTACACAAAGCAATCTATAGATTCAATGCAATCCCCATTAAATTACCAACAGCAAATTTCTCAGATCTAGAAAGAACTCTCCAAAATTTCAACTGGGAAAAAAAAAAACAAAAAACAAAAAAACAACTACAAAAAACTAATAGCTGTTGCAATCCTGAGAAAGAAGAACAAAGTAGGTGGGATCTCAATACCAGATATCAAACTGTATTACAAAGCCACTGTTCTCAAAACTGCCTGGTATTGGCACAAGAACAGACATATAGACCAATAGAATAGAATAGAGAATCCAGAAATAGACCCAAACCACTATGCTCAATTAATATATGATACAGCTAGAATTTCATAAGACAATTCTCTTACCATGCAGAGAAAACAAACCTTCTCAATCCTCTCTGTAATTGATGTTTCCAACAACAGATTCGTTATCAAAATATATAAACAACTCATGCAGATCGATCGGGAAATGAAAATCTTTTTAAAATGGGCATAATATTTGAACCCCTGCTTGACAAAGCAGTCCCAATGGCCAATAAACATCTAAGAAAAAAAAAGCAAAAACTCTG
>NW_006298350.1:217122-219114 GCF_000327345.1 Myotis davidii
CTCAGAGGGAAGAAAGGGGAAGGTGGGATTGAGGGGCAGAGATCAACCAAAGGATTTGTATGCATGCATATAAGCAAAAGCGATGGATGTGGACAACAGGTGGTGAGGGTGAGGGCAGGATTGGGGGGATAAGAGGACATTGGAGGGATAAGGACACATTTGTAATAACTTAATCAATAAAGGGGGAAAGATAAAAAATAAATTTAAAAAAGTTTAAAAAAAACATGAAACATGGGGGGAAATAGAAAGCATATTTTTAAAAAAATGATTTCAAACTTAAGTGAACATTAACTAAAAAAATAGACTGCTAGAAACATTTTGTCATATAATAATTTCATAATATTCACAAACCAACAACCTATAATAGATATGCAATCCAAGAAAAGAAAGTAATCTAAACACAGCACTAAAGAAAGTCATTAATGCCCCAAAGATCAAGACAACAAAATAAAAACAGAAAAGAACTACAAAAAGCCCCCACAGAAAAGAATTAATGTAATGGTATTAAGTACATAACTGTTGATAAAAATTTTAAATGTAAATGAAGTAAATATTCCAATTAAATGGCACTGTGAGACTAAATGGATAAAAAACAAAACCCATACATATGCTGCCTACAAGAGACTTACGTCAGATCTAAAGACACAAACTAAAAGTAAAGGGATATAATAAAAGGTATCCTATGCAAATGAAAAGAAGAAAAAAAGCTGGGGTGCCAATACTTATATCAGTCAAAATGGATTTTAAAACAAAGATGAAAGAAGAGATAAATAAAGGCATTACATAATGATAAAAAGATCAAACAAGAGGATATAACAGTTGATACTATCTACACATCCAATATGGAAGCACCTAAGTATATAATTTGAAGAGGAAGGGTCATAGCAATAAAAGCCTACCTCAAAAAACAAAGACAATCTGAAATAAATCTTATACATAAAGGAACTAACAAGTAAAGAGCAAACAAAGCACAAAGTGAATAGATGGAAGAACATAATAAAGATCAGAATGAAAATTAAATAAACTAGAGATAAAATACCAATAGAAAAAAAATCAATGAAACTAAGAGTTAGTTCCTTAAAAAATAAACATTTAATCTAGCAACAAATATCACCAAGAAGGGAAAAGAAAATGATGAAAAAATTGAAGATGACAAAAAAAGGAAGGGTATAACATGCTAATGGTTAGAATAATTGATGTTATTTAAATGTCGATACTAGCCAAAGCAATATACAGATTCAATGCAATCCCTACCCTAATAACAATGAAATTCTACACAGAACTAGAACAAATAATTCTAAAATTTATATGGAACCACAGGACTCTAAATAGAAAAATAAATATTGAAAAAGAAGAACAAAAGTGGAGATATTAAACTCCCTGATTTCAAAGTACACTAGAAAGCTATAGTAATCAAAACAATATGGTACTGTATCATAGAATTGTACACTTGAAACATATAAAATCTTATAACCAATTCACCCCAATAAATTTAATTTAAAATATTAATAAAGATTTAAAAAAATGTAGTACTGGCATAAAAATAGACACATATATCAATGGAACAGAATAAAATCCCCAGAAATTAACACACATTTATATTGTCAATTAATTTACAACAAAGGAGATAAAAATATATAATGGGGAAAAGACAGGTCAATAATTGATTTTGGGAAAACTGGACAAATACATATATAAAAATGAAGCTGAACCACTTTCTTATACTATACTAGTGTCCCCGTGCACAAAAATTTGTGCACTCAGGGGAGGGGGGTATCCCTCAGCCCGGACTGCACCCTGTCCAATCTGGGACCCCTGGAAGGATGTCCTACTGCTGGTTTACAGGGATCGGGCCTAAACTGGCAGTCAGACATCCCTCTCACAATCTGGAACTGCTGGCTCCTAACCACTCACCTGCCTGCCTGCCTGATTGCCCCTAACCACTGTCTGCCAGCCTGCTTGCCTCCAACTTCCCCCCACCGGCCGCCCCCG
>NW_006298350.1:219126-219829 GCF_000327345.1 Myotis davidii
CTTTCATTTCAGGATAAATGAGCTCAGCAGTTTGTGTGGGACCAAAGGCCCTGGGAATGCAATGCTGAGCCCTCTGAACTCATTTTATTCTTTATTGTATTCTTTGATTCCTGGGGCTGAATTAAACATGAAAACAAAAGAAAATATACCCTTAGATATAGAATCTGAGTCATTACCCGGAGATTTCTGCAGGAGTTGACACTGAGGCATGAGACACGTGTGTTTATTGGTCATTTTCCTCAACTATGGAACCAAGGATCCCCTCGGATCCTTTGGAGGTTGGATATGATGCAGCCAGAAGGATTAACTGACAGCTCAGAGAGGAAGATCAGAAGTTAACAGACACTTGTTTCCTTTACCCAGACACAGTTAGTAAAACACAACTCCTTTCATCATAACAGCAGCAAGGGCCATGACTGTGGGAGGAGGAACAGGGAACCAGGACTTGGCCCTTGCTCCTTCCCTACCCTCCCTCCCTACATCCCTGCACTGGTCCAGCTGCTATTGTTATGGTGGAACCGCTCAACTCAGGCTCTGGCCCCGCCCATGTCACAGGGAGGAACATGGGCAGGTTCTTGCATACACAGAAGTAGCTGTGGAGTAGGGAGGTGGAGGTTATTCCCCTGAGCAGGTGCTGAAGTCCTTGTTGAAGTCTCCACTCCAGAGCCTTCGAGTCCTGGGAGGCTGCACCGTGGAGGCGCCA
>NW_006298350.1:221536-223955 GCF_000327345.1 Myotis davidii
GGCCATGACTGTGGGAGGAGGAACAGGGAACCAGGACTTGGCCCTTGCTCCTTCCCTACCCTCCCTCCCTACATCCCTGCACTGGTCCAGCTGCTATTGTTATGGTGGAACCGCTCAACTCAGGCTCTGGCCCCGCCCATGTCACAGGGAGGAACATGGGCAGGTTCTTGCATACACAGAAGTAGCTGTGGAGTAGGGAGGTGGAGGTTATTCCCCTGAGCAGGTGCTGAAGTCCTTGTTGAAGTCTCCACTCCAGAGCCTGGGAGTCCGAGTTCTGGGAGCTGCGCAGTGGAGGCGCCACATTCCTTTCAGTAGAAACTGAAGATTGATAGGAGCCTGCCGGTTAAGGGGAAGGACCAGGAGGTCTGCCTTGTGCCCATTTGCCAATCCCCAGTCCTGCTTTGCTGATCGCGCCTCCTGAGCCTCTTGCTGGCCGGGGCCACACACAGGGCCAGGCCCTCATGATTGCCATGTCCCGCCTGAGCCCCTCACCGCCCAGGCCGCACATGGGGGCCTGGATGGCGGTTCCCACTGTCCTGCCCTGCCTGCAGTATGCAAATTAGCCACCATCTTTGTTGGTGGCTAATTTGCATATCACTCTGATTAGCCAATGGGAGATGTAGCGAAGGTACAGTCAATTACCATGTTTTCTATTATTAGGTAGGATATTATATAAACTCAAAATGGATCAAAGACTTAATGTTAGAACTGAAACCATAAAACTCCTAGAAGAAAATCTAGGCAGTGAAGTCTTTGACATTGTTTTTTTTTTTTTTTTAAATATATTTTATTGATTTTTTACAGAGAGGAAGGGAGAAGGACAGAGAGTCAGAAACATCGATGAGAGAGGAACATCGACCAGCTGCCTCCTGCACACTCCCCACTGGAGATGTGCCCGCAACCCAGGCACACGCCCTTGACCGGAATCGAACCCGGGACCCTTCAGTCCGCAGGCCGATGCTCTCTCCACCGAGCCAAACCAGTTTCGGCGACATTGGTTTGATAAACATTTTTTATATGTCTTTTCAGCCTAGGGCAACAAAAGCAATAATTAACAAATAGAACTATAACAAATCAAAATGCATTTTTATAGTGAAGGAAGCCATCAACAAAATGAAAACATACTGAATGGAAGCAAATATTTGTAAATAATATAGCTGATACAGGGTTAATATCCAAAATATATAAATAATACATAAAATGAAACATCAAAAAAATGATTTTAAAATGGACAAATGACCTAATATACATTTTTCTAAAGAAAACATACAGATGGGCAGCAGACATGAAAAGATGCTCAAAATCACTAACTTCTAGCTCACACATTTGTGGAATATAATGAACAACATAAACTGATCAACAAAATTAGATCCAGAGACATAGAAGCATCAAACAGACCATCAAAGTTCGGAGAAAAGGCAGGGGAGGATTGGAGGGGGGGGTAAGAAATCAACCAAGGGCTTGTATGCATACATATAAGCATAACCAATGGACACAGACAGTAGCGGGGTGAGGGCATGTGCTGGGGGTTGGAAGTGGCTGGGGAGAGGTCAATGGGGAGAAAAGGAGACATATGTAATATTTTAAACAATAAAGAATTTAACTTCAAACAAATCACTGTCACACAGAGGAGTAGCTCTGGGACAGGGAAACACACCCATCACATTCCCTGAAATCTGAACAGCACCTCCCCCACATAAAGCCCTTTCAGAAACAGATTATTGAGGGATTAAGATTGACATCTGGCTACCAGAAAAAGGCAAGCAGAAGTAGAGCCCCAGGACCCAGGGGAAGTTTGTTGACCCAGCCCTGCTTTAGAGGCTAGATAGGCCCCTCCTGCTTGCAGCCAAGTCCTGGGGAGACAGACACAAACTGTGGATTGCTTGGAACTTCAAGTAGGTTGCCGAAAGCCAAAGGAGATAGCACCTAAATATCACATGGGAATCCCAGAATTGGTAGACAGAGCACTTAGCCACAGTCATCAGAAGAGTAGTATCCAAAGTGAGGTCCCATGGGACACTAAATTCAGCTGAAAGGAACTCCACTTCACTTTTTCTTTGTTTTTTCTTTTCTTTTCCTTTTTTAAATTTTTGTTCTCTTTCCTTTCTTTTCTTCCTCTTTTATTTATATATCTACTTTATTGATTTGTTATTACTCTAGTCTCTGTGGTTTCATTCATATATCTAATTTACCTCTTCCTTTTTCCTACTCAATCTTTCTTTCTTCCTCTCTTTCTTCCTCTCTTTCTTTCTTTCTTTCTTTCTTTCTTTCTTTCTTTCTTTCTTTCTTTCTTCTTTCTTTCTTTCTTTCCCTTACTTATCTCTTTCATATATTCTTTCATGCTCATTTATAATCAAGGAGCTGCAACTATTTATTCAATTTTGGCATTCAATTTACCTAGAACCCAAGGAAGAAACCA
>NW_006298350.1:224030-224366 GCF_000327345.1 Myotis davidii
ATTAGATCTGCACCTTCATATTCATCCCCACCTTTTTTCTTTTACCTTTTCTTTTCCTTTTTAAAAAAAAATATTTCCCTGATTTGTTTTTGTTAGAGTCTTCATTTTATGTATATACTAGAGACCCAGTGCACAACATTTGTGCACTGTGGGGTCCCTTCGGCCTGGCCTACAGGGATCAGGCCAAAACTGGCTCTCTGAGAGAAACTGGGTCCTGGGTTGTGAGAGAGTGCAGGCCAGGCCAAGGGACCCCTTTTCCTTTGATTATTTTAGGTCTATCTGCTTTCTTCTCTATTTTTCTTTTCAACTTTTTTTCTTTCCTTTCTTCATCCTTTA
>NW_006298350.1:224410-228924 GCF_000327345.1 Myotis davidii
TTCCCTATGCCCCTAATTATTTATTTTCACCTTCTTTTATTAGATCTGCACCTTCATATTCATCCCCACCTTTTTTCTTTTACCTTTTCTTTTCCTTTTTAAAAAAAAATATTTCCCTGATTTGTTTTTGTTAGAGTCTTCATTTTATGTATATACTAGAGACCCAGTGCACAACATTTGTGCACTGGGGGGGAGGTCCTCAGCTCGGCCTGCGCCCTCTTGCAGTCCAGAACACCTTGGGGGATGTCCAGCTGCCAGTTTAGGCCCGATTCCTGGGGATTGGGCCTAAGCCAGCAGTCAGACATCGCTCTCACAGTCCAGCACCCCTCGCTCCTTACCACCTACCTGCAACATGAGCCGGCTTCTGGTTGAACGGTGCTCCCCCTGTGTAAGTGCACTAACCACCAGGGAGCAGTTCCTGAGTTGAGCATCTGCTCCCTGGTGGTCAGTGAGTGTCATAGTGACTAGTCATTCTGCTGTTTGGTCAATTTGCATATTAGGGTTTTATTATATAGGATATATCTAAATTTCCTCTTCTCTTCCTATTCTCTCTCTCTCTCTCTCTCTCTCTCTCTCTCTCTCCTTCTTTTCATTTTCATCTGCTATTGTATCTTTCTTTATTTTCTTATAGGGTCTATCTTCTTTCTCTTCTATTTACTTTTCAATTCCTTTTGCTTTGCTTTTTTTCCGCATTTATTTTAAGTCATTTTCCCTATTCCCATAATTCTTTATTCTTACTTTCTTATTTCAGATCTGCATCTACATATTGCTTTTTCTCTCACCTGCCCCTCCTTTTTTGTTTGTTTGTTTATTTGTTTTTGTTTGTTTGTGTGGGGTTTTTTCCCTTTGATTGGTTATTTGTTATTTTTCTCTTCATATATTTTTTCTTTCTTTCTTTCCTTCTATCATTATTGCTCTCTTTTCTCTTTTCTAATTCTCTCTTCTTGTGATTGCTTTTGATGTTGTTGTAGGGGCCTTATGTATGTTTTAGTCTTGTTTCTTTTGTTTTGCATTTTGTTGTTTTGTATTTTATTCTGTTCTGTCAACACCCCCATATAGCTCACATGATGTGGCAGGGGTGAGCCACATAGTCAGCCAGCCTGAGAAGAGACTACATCCATGAATGGGACAATAACAGTCAAGACCCAAATAGAACAGGAGAACCCAAATAACTCAAGCAAGAGACCCTCCTAGAGCACCCAACTCAGGAAATATAAGAGAGTGCAACAGTTTGTCCCACAAAAATCTACTACATAAAACCACCCCATAAAGTCTGGGAGGCATAGAAGTTTGATCTAATACATAGAAACAAATACAAAGGAAAAGCAAAAATTGGGGAAAAAAGAAACATCCCCCAAAAGAAAGAAAAGGATTAATCACCAGAAAAGGAACTAAATGAAATGGAGTCAAGCAATTGGTCAGAAAAAGAATTCAGTATGGTAATAAGGTTGCTCAAACAATTCAGTGAAAACTACAAGCAACCTAATGAGAATTATAAGAAATATAATGAGAATGATAAGGGACTCAGTGAGAGCTACACAAACATGAAAAAACATGTTTAAACAATAAGTAAGAATACACTGTAAATGAGATATGACATAGCTGAAATAAAGAACACCCTGGAAGGATATAATAGTAGACTAGAAGCAGCTGTATACTGAATCAGTGAATTATAGGACAAGGTCGAAAAAACATCCAGTCAGAACAGAATATGGAAAAAAATTAAAAAGCAAGAGGAGATTTTAGGGAGCTTTGGGACACCATGAAACAGAACAACATTCACATTATAGGGGTAACATAAGAAGCAAAATCTGAGAAAGAAACAGAGAACATGATTGAAGAAATAATGTCAGACAATCTCCTTCACCTGGTGAAGGAAAACATGACTCAAGTTCAGGTAACACAGATAGTTCTAGTCAAGATTAACCCCAGAAGACTAATACCTAGGCACCTATAATTAAAATGGTAAACATTAAAGACAAGAAAGAATCTTAAAGGCTGGAAGAGAGAGACAAAGTTAACTACAAAGGAGCTCCCATTAGACTGTCAGTTGATTTCTCAATAGAAATGCTACAGGCAAGAAGGGAATGGCATGAACTATACACAGTAATGAACATCAAGAGACTAAACACAAGACTACTCTATCTAGCAGTGTTATCATTCAAAATTGAAGGTAAAATAGAGTCACAGACAAAATAAGACTAAAATAATTTATTATCACCAAATCAACATTGAAAAAAATGTTAAAAGGACCGCTTTTAGAAGAAAAAAGAGAAAGGATCATATGGATAAAGATAATAAAAATGATAATAAATAAGTACCTTTAAACAATATACTTAAATGCCAATGGGTTAAATTCTCCAATCAAAAGACAGGGTAGTTGAATGGATTAGAAAACATGACCCTTATATGTGCTGTCTACATGAAACTCACCTCCCAACAAAAGACTCACACAGAATGAAAGTGAAAGGATATTTAAAAATTTCCAGGCAAATAGAAATTAAAAAACTGGAGTAGCACTACTCATATCTGACAAAATAGACTTCAAAGTGAAAGCCATAACAAAACATTAAAAAGACAATGAAGGCCACTTCATAATACTGAAAAGATAGATACAACAAGAGGATATAATTCTCATTAACATATATGCACCCAATATAGGAGCATCCAAACATTAAAAAAAAAAACCTTCTAGAGGATTTTAAGGGAGAGAAGGACATCAATACAATCATAGTAGGGGACTTTAACACCCTACTAACATCACTGGAAAGACTTTCTAGAGAAAAAAAATCAATAAGGAAACATTGACCTAAATGACACATTAGCTCAGGTGGAATTAATTGATATTTACAGGACATTTCACCACAAAGGAGCAGAATATAAATTCTTCTCCAGTGCACATGGATAATTCTCACATATAGACCACATGTTAGGACACAAAACAAGTCTCTACAAGTCCAAGAAGATTTGAATTATTTCAACCATTTTTTTCTGATCACAATGGAAGGAAATTAAAAATCTACCACAATAAAAACACTCAAAAACATTCAAACACATGGAAGCTAAATAGCATGATATTAAACAATTAATGGATTAACAAAGAAATCAAGACAGAAATCAAAAGCTTCCTGGAAACAAATGAAAATGAACACACAAAAACCCCAAATCTCTGGGACACAGTGAAAGCAGTACTGAAAGGGAAGTTCCTAGCATTACAGGCCTAGCTTAAAAGCAAGAAAAACTTGTAATAAACTATCTAGTTCTACAAAATAGGAAATAATAAAGATCAGAGAAAAATAAATGACACAGAGACTAAAAAAATAATACAAAATATCAATGAAAACAAGACTCATCAAGAAACAAAGAGAGAGGACCCAAATAAACAAAATCAGAAACAAAAGAGGTGAAGTAACAACTGACTAACAGAAATACAAATAATTGTAAAAAAAGAAAGAAAAATTAACCATATTACAACAAGCTGGACAACCTGGATGAAATAGACATATCCTTAGAAAAATACTATATTACAAAAATCAGTCTGGAAGAATCAGAAAACCTGAATACACCAATAACTACAGCACATGAGTGGATTAAAAAAAAAAAAACCATGGAACATTTACACAATGGAATACTACTTGGCAATAAAAAAAGAAATAACTCTTACCATTTGCAACAGCATGGATGGATCTGGAGAGTATTACGCTGAGTGAAATAAGCCAGTCAGATAAAGACAAGTATCACATGATTGCACTCATATGTGGACTCTAATGAACTAAATAACCCGATGATCAAAAATAGACCCAGAGACATAGAACCATGAACAGACTGTAGAACCTCAGAGGGAAGGCAGGGGAGGGTGGGCAGGAAGAAATCAACCAATGAACTTGTATACATATATGCATAACCCATGGACACAGACAATGGGGTGGTGAGGGTTTTCAGGGGAGGGAATGGGAGCGAGTTGGAAGAGATTAATAGGGGGAAATGTATGACTTACGTAATACTTACAACAATAAAGATTTAAAACAATAAAACAATAAACAAATGGAACTACATCAAACTAAAAACATTTTGTACCACAGGAAACAATAAACAAAATTAAAAGATAAAGTACTAAATAGAAGGAGATATTTTCCTATGACACATCTGATATGGGGTTAATATCCAAATTTTGTAAAGATCTCATACTACTCAACAACAAAAATACAGACAATCCAATTAAAAATGTGGAAAGGACCTGAATATACACTTCTTCAAGGATAATATATAGATGGCCAATAGACATATAAAGATATTCAACATTACTACCATATTTGCCGGCGTATAAGACGATTTTTGGCCCTGAAAAATATGCCTCCAAGTGGGGGGTTGTCTTATACGCCGGGTACACTTCAGATAGACTGCCCATAGTGCTTGCCCCGTGCCATAGTGGCCTCCCGATGCCCGCCCACTTCATTCCACATACCTTTCAGGCATCAGCAGCGCTGCTGGGTGTATCTCGGCTGTTATGCGAT
>NW_006298350.1:229352-231753 GCF_000327345.1 Myotis davidii
ACATTGCTCCAAAGAGGGCATTCAGAAGGCCAACAGACATATTAAAAGATGTTCATCATCATAATCATCAGGGAAATGCAAAACCAGAGTGAGATGTCACTTCACACCTGTCAGAATGGCTATCATCAATAAATCTACAAAAAAAAAGTGCTGGTGAGGATGTGGAGAAAAGGAAACACTTGTGCACTATTGGTGGGAATGCAGATTGGTACAACCACTATGGAAAACAGTATGGCGGGTCCTTAAAAATTTTAAAATGCTACTGCCTGATGACCCAATGATTCCACTTCTGGGGATTTATCTGAATAAACCCAAAACATTAATTTGGAAGAATATATGCACCCCTATGTTCATTGCACTGCTATTTACAATAGCCAGATATGAAGTAACCCAAGTGCTCATCAGTAGTTGAGTGGATAAAGAAGTTGTGGTACATATCTGCAAAGGAATAGTACATAGCCATAAAAAAGAATGGAATCCTACCATTTGTGACAGTATGGATGGATCAAGAGTATATTATGCTCAGTAAAATAAGTCAGACATAGAAAAACAAATACCATATGAGTGCACTTATATTTGGAATCTACTAATTAAACAAACAAAATTGAAACAGACTCATAGACACAAAGAATGGACTGGTGGTTACCAGACAGGAGAATTTAGGGACTGGAGGAAAGGGGTGAAGGGATTAAGAAGTATAATTGGTAGTTACAAAATATCTACGGGGATATAAAGTACAGCATAAGGAATATAGTCTATAATATTGCAATAACTATATATGTTGTTCAGTGGGTACTAGAAATATCAACAGGAACACTTTATACAGTATACTATTGTCTAACCACTATGTGGCATACCTGAAATCAATATAAAATAATATTGGAAGTAAACTGTCATTGAAAATATAAATATTTTTAAAAATATACTTTTGTAGGAAAAAAAATCTCAGAAAATAATTTTGTGAATATTGAAAAAGTGTTTCTAAATTTTATATTGACAAAAACAACCCAGAATAGTCAACAAAATATTGAAAAAGAAGATCAGAAGGTTGGAGAACTGACGCTTTCTAACCTCATGATTTATCATAATTTGACAGTAATTTGTGAAAGAATAGACAGATCAACAGAACAGAATAGAGAGCCTAGAAATAAGCACACATAGATATAATCAACTTTAACAAAAGAGCAATAGCAATACAATGGAACAAAGATAGTAATTTCAACCAATGGTATTAGAACAACTGAACATCCACATGTAAAAAGATTTGTCTAGACACAGACCTTACATTCTTCACAAAATTAACTCAACATGAATCACAGACATAAAGGGAAAATCAAAACTATATATTTCCTACAGAATAACATAAGAAAAAATCTAGATGACATTGGGTTTGTAATAACTTTTTACATATGACTCTAAAGGTATAATCCATAATCCCACTTCTGGGGATATATCCAAAGAATCCAGAAACAACAATCATAAAAAATATATGCACCCCTATGTTCATAGAAGCATTATTTACAATAGCTAAAATCTAGAAACAGCCTAAGTACCCATCAGTAGATGAATGGATAAAAAACTGTGGCACACTTACACAATGGAATACTTACTATGCAGCTATAAAAATGAAAGATCTCTTACCCTTTAAGACAACATGGATGGACCTGGAGATTGTTATGCTAAGCGAAATAAGTCACTCAGAGAAAGACAAATATCACATGATCTCACTCTTATGTGGAATTTAATGAACAAAATAAACAGATGAACAAAATAGGATAATATACATGGAAGCATGGAACAAACTGACACATCTCAGAGGGAAGGTGGGAAGGGGTTAATCAAATAATATATTCATAGCCTGTGGACACATTCAATAGACAGGGAAGGACTGGGGTGGTTGGGAGCTGGGTGGAGGGGGGAATAGGGGAAAAATTAGAGGACATCTTTAATACTCTCAACAATAAAATAAGTTTTAGAAGAATAAAGTATAATCTATAAAAAAGAATTGATAAACTAGACTTAATTAAAATTAAAAAATTTTGTGTGATGAAAAACATCCTCTAGATAATGACAAGACAAGCCACAAACAAAATGAAAATATATCAAGGTATACCTGAAAAAAGAATTGCTATAAAAAATGCACAAAGACAAAACCAAGATGGAGGCATAAGTTAACGCCGGAGTTTGCTGCCTCGAAAAACCACTTCAAAAGTGAAACTAAAAGACGGAAAGGACATCGCCCAGAACCACAGGAAGGCTGGCTGAGTGGAAGTCCTACAAGTAGGAAGAAAGAGAAAAGCATACCGACACTCAGAGGAGGCACAGTGCTGAAGTCAAATACTGAGGTGCAGAGTGCATGCGGAGCAGGCTGGTGGCTGAGGGTGCGGTTGGCGTTTTCATT
>NW_006298350.1:232860-234316 GCF_000327345.1 Myotis davidii
GTAGGGCTGGTGGGTGGAAAGAGATCAACCAAAGAACCTGTATGCGTAAATCATGGACACAGACAGTAGGATGGTGAAGGCCTCGAGTGGGGGTGAATTAGAAGGGGTCAATGGGGAACAAATGTAATAATCTGAACAATAAAGATTTAATTTAAAAAAATGCACAAAGAATTTTTTAAACTCAACAATAAGAAAGAAAGAACCCCAAGTAAAAAGTGGACCAAAATCTTAAGAGATATCTCACCAGATAACATACACAATGCAAAATAAGCATGTGAAAAAATGCTTAACATCATGTCATCAGGAAAATGTAAATCAAACAAGGAAGTACTACTGCACCTTGATAGAAAGTCCAAGTCCAACACTAAATGCTGATGAATATGTGGAGCAACAGGAACTCTCTTTTATTTATGGTGGGAATGCAAAAATGGTACAACTAATTTAAAAGATAGTTTGGCAGTTTCTTATATAACTAAACAAAATCTTTCCTTATGAAAACTTTTATCCACACAAAAACCTACATGGATGTTTATAGCAGCTTTATTCATAATTACCAAAACTTGGAAACAACCAATATGTATTTCCATAGGATAAACTGTGGTACATTCAAACAATGGAATAGTATTCAGGGTTTAAAAATTACCTATCAGACCAAGAAAAGATATTGAGAAACTGTAAATGCATATTACTAAGTGAAAGAAGCCAATCTTGGGAAGCCTACATATTGTATGATCACAATTTTAAGGCATTCTAGCAAAGGCAAAGCTAAAGAAAGCTATGGAGACGGTGAAAAGGAATGTCTGTCTGGCGTCAGGGAGGAGGAAGGCATGACTAGACAGACTACAGGGTTTTTTAGGGCAGTGAAACTACTCTCTATGATACTATAATGGTTAATTACATGTCATTATACATTTGTTTATACCCATAGAATGTACAAAACCAACCAATATAAACTATAACTATATGCTATGGGTGATAATGATGTGTCAATGTGGTTTTATCAGAAAAAAAATGTACCACACTATTGGGAAATGCTGATAGTCTAAAAGGCTATTCATGAGTGGCAGTAGGAAGTTATATGGAAATTCTCTGGGCCTTCTGCTCAACTCTACTGTGAAACTAAATGGTTCTAAAAATAAAATATATTTTAAAGTATATTGACATAATAAAAAGCAAAAAAGAAATATAGGCTGCAAATAATATGCAAAGTATGACCCTTTTTATGAAACATAATTTATATATAGCTAATCTAATAAAAGACAAATAGGGTAATTAATAGTACCTCCGACATGCTTCCCATTGGCTAATCAGGGCGATATGCAAATTAACTGCCAACCAAGATGGTGGCCAGCAGCCACGCAGCTGAAGCGAACAGGAGGCTTGATTGCTCCAGTGATGGAGGAAGCCAAGGTTCCCCGCCTGCCGCCGCCCAGATCTGAAATGCACTCTAAGAAAC
>NW_006298350.1:235141-237892 GCF_000327345.1 Myotis davidii
AACAACAAAATAACTGGGGGCGCACACAGAACATGGTGGACATCGGCAGCAGGCAGCAGAGCATGGAACATGGTGGGCATCAGCTGTGGCAGGATGGTGGAGCAGGTGAGCAGGGGCACTAGACCAAGGTGGGGCACTGGTCACTATCATTGGGGTGAGCCTCTGGTGGTTACTGAAAATTCTTTAGTCCCACACGCCATGGTCCTTCTGGGCACTTGCACCTGCTGCCGGCTCTGGACCTGTTCACACCTGCTGCTGGCACTGGAGCTGCTGCTCACACCCACTGCTGGTGCCCAGCGCTGCCCTCAATTGCTTGGCACCATCAGCAGATGTGAGCAGCGGCTGCTGGCCCTGATTGTCCCTCGGGGCTTCTCCACTTCCCCCTGTTCCTGAGGGGTGATCGGGGCCAATAGCCGCCTCTCATACCCACAGTCAGTGCCAACCCCACTAGCACCACAGCTGGCACCAGAGCCACTGCTTGCACCCGCTGCCAGTACTGGTCCCGATCATTCGGCACCATCAGCAGGTGCAAGGGGGGCCTGCACTGTCAGGTGGCAGAAACAGGGCTGCCAGCAGACAGGGGACCAGGGGCTGTGGTGGGAGGGACTGGGTGGGGGCGTGGAGGATGGGCCGAGACCCCGATGGGCCGACCCGCTCCATGCCCACCGCAGCCTCGCAGCCCACAGTTCATTTCAAGGTGCAGGAATTTATATACATAAATATAAATTCATACTCTGGTTTCTCTTCAGATCGCATAAATATAAATTCATGACTAGAATGAATGTAAAAAAGATGTATATCAAAATAATATTAACACTTTCTTTTTAATATTTACAAATTTTTATTCTTTATAATTTCTAAATTTGTAACTTTATACAAGTTATTTTAAAAGTTAAAGCTATATTTTGGAAAAAAATCAGTAAGTAAAGACCTTTAGGACTTTGGTAACATTTTCATTTTCAAGCAGTGTATGTTTGCATTAATGAACTAAAGAGCGAAGATGTTTTACACTTATAAAACAGATTTCTACTGAGTTCATTTAGTTTTGTGAAGCTAGAAAACCATACCAAACTTTTCTACTGTTGATATGGCCTGATCTTCATAAATTGAGACCATATTTTGCAGTATAAATATGTACCCCAAATCCATAGAAAATATATGATCCCTCCAAAATAAAATGGATATTTTTGTTATTTCTCATCCTTCCTCAAGATTAACATATACAGTATTAAGTAATCAGTATATTAGTTGTCCACTATAAAGAAAGGCTCAGAGGATAAAATATTTCATAAAATATTATTTCTGCAAAAGTATAAATGGAAACCATGTCAGAAGAAAATACTGGCATTATTAATGGAGAAGAGTGCACAAAACTATCTTGTCCTCCTACCTGAGACTTCTGAGAGAAACTTCTAATGGAGAAATTGGAAACTGTCCTTTCTATGAAACAGTGTGCACATATACAAAGAATTTACTGCAAGAGGGAGAAGACACAATTTGTTTTTAAAGGCAGCAGATATTCATAGTAATTTCTTCATGAAGTATAAGCTAACATTAAGTATAAGTCACAGGTTAATTGTATTATTTGTATATCTACATTATTATCAATATTCTTGGAGGTCTGGTTCATCTAGTACAATATGTCATCATTTACTAACATGTGCTCCCTCTGCTGAATTTTTGGCCATACAACAAGAGAGAACATTGGGTATGGGTAAATAATTTTATTAATTCTTGGTCATTATACCCATGTTGTGTGAAATATAATATTATTGATTGTACATTTAATACATTTAAATAACTGTTATAACTTTCTGACTTTTTTGGCTTGGCCCATCTATTTGTTTTTCAGGGATTATGAAATGTGTTTTTAGTAACCCGGGGTGCCTTTTGAACTAGACATTTGCAATTCTGATATTTTTGTCAGATCCACCATCATCTGTTCTCTAGGTCTATATCTTACTTTTCTTTTTACTTATAAACTTCTTTTGGAGATTTACTTCACACCTGCTTTTTCATTTTCACATTCTTCTATCTCCAGGTAACCATAGTTCTAATTTCCCTAAGACAGTCACGGGTTACATATTGTTCTTGTAAAAAGTATTAGATAAAAAATGATAAACCTAAATGACTTACTCATAGCCTGCTTGCCACTACCTAATTGGCTATCAGCTTCATAGATTTGCTTCTTTCACAGAGTATACACTGTTGAGTTACACCTAGCCTACTCAAAGTCCCTTATCTTTTCTTTTTTTAATTATTCTTTATTTTTGAGATTATTACAGATGTCCCCCCCCAATAGCTCCCCTCCACCTGGTTCCCACCCCAGGTCCTTGCCACCCTATTGTCTGTGGCCATAGGTAATGCATACATGCATATTATATCTTTGTTTATTCTCTTCCCACACCCCCCACACCCCTTTACCTCTGAGAATCCTGTCTGTTCCATTTCCATGCCCCTGATTCTACTCCATTCACCAGTTTATTCTGTTCATCAGACTTTTTATTCATTTGATTTTTAGATTCACTTGTTGATAGATATATATTTGTTGTCACTTTGTTGTTCATATATTCTTCAACTTCTTCTTCTTCTTCTTCTTCTTCTTCTTCTTCTTCTTCTTCTTCTTCTTCTTCTTCTTCTTCTTCTTCTTCTTCTTCTTCTTTTCTTCTTCTTCTTCTTCTTCTTCTTCTTCTTCTTCTTCTTCTTCTTCTTCTTCTTCTTCTCATTCTCCTTCTTCTTCTTTTATTTGCT
>NW_006298350.1:238742-251908 GCF_000327345.1 Myotis davidii
GTCCAATATTTTGCTTTCTTCCACTTCTTTCATTTGTGACATGTTTCTTTGTCTCCACATTTTGGCTGCTTCCCTGTGCTTGTTTCTATGTATTGGGTAGCTGCAAGATCTCCTTGAGTTGATAGAATGGCCGTGTGCAGTAGGTGTCCCATAGAGCCCAGTGGCTCAGCCTCTCCAATAACCTGAGGTGGACACTCTTGGTGTACACCTTTGTGGGCTGTGTGCACAGTTGTGTTGTAGTTGAGCCTTGATTGCTGTTGTATCACTGGGAAGAATTGACCTCCATGCCAATTGGCTTTGGGGACCAGCTGAGACTACAGTGATAGAGCTGCTGTGCAGGAGACAACCCTATGGAGCAAGACTTGCTTCAGTGGTCCTCACTGAGTCTGCCCCTTGAGTGTGTTGCTTATGGATGTGAAGAGTTGTAATCTGGTATGGTCTCACACTGACCACTGGGTGCACTTGGGTTTCCAGGGAGATGCAAAGTCAGCCACTTCCTGGAGTCTTCCAGTAGGAGCTACAGAGAGATCTTCAGATTCATCTTCTTTGTATCGGGTTTGGAAGTGCCCAGACAAGGCCCAGCTGTGAAGTAAGGCAGGCTGGTGCTGGTGCTGGGTCTTGCACATTTTTTTATTGATAGGTTTGGGGCTTCCTGACACAGCTTCAGCTTGTTTGACAGGTATTTAGCTTGAGAAAAGACAGACCATTCATATGCAAAAGGCACTGCTCACAGCTTGGTTGGGGTTTTAAATTGGGTGGGGTGGGGGGTCTCAGGGAATCACCAGGATGGAGAAAACAGAAATGGCTGCCAGTCAGCCCTGCACTTGGGAGGTCCTAGCACAGAAACAATGACTGTTGTGAGCACCTCCATCTGGAAGAAAGCCACCCCCAAGTTCCAGCCCCAATGCCATACAGTTCAGTTTCTCCCCATATGTCTTTGGGTCTCCCAGAGCCTCATCCAGCACTGGAACTCAGAGGAAGTGGGAGCTTGTAAATTCAGTTCATGGTGCCGGCCTTTTTAGAGGAACAGCTGGGTCTCTAGTAGCCTGTGTGTCACTCAGCCCCAATCCACACTGTTTTTTACAGTCCATAGTTCTTACTGCCCATAGGGGCTTCTTTCCCCTACTCTGGCACCCTGGGATGGGGGTCCGGTGTGGGGCTAGGACTTCTTGCTCCTCCAGGTAGTCTCCACAGAGGTGATCTCCCTCCTGATTAAAAAAGTGGCACATCTGGCAGCCCGTTCCATTCCTTTGCACCTCCTACCAGTCTCAATGTGTTTTCTTCTTTACCTCTCTAGCTGTAGTACTTCCACTCAGCCAGCTTTCTGGAAGTTCTGGATGATAGTTGTTCTGTATTTTAGTTGTAATTTTGGTGTGGTTGTGAGAGGCAGGGAGTACAGGCATTTACCTATGCCGCCATCTTGGTTCTTTCCATTATTTTTTTCTTAAACTGAAATTAATCTGTGATCAAAACAGTGGATAAGCTAAAAGATTTGGTGACTACGATAAAAAATAAAAACTATTGTCCACTGTAGAGAATTGGTACTTTAATAGGGTAACTGATGATGGCAAAAAGGTGCGCACCTTGCCTGTTCACAAATAATCAGATTTATCTTGGAATGATATACTTTGCTTAACCAAAAACTATTCCTAGGCCTTTGCACATTAATGTGTTCCTTTGTCCCTTGTGTACATTTAAAAGAATTACTTTATTTCTGACTATTTTTCTTGACTATATGATGACTATGGAAACAAAGGGACTAAGAAAAGCATAGCCATAAATCAAATTTAAATGACTGCATTGAAAACAAAATGTTCGTCCCACTTCTGAATACTATCTTTGTTATAGACTAAATCAGTTAATAAAAAGTAATAAAAAATGAATGAAGCAGATTTCTCTTAAAAAAATATTTGAGCCCTAACCGGTTTGGCTCAGTGCATAAGAGCATCGGCCTGTGGACTGAAGGGTCCCAGGTTCGATTCTGGTCAAGGACATGTACCTTGGTTGTGGGCACATCCTCAGTAAGGGGTGTGTGGGAGGCAGCTGATATGTTTCTCTCTCATCGATGTTTCTAACTCTCTATCCAAGTGGTTCTCAACCTTGGCTACACATTAGAATCACCCAGGTATCTTTTTAAAATCCTGATATCTGGGCCTCATTCTCTGGAAATTCTGTGTTTTGTTTTGTTTTGTTTTATTTTTGTTATGGGGTGGGGCCACAACATTAGTAACAAAGAAACCGAATTTCCGGAGGATGAGACCCAAAAATCAGGATTTTAAAAAGATTCCCAGGTGATTCTAATGTGCAGCCAAGGTTGAGAACCACTGCTCTATCCCTTTCCCTTCCTCTCTGTAAAAAATCAATAAAATATGTTTTAAAAAAACTATTTAAACTCCAATGCTTAAAACTGAGACATTAAGCAGTCAGTTTGCTCTAGGTTGCTCAAGTTGCATCAGCAAAACAACTCATTTTGTAATTAATTTCAATAACAATAATCATGTTATATATTAGTAAATAGAAAATCTAAAGCCACAAAAAGTACTTCTACACTACTGAGAAATCATCTGAGATGTTACCTAAAATGAGATAAAATTTCAAGGTTTATTTTAAAGTAAATTAAAATGTCTAAATGGAATGATAAAATATTACAATATATAACTTGCAAGTAGAAAATAGAGATAAATGATGTGGTTGCTATTAACAGTTTAAAACTAAAATGCAAGAAATTCACTTTTTAGATGTCTACATAGGAAAATCATTAAGCAGTTTGAATGTATTACATGCATTAGAGATTTATCTACTCTGTTAATGAAAAATATACTCTTTTTATCTAAATGTTCAACTCCCAAAACATTTATAAGTAGTTCTTACAATATTTTATAAACTAGCTTCCTCATAGCTTAGTCATAAGCCAAATTTTAAAATAAAGATCATTTCTACATCAGAGAAGCTTTAAAAAATCAATAGAAAAATAATGGAGGAATGAAGCTCTCTGTAGTTAAAACTTTTGTGGGAGAAGCAGAATTTTGAACTGAGAAATATGAATAATTGAGGCAACAGTATCTCCTATATCTTATGGCTGACAGAGTGAAGCTGCAAATTAGTTTTAGGTAACAAAACACTAAGCTTAATGTTCTAGTGCTATTGAACGCTAAATGAGAAGGGCTAAAGGGATAGTATTTATTAGAAAGAAAAAAAGTTTAAGATATCAATTGTCCCTGGTTATGTAAACATTAAAGGACAAAGTGAACAATGAGATAAGCAAACTTTTGGGAGTTAAATTAATTCTAAAGAAAAGACAGAAATGGAAGGGATGACAAAGAGAGGAAATTAAGTTGGGAGATAAATTATAAATGACCTATCATGGGGATTGAAAGTTGCACAGAGAAATATTACATGGTTATAAAAAAGAATGAAGTCTTACAATTTGTGACAGCATAGATAGACTTGGAGAGAATTATGCTAAGTGAAACAAGCCAGTCAAAGAAAGACAAATATCATATGACCTCACTAATATCTGGAATCTAATGAACAAAATACACTGACAAACAAAATGAAACCAGAAACATGATTACATGGAACAGACTGGCCAGTGCCCAAGGTAAGGGAGGTGGGAATGACTAGATAAAGAAACTGAGGGAAATAGCCAATGAACATATTTGCATACACCATGGACACGAACAATAATTTGGTAAAACCCAAGGTACAGGGAGGAAAGGAAGGTGAAAATGGGCAAAGGGGTGGGAGAAGGGGGACTCTTGTAATAATGTGAGCATTAAAAATATTTTAATTAAAAATAAATAAATTAATAAATTTGCACAATAAAGTGAAAACAAAACGTGTTTATCAAAGGGTTCTAGGAAAGGAGAATAAGGGCAACTGTGATAACTTTTCTTAGATATTAATGTTTTTGAAGTCTTGCTGCTAATATTTTTCTTATCTCTCCCATTGTAATTATTCTAAATTCTTATGTATAAATCATTCTTCAGGTGGATTTCAAGATGACATTAAAATATTATGAAGTAAAATGTATTAGAAATATATATATGAAATGGTAATCTGGTCATTTTAGATATTTCAATGTTCTAAAGCAGAGGTCAGTAATATTTCAGAAGTGGGGTGCCTAATTGCTGACCTCTGTGTGTGTATATAATAGATCCATAATTTCTTCCATACAATTATAAATTAATTGGATAAACAAATTTTAAAATAGTCTTAATAAAAAATCCTGACCTTATCACATATTGTATCTTAAACATTCATTCATTCAACAATCATTTAGTAAGTGCCTTTATGAGCTAGGCATTGTGCTAAGAACTATTGATACAATCAAGCCCAAACATGTCCTCTGCCCCAATTTTTCTTGAGTACATACTAGTATAGAGAATTCCTTTCAACAGCCCTAAAGTGCCCATAATTTAGATTCAGGATGAAATTTTAATTTTAAAATATAGTATTTGCTGACTATGGGGCAAGAAGTGAGAAGAAGGTTATTAAAAAAAAAAAACTACACAAAACTGCTCATGTTTTTCCTGGTTTGATAATCACAGCTACTGAGAAACACCAAATATAATAAGTTATAGAACTCTACAAAAGAAAAATTGTACTCTAATTGGCTTATTCTTCCCACAGTTGATTCTGCTTTATTACCATTCTGAGAATTCTAAATAGATTTGGAATAAAAAAGAAATTAACTAGATTGGGGGGGGTTGCTGGAAAAAAGGATATGAAAGGATTCCCCAAGAATATATATGAATAACCCATAGACACAGGCAACAGTGTGGTGATGGCCAGGGGGAAAAGGTGAGAAATGGGGGCATCTGTAATAGTGTCAATAATAAAAATACTAGTAAAGATTAAAAGAAGAGATTAACTATATTGTGATTATTTATTTCTTAATATGTCTCTAATTCTACGATCAAACTTTGAGTTCCCTGAGGGAAAGACCATTTCCTATGCACTTTGGTTTTCCCAATATATAGGCCAGAACATAGTTCAGAATGTGCATTCAACAAGTATTGAAAGCTTGACAGAATATTGAATTTACCATAATACACTAGATCTAGTTTCTACTTGTGTATCTGATACTTTCAGCCAAGAGGTTAAATTGTAAAAGGAGATCATAGCATATGTTTTTAACTCCATTATTTTTTTTTAAAGCAGCAATGCCACTGGATAGATTTTATTCTGGTTCTTAATTCTCAGTTGGTCAGCTTTCCGCAAATTTGTGGCAATTCCAGCTGCTGGAACATCATCTGATTTAAAAAAAAAATAAACAAACTTGAATTTCTCACCTTTTGACAGATGATATTGTTGGGATATTTTTAATTATGAGATAAAATGTCCATTTTTACTTTAAAACATTTTCACTAACAATTTTCTAAACAGTAAAAGATAAACGGGCAGCTTTAATATAGTTGCATAGGTTCTGCTTTTGGAAAACATCTCAAGGAAGTTAATTTAGCTGTGGAAAGACTATGCATCAAAACTCTTCAGCTTTGGTTATTAAGTTTACTCTCTTTTATTCATGGGAAACTTAACATGTAGGACTTCTAGAGATACAGTCTCATTCCTATCAAATAGTGGCATTAAATAAAATGTATTTGATAAAAATAAATTACTTAATGTCTACTATTTTAAAAAATTATTTAAAAGGATAGACTTGAAACTAAGTTTTGTTGAGTGACAATAATTTTTATATTTGAAACTTTAAAAATATATTACATAATTATTCCTCATAAACTATCTTTAGAATAATATTTTAATATAAACTACTGTTGAAATATTTTGCTTCATAGCAAAATAGAAAAAAAGGAACTGAATTTTAAAAATTAAGTGTTCCAACTATCATAAATATATCATATAACCTTAGATTCTAAATTGTATGCATTTTGATTAAGAAAATGACGTTTTAATCTATCCAAGATGGCAGCGTAGAAAACCCTAAATTAACCTACTTCCACAAACACATTGAGTCTACACATACAGACAGAGCAATTCCCACTGAAGAGCAGCTGAGAAATGACTGGATAAGCTCTGCACAACAAACAAAATAGAGAGAGAGCACATAGATATGGGTAGGAGAGATGGAGACACAGTATTGTGGGGACAGCACACCCAACACATTATCAGGCATTAAGAAAGAATCACTGAAAAGTCTGTGTGCAGACACTCCTGCCCTGGAAATATAGGAGAGAAAAGTGGTTTAAAGGGTACCTAGAATATATGAGTAGGAAATAAATTTACAAGTTTTAGAGCCTCTTCTTAACAGGAGGGGATCTCTGGGAAGTTTCAATGATGTTGGAGGCACTAAAGAGTGACATTTGTTGTGTTTCCTCCACTTACATTACATGGAGAGGAACATGATCCAGAACCCAGGGCCAATGCCAACTCTATGGCTTGCCCCTGGGACTCCGAGGGCCTAAAGTTCCAATAAACCTCCTAAGATGGCCCCAGTGCAGCTTGCCACTGGACCCTGCAGCTTGTACCCCCTTCACATATAGCTCCAGACTCCAGCATAGCTTGATCCCAGGACCCCCTGAATCCTGAGACCTATCCAACTATAGCTCCAACCAGCCTGTCTAGATGGCCCTGATGCAGCTTATCCCTTGATTTAGCATATACTACACCCATTTGAGCTACAGGTCTAGATTCTGGCACAGCTTTTCCCTGGGACACTCTTTATCCTGAGCTTACCTCAACTATAGCTCCAAAGGCCCTCCTAAGGGGTCCCAGTATGACTTACCCCTGAGCCTCCCTGTGTCTTGAACTTGCTATAGCTATAGATCTGGGCTCCAGATTGGCTTGCTCTCAGTATTCCCTGTGGCCTGTGCCCACTCCAACTATCGTTCTTACCAGCCTTCCAAGACTAGCCCAGCTCAGCTTGTCCCTGGCCAGTGACTGATACAGCTACATATTCAGCCAGTCAGCAAAGGTGGCCCCAGCATTGCTTGTCCCTGTAATTTTTCATAGCTCTTGCCCATTCAAGGTTCAGCTACAAGTAGCCTGCCAATGTATCATGCATGAAACTTACCACTGGGTCATCCTGAAACCCACTCCCACTCCAACTATAGCTACAGCTGCTCTTCGAAAGACACCTAGTATACAGAGCTAAAAAAGGAGAAGTTCCTACACAAGGTCACTCCTTCAAGCCTGAAAGAGTTTGCAGTTTCATCTAATTCATAGAAACAAACAGGAAGAGTTAGCCCAAATGAGGAGATAAAAGAAATATGTTCTAAGTAAATAAACAAGAAAAAAAAAAACACAGAAAAAGATATAAACAAAACAGATGCAAACACTCAACAGATAGAGTTCAAAATATTGGTTATAAATATGCTCAGTGAACTCAGGAGAAGAATGGATTAATTCAATTAGAACTTTAAGAAAGAGGTAGAAAATATAAAATAGAGTTAATGAAAACGAAGAATACAATAACTGAAATAAAAAAATACACTACAGGGACTCAAGCAGATTAGATGAGGTGGAAGAACTAGTCAGAAATCTGGAAGACGAGATAGTTGAAATTACTTAATTGAAACAGTAAAAACGAAAAATAGAATTTAAAAAAGGAAGTTCAAGACACCATTGTGCCAACATACATGAAGCACACAAACATTAGAATCATCAGGATCCCAAAGGGAGAGAAGATAAAAAAAGGAAAAGAAAACCTTGTTGAAGAGTTAATGGTTGAAAACTTCCCAAACGTGGTGAATGAAACAGAATCTAGTCCAGAAATCACAGAGTGCTCCAAAGAAGATGAACCCAAAGAGCCCACACCAGGACAAATTATAGTTATAATGATAAAAGTAAGAGAGAATCTTTAAAAAAACCCACAAAAAAACCCAAAACAACAACAACAAAACAGCAAGAAAGAGCAGCTAGTTACATATAAGTGAACCCCCATAGATTATCAACTAATTTTTTTTCTAGAAATTTTTCAGGACACAGGGAATGACCTGGTATATTCAAAGAGGAAAAAAAATTCAAGCAAGATTATTGTAACCCAGGAAGATTAAAAATGGCAGAGGAATAAATGGATGCTGCACAGACATGCTCCCAGGACCAAACTGGAATTGTAACTGAAATACAGAAAAACTTCCTGAATAATCAACAGAAGACTCGCTGGAGAGAACCCTGATAACTGAGGTCAGAAAGTGGAGACTTCATAGAAACTGATAGGAGAGGCAGAGGTGCAAAAGGGCTGACTGGGCACCCACAGACAGCAGCTGAAGTTCCAGAGGGATATCTCAGCTGTTGGGGGTTGCCATTGAGAATTCTGGGGTCTACACCCCAAGCTGGGCCCCCCAACAGAGAGCAACAGAACTGAGAATGGTACCCACATAACCTATGGCTGTGAAAAGCAGTGGGGTTGCTATCTGCCAGGGAGAGATGGATGGAAATGCAGGCACCTTCTTAAAAGGCAAATGGACAAAATTCCCTGTGGAGCCACTCACCTTGTGTTCCAGCAGAGGGAGAGCAGAGTAGACTGGAGCTGTGTGAGCAGAAGCCTCTGGTGTTAGAGCTCAGAGGGAAGACACCCCAGGTTTTTCTATGGAGTCATTCCCTCATGCTGAGGAGGTTATGTTTCCCATGTAGACATTTGCTAAACAGGCAGCTTTTCCTGGGAGGAAGACAGTTGATCCGCACTAGTGGAAAATACCTTGCCCCATGGTGCAGTTTCTGAGGCCCATTAAGAGAATGGGAATAACAATTTGCCTCTAGGAAGAAGCAATTGCCCCATCCTGTTGAAAAAGAAATACTCATCACACCTGTGGATGATTGCCTGAGGGCTATTCAAGACAGAATCCTATCAGTCTGTATGTGGAGGCAGTCTCTGGAGGATTTGAGTTCTTGCCTGATCTAATTAGTCAGAAAGAGGATTTCACATTGTCCTGAACTAGAGACTGAGAGGTGTAGCAGATATACCTAACATATAGTCACAAACCCAAACAGGCAACCAAAATGAGGAGACAAAGAAACAACCCCAAAAAGGAAAGAACAAGAGAATTATCCAGAAGAAGAGATAAATGAAATAGAGATAAGAAAATTATCTAATATAGAGTTCAGAATAATTATGGTAAAGATACTTAATAGCATGAGAAAATGTATAGTAACTAGAAAAACAGAGATAAGGAATGACAGCACAAACAAAGAACACAATGGAAGGAATACACAGCAGATTGGGGGAAGCTGAGGATTGAATCAGTGAATTAGAACACAGGGTTGAAAAAAATCATTCAATCAGAGAACCAAAAAGAAAAAAAAACAATTATAAAACAGGAATCCAGCTTAAGGGAGCTATGAGATAATATGAAACATAACAATATTTGAATAGCAGGTGTGCCAAAAGAAACAGAAAGGGAGAAGGAGATAGGGAATGTGTTTGAAGAAATAATGGCAGAAAATCCCCCTAACCTGGTAAAGGAAAAAGTCACACAAGTTCAGGAGGAATAGAGAGTCCCAAACAAGAAGAACCCAAACAAGGCCATGCCCAGACACATCATAATTAAAATTCCCAAAATTAAAGACAAAGAGAGAATCTTAAAGGTAGCAAGAGAAAAGAAAACTGTTACCTACAAAGGAGGGCCCATCAGGCTGATACCTGATTTCTCATCAGAAACTCTTCATTTCATAAGGGAAAGGAATGAAGTACTCGAGGTAAATGGAAAACAAGGATTTGAGACCAAGATTATTATATCCAGAAAGGCTATCATTCAAATAGATGGTGAAATAAAGAGCTACCCAGAAGAAAAAAAAGGCTAAAGGAGTACAACACCACCACACCAGCATTACAAGAAATCCTAAAAGGACTGCTGTAATGAGAAGAAGAAACCTAGGCATGCAGAATTAAAATGGCAATAAATAAGTACCTTTCAATTATAACCTTAAATGTAAATGGAATAAATGTTCTAATTAAAAGGCATGGTATACCAGAATGGATTCAAAAACATGACCCAACTATCTGCTGTCTACAAGAGACCCGCCTCTTGTAGCAAAAGACATACACAGGATGAGAGTGAAGTGATGAAAAAAGATTTTCCATGCAAATGGAAAAGAAAAAAAAAAGCTGGAGTAGAAATACTCATATCTGGCAAAATAGACATCAAAATGAAGGCCACCACAATAGACAACGAAGGTCACTACATAATGCTAAAAGGATTGATCCAACAAGAGGATATAACCCTGGTAAACATATGCACCCAACATAGGATCACCTAAATATATTTTTTTTTTAAAAAAAAAACAACGGATGGAGAACTCTAAGGGAGAGATCAACAACAATACATTAGAGGATTTTAACATCCTGCTGACTTCACTGGATAAATCCTCCAGGCCAAAAATCAACAGGGAAACAGTGACTCTAAAGGACACACTGGATCAGATAGATTTAATTGACATTTATAGAACATTTCACCACAAAGGAGCAGAATATACATTCTTCTCAAGTGCACATGGATCATTCACAAAGATAGACCACATGCTAGGATGCAAAGCAAGTCTCTACAAGTTCAAAAAGATTGAAATCATGTCAAGCATCTTCTCAAATCACAGTGGAATGAAATTAGAAATCAACTGCAGTAAAAACACCCCAAAACAATCAAACACATGCAGGCTAAGTAGCATGTTATTAAACAATAAATGGGTTACCAACAAGATCAAGAAAGACATTGTGGGGAACCGATATAGGGTTAAGCCTTGGACTGACCTGTTGGCAAAGTCACAAGCAAGTCCTAGCTTAGAGGGCACAGTCCTCTTAGCATAATTAGGCTTGACCTTATAACACTCTCTAGATCTTATCTGGGAAGCTAATGGGCTGAGGGAAGTGCAGGAAGTGTAACTATGGTCAAAACAAGTGAAACTCACAAGAACTGGGTAACTATGGTAACCACTGCCTTTTTTACCTCTGACTATAAAAGGCTGATGCGGCCTGAGCATGGGCGGAAGTCCTTCCTCTTGAGTTAGACTTACCCGCCTAGCCCCCAATATTCCCAAATTATCTCTTGTCTCTTCTCTTTCATTTGTGTGCGGCTCCTTTTCCAGATCCTGAACCGTGAACCACGCAGGACGTGGAGGGAAACATTTACAACAGCTATCAAAAACTTCCTAGAAACAAATCAAAATGAACACACAACAACCCAAAATATCTGGGACAGAGTAAAAGCAGTCCTGAGAAGGAAGTTCATAGGCCTACCTCAAAAAACAAGAAAAATTAATAGTAAACTATTCAACTCTACAACTTAACAAACTAGAAAGAGGACAAGAAAAGCCCAGAGTTAGTAGGAGAAAGAAAATAATAAAGATTAGAGAGGAAATAAAGTACATACAGATTAAAAACAAAAACAAAACAAACAAATAAACAAAAAAAATTGGAAAAATCCATGAAATCAAGAGCTGGTTCTTTCAAAGGATAAATAAGATTGATAAACCTGTTAGCAAGATTCATCCAGAAACAAAGAAAGAGGGCCTAAATAAATAAAATCAGAAAAGAAAGTGGAAAAGTAACCACTGACACTACAGAAATACAAAGGATTATAAGAAAATACTATGAACAACTATATGCCTACAAGCTGGACAATCTGGATGAAGTAAAAACATTCTTAGAAAAATACAATCTCCCAAAACTGAATCAGGAAGAATAAAAAATCCTGAATAGGTCAATAATAACTGATGAACTAGAAGCAGAAAAAAACCTCCCATCAAACAAAAGCCCAGGTCCAGATGGCTTCACAGAGGACTTTTACCAAACATTCAAAGAAGAACTATCACCTATACTCTTAAAACTATTCCAAAAATCCCAAGAGGAAAGAACACTTCAAAGCTCTTGCTATGAGGTCAGGATTATCCTGATTCCAAAACCAGATGAACATAGATGCTAAAATCCTCAACAAAATATTAGCAAATCATATCCAGCAATATATTAACAAGATCATACACCATGACCAAGTGGGATTTATTTCAGGGATTCAAGGCAGGTACAATATTCACAAATAAAAAATAAATAAAAAATGTGATACATCACATAAACAAATTGAAGGACAAAAATCACATGATCATATCAATGAATGCAGAAAAAGTATTTGATAAAATCCAATACCCTTTTTTGATAAAAATTCTCAGCAAAGTAGAAATAGAGGGAGCATATCTCAACATGATATGGCAAACCTACAGTGAACACCATATTCAATGGAAAAAACTTAAACCATTTCCCCTAAAATGAGGTATAAGATAGAGATATCCACTTTCACCACTGTTACTCAACATAGTACTGGAAGTCCTAACCACAGTGATTAGACAAAAAGAAGAAATAAAAGACAAACAAATTGAAAAGGAGGAAGTAAAACTCTCATTATTCCCAGATGGTATGATATTATACATAGAAAGCTCTAAAGACTCCACCAAAAATCTACTAAATGTGATAAATGAACTTGGCAATGTAGCAAGATACAAAATTAACATCCAAAAATTAATGTTTTTTTTATACACCAATAGTGAATTCTCAAAAGAGAAACTAAAAAAAACAATATCTTTACCACTGCAACAAAAAATTAATATACTTAGGAATAAACTTAACCAAGGAGGTAAAAGACTTGTACTTGGAAAACTACAGGACATTGATAAAAGAGATAGAAGAAGATATAAACAAGTGGAAGAATATTCCACATTCATCAATTGGCAGAATCAACATCATTAAAATGTACATACTTCTCAAGGCAATCTACAGACTCAAGGCAATCCCTATTAAAATACCAACAGCATATTTCACAGTTCTAGAACAAATACTCCAAAAATATTATATGGAACCAAAAAAGATCCCAAGTAGCTGCAGCAATCTTGAGAAATAAGAGCGAATTTGGAGTAATCACAATACTAGATATCAAATTATATTACATAGCCACCATAATCAAAACAACCTGGTACTGGCACAAAAATAGGTATATAGATGAATGAAATAGAACAGAGACCCCAGAAATTGACCCAAGCCATTATGCTCAGTTAATATTTCACAAAGGAGGCAAGAGCATACAATGGAGTCCAGATAGTCTCTTCAACAAATGGTGTTGGGAAAATTGGACAGATACATGCAAAAAAAGTGAAACTAGACCACCAACTTACACCATACACAAGAATAAACCCAAAATGGATAAAGGACTTAAACATAAGATGGG
>NW_006298350.1:252346-252683 GCF_000327345.1 Myotis davidii
AAGAATAAACCCAAAATGGATAGAAGACCTAAATGTAAGTCATTGAAACTGTAAAAAGCCTAGAAGAAACCATAGGCAGAAAAATCTCAGACATCTCTCATACAGATACATCTCCTAGGGCAAAGGAAACTAAGGAGAAAATAAACAAATGGGACTACATCAAAATAAAAAGCTTCTACTCAGCAAAAGAAACCATGAACCGCCCTGACTGTTTTGGCTCAGTGGATAGAGCGTCAGCCTGCAGACTGGAGGGTCCCAGGTTCAATTACGGTCAGGGGCATGTGCCGTGGTTGCGGGCACAACTCCAGTGGGAGGGGTGTAGGAGGCAGCTGGTCGA
>NW_006298351.1:0-5373 GCF_000327345.1 Myotis davidii
TGCTCCATCCAGTGAGCCAAACCAGCTAGGGCATTCTGGCTTCAATTTTAATATTATTTTCCAATTTGCTTTTTCACCCTCGGTGATGCCACACATCTGATTCTCTTTGGGTAATGACATGTTGCATTCTTTGGGTAATGACATGTTTGCATAAGACCATGATTCTGGACTCAGGAAGGATCATCTGCACTCTTATACAAAATTTATGGACAGTCTTAACTTTGACCATTAGGTTTGAGCACATGCTTACCACCAGAAAACAAGATACATTTTGCAACAACCAGAACAAACTGACAAAACACTAAAGTTGGCACATATTTTGGTAATGCTTCGTGAATTTAAAGTTTTTGAGGTATTGCAGATTCCTCTCAGGTAATAGTTAAAGTCAATTCCACAATTGTAGCAGTTAATAATAACAGTGATGATAATGATTACTCATAATTTGCACTCATACATTTTTTCAAGTCAACCTCACAACAACCCATCAATTCTATTCAATAAGCACTAATTTATCCTCAACTATTTATATTGTATTTGGCGCTGTGTGGACAAAACTCAGTAACCAGTAAATGACGATCTTTATCCTGACCTAGCTCCAAGTCCAGTTGAGTGAAACATACAGTTCATGTTATTTCATTTAAGAAAGAAAACAAGGCCCAGAGAGGGGAATTAATGAGCAGAAACCACAAAGTTTGATAAATAGAAGAGATCACTTGTTCTAACCTTCTAGCCAGCAATCATGTTAGTGCCTCGCACTACTGTATGTTTTAGTGACATCATATTCAAATAATTCACACACATTTATTTATAGCTTAGAATAACACTTTCAGATGAAAATAAGCAGTAGAAGGAGATAACACTGCATATGTAAGATACTTGATTTCTTCTTGGATGCTACTTTCTCTAGGTCAGGTGGCCAGTGTGTTGTGTAGCTGCCTTTGTTGTTTCAGACCATCTGGAGCAATTTATGAAAGTGACACAAGAGTAAACTCCCTAGGACCATGGCCTGGACTGTTCCCAGAGAGCAGGAGATATTTCCCAGGGAATCGAAGCTAGAACAAAGACAAGGTTACCTCATTGCTTTGCTGATTCAGAAGAGAAAAAGAGTAAAGAAACACTCTGAAATCAGCGAATGAGAGGCCAGTCAGAGAAAGACAAGTATCACATGATCTCACTCATATGTGGAATCTAATGAACAAAATAAACTCTTGAACAAAATAGATATTGAGTCATAGAAGCATGGAACAGACTGTCGAATCTCAGAGGTAAGGTGGGGTTGGGAGGGAAGAAATCAGTCAGAGAACTTGCATGCATATATGCATAACCCATGGACACAGACAATAGGGTAGTAGAAGTCTGGTGGGGGGTGTGGGGATGGGCTAGAAGAGGTCAATGGGGATAAAGGGAGACATATATAATACTTTCAACAATAAATATTTTAAAAGTATAAAATAAAGTTCATTCATGTAATGTTATAAAAAAGTGATTTTAAGGCCAGGACAATCAAAGTAGGACCCCAGACTATTCAGGGAGGCCTCCCACAGAATGGCAATACTATACAAGCTGTTGCCACAGAAATAACTAAATAGTTTTGAAAATTGCTTACCTAGTATTTAGAGGAGAAAACAATATTCAGAAATGAATGGGACAGCTTTGTGCCACAAACAACTGCATTGTTCTAGATAAGCTCCTTGGTATTATTTATTTAGAACCACTTTAAAAATGCCCATTGAATCCCATTGTATTTTTATATCTGACTTTTGATTGACTTGGGTTTCCATCACTTGGGTCCTCCCTCATAGTAAGCTAGAGAGGTTAAAAAAGGCCAGAGTTCTTTATTCTGTATGCAGCATTAGAGCAAGTTACTTCTTTTTCTTTTTCATCAAGTTATTCAACTTCACTAATGATTAGGCAGAGGGAATACATTGCCGGCTAATTACATTTGCAGAATGTATTCAGTAGTGAAGGTATATGAGGATAAGATAATACTAATGTAACAGGCCTCAAAAGCTTTGCATTCTGTGTATGAGAGAATGGAAGGGCATGAGTCAATGTGTGCAATTACAACAGGCAGATAGGAGAAAGGCAGAGGGAGGTTATTGGAGAAAAGAGCTAGTGGATAGCAGTGAGAGAACATTTATAGGAGAAGCAAGAGACAGATTCCACTAGCTGTGTGATATCAGTGAACAATTACTCTTGTCTGGGTTAGCTCCTGGATTAGTTTGTAGGAGACATCCCCAAAACCTTACCCCCAAATGAGTTTGATATTTGGCAGAACACCAGCTCCACATCATATCTCTAGCCACAACATGTCTTCAGAATTAGCCATTGGGATTGCATTCATTCTCCACGTAGAATAAGCCTATTGGCAATGGCAAGTGGCCGCATGCCAGAAAGTGTGCAAAGCCAGATGATATACATGGCATATATGTCTCAATTAGTAGTTGTGCTCATGGCAATGAAGGTAAACTTATTTTTATCATGAAACAAACACAGACACAATGTGGTAGCAAATGGAGAATTTGCATAGGTTTTGAGTTGTAACTCACGACTTGAAAGGATTTTTTTCCTTGTGGTTATCCAGCTTGACATATATCTACAGGTCTTCTAGGGTCACCTTCCTTGATGTTACAGGTATTTAGGTGGGAAAAGTTTTAAAACTTGATATATTCCAGCCGAAACCGGTTTGGCTCAGTGGATAGAGCGTTGGCCTGCGGACTGAAGGGTTCCGGGTTCGATTCCGGTCAAGGGCCTGTAACTGGGTTGCGGGCACATCCCCAGTGGGAGATGTGCAGGAGGCGGCTGATCGATGTCTCTCTTTCATCGATGTTTCTAACTCTCTATCCCTCTCCCTTCCTCTCTGTAAAAAAATCAATAAAATATATTTTAAAAAAAACTTGATATATTCCAAATATGTATATAGCATGGCATGAAATACTTATCTTAAAAATGTATTAATTTATTAAATATTGATAGAGGGCCTACTCTGTACCCCATAATTTATTGGCATGGAAAGAAGTTTAATGGTGTACAAAACAAGCCCCTACTTTCAGTAACATGCATTCAAAGTCTATATTATGTTTATGAAGTCCTTCACATGCAGTGATTTATTATAATCGTATGTAATGGATTATTAATTGGCATTCATTTATTAGTTTACTTTGCACACATTTGTGGGCATTTTCTATGTGCTCAGCACTGTGCTAGGCAATAGAGCAATGGAAGTGAATACTTCAGACCTGTGCTCTGCCCTAAAACAGCATGAATTTTAACAAGGAAGACTATCAACTAAGTAGTCAGTTCTAGTGCTATATAATCAGTTTTATGCAAATGAAGTAGAATGTGGTAGAGGGTGATTCGGCAAGGCCGTTTCATCTGCCTTGGGATCCATCCATACAAGTCCTCTCAAAGGAAATATGTTTAAGCTGGACAGGTGTGTGGGAGGTGGTGAGATGGACAGAGTAGAAAACTGTGCATTTCAAGTAGAGGGACAGCATGACAGAGGCTAAGAGCTGAATAGGCACATAACTTACTCTAGTGCATGAAAGAAATTAATAAGGGTTAGAATTCACCGTGAGGAGCAGAAGGTGGAAAGATGGGGCTGTGGAGATAGATCTGACCATGGAGATCCTCACAGGCCAATGGACTTCTATTTCAGCCTAAAGATGATGGAAAGATCATAAAGGGCTTTAAGTGGGGATAGGCATGAGCATGTGGTTCCACTGTGGAGAATGGATTTCAAAGGGGCACAGTGGAAGCAGGGAGACCATTAGGGAAGTCAGTGCAAAACCAGGCAAAAGAGGATGCTGGTCAGGCTGGGCTCAGGTGGTGGCAGAGAGGATAGAAAAGAGTGATATCTAAGACATGAGCGCACAGGATTGGTTGTTTGGTTAGAGGTGGGACAATGGTGACCTTGTTTTGAGGTTTGTCTAAGGAACTTGTCCAAAGTCTTGCCACCCACTAAGGGAAGGATGAAGACCTGAGCCAAGATGTACATACTACCAATCTAGAATGTGGTTCTTTAATCCAAGCCCCTCATCTTCACACCCCTTTCCTCCCCAGACCATAAAAGCCCATCCTTCCCTCAGTGTCTGTGGTGAGCCTCTGAGTCATACTCTACCTTTAACTGATGAGTGCCACATTTTTCCCCAGGTAATGACACAGGCCCCATGTGAGGCTCCTACTCTCTGCTAAAGGAAGCAAACAGCCTATTTGAACATGAGCCCCATTCCTCCCCTACCAGGCATCACTGTCACAAACTGACCACTCTGGCAGCGTTTCCAGCTATGAGTGGACAGGTTGACTGACAGGAAGCTCAAATCTGCCGCTCACACAAATCTAGGCAGGCAAGGGATGGGGAATAGGTGTGCAAGGCCTCTCTGGCACCGACAGCTTCTGCTACCCCAGCATTTCAATCAGCTCCATGTTCAGCCAGCCCGTGTGTCACTCAAAAATAGTCCTGCACCGGAGGCCCAGCACCAGTGCAATATTCCAGGGGTGACATTGAGGGAACCAACCAAGGTCCTGGGCTGCGGCAGAGAGAGGGGTGACCGGGTCCATCGGTAGTATCTGCCTTCTCTTGCCAGACAATTAGGATACAGTCCATTGGGTGACTTTATCCTGCCCCAGGAAGAGCGCTCCATGGTCCATAATGACTGTCCAAACCCTCAGGAGCTGTCTGCTGCATCCCTGAAAAGTTGACTTTAGTTATTCTTTCTTTGGGGAGAAAGGTGAATAGTAAAGCTCGGTGTGCTTTGAAATGCCAAGCTAACTACTTAGGCACTTACACAGACCTGTGCATATGGGTAAACACCCTTGCACAGCCCCTAGACACAAACCTACCTGTCCGTATATAAGCTAATTTATGCACAGACCACAAGCTTACAAACAGGCATCTAGATGTATACAAAACACTCCTATGCTAAAATATGCATGATTATAAGTACACATATGGAAAGTTGCATTAGGATGCACACATACCAAAAACAAAACAAAAACTCCCTGCATAAATAAATGTGTTTGCTGCCTACATAGTGCACACAGACATTGAAATACAAAGACAGCTGTACAGTGCATGCAGATCGATGAGCTCATGGAAACACAGGCAAACGCAGATGAATCTATGAAAGGACACTTGTACAAATACATGCACTTGGCGCGCGCACACTCTTTTCTCGGGGATAATTTTGAAGAGAAAGGGACAAAGGCAGAAGAATATTTATGTATTGGAGTTTCTACTGTCATCACTCAAATCACTTTCAAGTGTGTAAAACAGAAGAGGGAAAAAATCAATTCTTGATAGGAGAGGTTCAAGGAGCTGTGAAATCAATTCTATTTTATTTTCAAATATCATTCAGAGAAGTTTACACTCTT
>NW_006298351.1:5444-37399 GCF_000327345.1 Myotis davidii
AGTCTGGTCTCGCCGGGGGACAAAGAACTAGCTGGAAATGGTCAAGTGAAAGACATGGCAGAGTTCAAGGCAAAGGCCTGTGCTGAGGTCAGAAACGACACTTTCATCTTCTCTGGCAGGAACAGGGGGTTGAGAGGGTTTGGAGTGCCCTGATTCAAATAATGGCCAGGAGGGCTATCTATTGTGACACCCATCACCTCATTGATTGCTAAGTTTGACTTGGTCAATTGGCATTAAAAAATAAATATACCGAGATCTGGAGGGAGCGTTAGAAAGCTCCCCTCCTTTTTTTTAAAATACAAAGAGACAAAAGCCTGGAAGAAGAGGCGTGACTTGCTTGACACCATCCAGGAAGAGGGTCTGGGACTGAGCCCAGCCAGCTGGTTTCCCAGCCTTGAACTTCCTGCTTCTCCTATTAGACATCTGCCTTCAGAATACACTCCCTACCAGGCAGACTTTTGATTTCTCAAAGATCTTAATAAGCATGCAACTGATTAACTCATGTAGTATTGGGGGCATGTAAATACAGACACCACGCCCAGGGCTGGGCCCTATGCTAGAGTCTAGAATACATAGCAAGGTGTGTTGGAGAACAGAAAGCCAAAGCCCAGTATACTCTACAATGCAGAAATCCGAATAAGCACTTAAGCTCAGCAAAAATGAAGCAATTGGGGTGAAGGGAACAGAGAAAATGCATTGAGGAAGTCTGATGCTACCATTATAAGCTTCCGTTTTCTCACTGAAAATGGAGAACAAAAAGATAAATCTGGGTTGCCAGGGGGGCGTTAAATTAGTAAATGTATCTGAAAACACACCGTAACTTTATTGGACAAATACAAGGTATGTAACCGTCTACACTCTTAAAGAAGAGACACATGATTCTAGCAATTTTTCTCTGTGCTGTTATCCTTACTGTAAGTAGCTTTGCTGGTCCCTGAAGTGAACTTGAATCATCCTTTAAAGGTTGGTTATGTGAGCCGACCTGAGCCACTATCCCTGAGACGTATTTCCGGCATTTTCCACAGTGGCTCTAAGATATGAAGGGAAGTTACTGAGCACCATATAACAGCAGGTTTTGTAATAAAATAATTTTACAAAATGCTACGAAAAAGGTTTTCTTCTAGGAGATTCACAAAACGCATAAGCATCTTCAAGGTTCTGAGAGGTCTTTTGGGAAACACACCTTCTCAATATTGTGGATCATATTTCTAAATGTTTCCCCCGTGTTTTTGTTTTGTGCCTCCCAACCTTGTTGTTGTTGTTGTTGCATAGCTATTGTCCTAAAGAGGAATCTTCCACAGAATGCAATTTTTGGATAAATTCATCTCATCCAATGCCCTCACTTTCCACAGGAACTGTCCAATGAGAGCAATGAGTTGGCCAACATCATGTAGTAAATTAATGATAGTTTTTCTCTTTATAGTTTTTTTCTCTCTCATGATAGTTTATCTCTTCTCAGAACCATTTTGGACAAAATTTAGTATTTGATTTTATGTTATTATTGTGTTATCCTTTATTAATAAGTGTGTATGTTTAAATTCATTCATTTTTATTTTTCCCATTATAGTTGACATTCAATATTATTTCATATTAGTTTCATGCACACACCACAGTGGATGGTGTGTGTGTCTTTAAATGAAATAACATGTGTAAAATCACTCAGCATAGCTTCTGGAACATTTCAATCACTCCATAAATGTTAAATCTAAATATGATTATTTGTGTGGCTTTTCCAAATAGATCTGAGTTCCTGGGAAGGTCCATGCCTTGTACATTTCTGCACATACACTTCGTGGTCGTCATGGCTCATGCGGTCCTACTCGAGGCACTCAACAACTGCCTTCTCACTTACTGATTGAAAATCGGAGGCAGCCCAGTTTTATACCCATAGGAGGAAAGGAGAAAGCCTGACATTATAGCAATACACTGAACTCCTTCCCCTAGGGTGTTAGCCTAACATAAATAAAAGCTTCATGTTGCACTATTACCTCTCCCCTTATTATGTTCATGGGTGTCATGCTAGATATAAATTTCAGCACTCTGTCCCTATCTGCATTTTCATGGGATTTGTTGCCACTAAAGGAACACATGCTGGCAAGGGATACCTTGTCCCCAGCAGCCTTCCCTCTCCAACCCTGCCCCAAAACCATCAGCAACCACAGAGCTGTAGGAACCGGGTCAGGAGCGCTGTGACTGTTGTCATAAGCTGGAGTTAAAACCCACACCTCCTGTTTTCCAGTTCTGAGGTTTGGAGCAACTGGCTTATACTCTCTGCACTTCCCTATAGGGAAGCAGAAATGGTGGCTTTGAAGCATCTATTGTCCCTTGCCATCACACCTAACTGTCCTTAATGGAAACATGATTTCCTTCAGATATCTATCGCCCCCCCCCCCCCCGCCCCATGATCAGATGATTCATGGGAGAAGATTCTTCCCTAGAACCAGGGACATATTCCAATTAATTGAAACCAGTAATATTTAAACCTCACAAGCACCTACGTCATCAGGGTAGCTTGTTAAAAATGCACATTTCTGGGCTCCAATCCCAGAGAGCCTGGCCCCATAGGCCTGGGGAAGGACACTGACATCTGTGTTTCTAATGAGTTCCCAGCAGATGCTGATGTTGCTGGTCTGGGATCCCTGATTTCAACCCATTCATCTAAAACAATTAGGATATTCCCATTCCACAGTTGGTCTGGTTGTGATATTTTAACTTGTTTCCCCAAAAGAGAACTCAACACAAGGTTATAGGTTCAAGTAAGTTATCAGGACAGGATCCTAAGGAGTGAAGGAGCCATGTAGTGAGAAGGGAAAGCAACAAAAGCCACCAAGGGTGAGCGAATGAGTCCGTTTCCTCTGAGGGCCACTGGGAGGTATTGCTGCTGCAGATGTAATGTAGGACTCAGAATTTACCCCCTAAGGAATTTTAGTTCCCACCCTCACTTGTTTAAGGTTGTTACTTAGGACCTCAACTCTGGCATTTCCAGCATGACCCACAGGCTGAGCAAAATCCAGAGATGGTTATCAAGCTCAGAGATGCTGATTCTTAGGAAGAAATCAGGGCATAAATGGATTTGCCCAATAAATTGCAGGTGTCCTGGGCATGGGCTGAAGAAAGATGTTAGAATACCTACAGTGTCCACTGTTGACAAATATTTTATGCAGATCTGGCCAGTAAACTCAAAGGGTATCTGCTGGGGGCCCTTTGTCAAGGGTTTTTATTATTATTATTATTATTATTATTATTATTAAGAAAACTGTAGAAAATGTATGTTTTCCTTTAGATGGTGTTATATCCAAATAGGACATTGGCATGGCTCTATCTATGTCACGAACAGGAGAAGTAGCCTTAGAATGGGGGCACTGCTGAGAAGAGCAGTGGAGGGAGACTGAAGCAGGCTGCATCTCTGATGAATTTATAGAAATACTGATTGATCATAGCTGGCACCGCCCTATCACTGGATGCATTGTGTCCTTGTGTAAGACGGTTGGAGTTGGGGTTTTCTATGGCCAGTTGCTAAAACAAGTAATATGCGGATTCCATAAAATGCAAAATTGAAATGGTGCTTAACACCCTTGCTACTTAAAGTGTGGTCCAAGGTCTAGAAGCATCACTGGGAGGCAGCATCTCAGGTTCCACTCAGAGCTACTGAATTAAGACCTGCACTCAACCAGGCCCCGGGTAATCCATGTGCATAGTAAAGTATCAGAATCCTGCCTTACAGAGCTCATGTACAGGAACCACACGACCCATGTGGAATTTGATTATTATTTTACACCAATACCTCACCACCTCCTTCTAGTCCTCTTATTCCTCATCCCTTATTTAAAAATAAGATTACTTCAGCACATGGAAATGTATCCAAATGTGAAATTCATTGCTGGTTAATTAGTCTGGAAGGTAATTTTTTACGTAGGAGTTAGTTTTCCTACATATTAATGAGCAATTAGAATTCTATTCTGAGAATAGACAACAGTGTGAGCTGAGGGTGGTGAGGAATGAAAGGATACACAAGTAAACATGGTTATATATTGGGATTACTTCATGAGTTTGTCTTTTTCTAAGCCTGATTCCTGGCAATTCGAATGTAAGTAACGCAGCTAGCACCAGGGTGACCCTCCTAAACAAATGACTCATGTACTGATAAAGAACAGAAAGAAGCAAATAAAATCCCAAAGTAAGCAAATGACAAGAGCTGTTCTATTTTTAGAACCTAAGATACCCCAAAGCAGCATCTCTTAAGTGTATTCCTCCGAATTTCATGGAGGGAAATAGGTATTGCTTGAGTAATGGTCTGTGGTCAAATTAACTTGGAAAATATTGGGAAACAACGATGGAGGCTAGAAGTTTGTTTACTAGATTCTTTTCTACAATAGGTCATATTCAATAGTTCTGGATTTTCCTATTCCAGAACTTTGCCCAAATTTCCTTAACAGGTTCCTGGGTTTTCCCTCTTAACCCTACAAAACTGCCTCCACAGAGCAGCAAGTGGAATATTTTCAAAATGCTAATGAGGTTAGGTCATTCTGTTGCTCAAAATGCATCAATGCGCTTTCTATTCATATTTATATTTTTTTCCTTTAACATTGCCAGCAAATCCCTTCTTGAACTCTGTGTGTTCTTCCCAGGATCAAGGCTGACACCCTCCCCTTGTTCTCTCATGTTGTTGAACATGACAAGATATTTCTTATCTGAGCGTTCTTACATATTTAAATATCATTTTCTCAGATAAGCCATATCTTACACTCTTCCCATCTCTTAGAACTCTCCATAAATTTCTTTCAGAGCAAGTTATAATTTGTAGTAATATTTCCATTTGAGTAATTTGTTATTTAATATTTCTCTCTCCTTCTAGAAAGAAATCTATCTGACATCTTATTTGCTATCATAGCCGTGCCTAATATATATAGGGCCTGATGTATAGGGCACAGTCTACACTAATAAAAGACAAAGATGCTAATTGACCATACCTTTGCTACACCCTAAGCCACGCCCACCAGCCCATCAGAGCCACTATATGCAAATTAACCCAGCCAAGATGGCGGCCGGCAGCCATGGAGCTGGAGCAAGCAGGAGGCTTGGTTGCCCGGGCGATGAAGGAAGCCAAGCTTCCTGCCAGCCCTGAGCCTGCTGAGGCCTCTGCTCATGGCTAAAAAGTTTTAATTATAGAAGACAAATAAATCCCAGATACTTGCTTCTAGCCAGCCTCCACTGGGAGCTTGGGTGGCTGGGGGTTGTGGCCAACCTGCAAGCAGCCATCAGCCCCTCACCCAGGCTGGCCACACCCTCATGGGGTGAGGGTCCCTTCTGGGGGGCTTGGCCAGCCTGCAAACTGCCATCAACCACTCACCCAGACTGGCCAACTACCCCAGCAGGACCCCACCCCCCTGAAGGGGGTGTGGCCAGTCTGAAAACGGCCCTCAGCCCCATACCCAGGCTGGCCAGGCACCCCAGGGGGGACCCCCACTCTGAAGGGGCTGTGGCCAGTCTGCAAACAGCCATCAACCCCTCACTCAGGGTGGCCAAGCACCCAAGCGGGACCCACATCCTGATCTGGGACACCCTTCAGGGCAAACCAGCTGGTGTGCCCCGCTGGCAAGTGGACATCCCCTGAGGGCTACTGGTTGTCATCCCCCGAGGGGTCCCAGACTGCGAGAGGGCACAGGCTGGGCTGAGGGACCCCCCAGAGTGCACAAATTTTTGTGCACCAGGCCTCTAGTGTATATATATAAAAGCCTAGGCAACCGTTACAACCAGATGACCGGCCAGTAGCTATGATGTGCAATGACCACCAAAGGACAGATGCTTAACGCAGGAGCTTCCCCTTGGTGCTCACTGTGCTCCCACAGCCACCTCCTGCAGCCGGCCAACCTCCCAAGGTCCCTCCCCCTGGCAGGCTGGCCCTGGTTGGCCCTGATAGCTGGCCAGGCTGAAGGACCCCACCCATACACGAATTCATGCACCTGGCCTCTAGTTAGTAAATATTCATGTAATGACTGAAGAACTGTGGTTCAGCTATGCATGAGGTTTTCAGATGCATTTAAACATGGGAACTTTTTTTTAACCTAGAAGTAATAGTCCATAGACTGTATTTTGAGAAATGCTTTTTCTGAAGTCAATTCCACTTCTCAGTGTGAAAAGGGAAATGTAAGTTATAACTACATTTCAAGTTCCGACTAGCTGTGTAACTAAGGGCCGTTATTTTCAAGCCTGAGACTCACTTGTGGAAGGATGAGGATGGATATGCTCATCTCTGCAATCTACAGCCCCCACATTCTGAAGTCCTAATCTGGCAAAGAGAGGACCACACCCACCTTGGTCATGGCCTGAACTCTCCACGAGTCAAACCAGACTGACCTCATTAACTCCAGAGTATTTACAGCCTCCTGTGGTAGACCAGGGAAAGAAGTTGACACAGCATATCTAGCTTTCCACAAGTCATTTCTCAAAGTTTTCTAGGATGTCTTTGTAGAAAAGAGTGAGGAATGTGGGCTGATGGAGGTAGGATGGACTGGTTTTGTACCTGGTTGAAAGATGGTCTGCAGGAGTGCCAATGAATGGATCAACACCAATCTTGAGGACAGGGGCTGCCAACAGCCCGCAGGCTCTACCCTTCGTCCTGCCCTGTTCAGCTTTTCTGTCAATGTCTGGATGAAGAGTGAGGGCTCATGATCATCAAATATGATGATAACATGATAGTAATGATATGTTTGGTGACAGAATCAGAATTTGGAGTGGTCTGAATATCCTGGAAGAAGGAAACTGTATCTAAAATGGGGGATGTAGTAATATAAAAGGAAAGTTCTGAAAATAGAAGCTGCACCCATTGTAAAAATTTATAATTACAAAAATGTGTGTACACATATGTTTGTGGCTGTGGGCATTGTAGGTATGTGTGCTTGGGTGACCTTTTGGGGTTGTAGTGGATGGTAAAATCAAAATAATAAGAAGACTACTGTGGAGATGATTTTGCAATAGATATAAATATTGAAGTCATTATGTTCAATACACCTAAAATTAATGTAATATTATAGGTCAATTATACCTCAATCTAAACATCAAAATAATGAAGAAATGAAAGTAGCCACCCAACATAAATGTTTGCTACAAGTTGAAACTTCATAAATAGAAATCTAGCATATTAAAAGTGCCAGGTGATAAATATGCCCTATTCCGATGAGGCTCCTGGTAATATTTAAAATATTTAAAAAGAGAAGGTGGATTAGAACAGTGTCACAGAAAAATAAACAAGATAATGAGAGGGAACTAAAGGAAGAGAGATTTAGTCCAAACAAGAGACAACATAATTTTGGAGACCAGAAATAGGCCACTCCCACTAATCAGGATGATATTCCTCCTAATGTAATGCCTCAGCACCTGAAACTCTCTCATCACGCACCTATCACAGTGTGTTTTCATTAATTGTTATATAAGGGCCAGGTCTGAGTCAGATTGATCACCATTGACAACCAGTAATTAGTTCAGAATTTGGAGTATGGAATCAATGAGCTGAATAAATCAATAAATAGTTATTTTCCTTAAATGTCTTTAGTATTTTAAGGAAAGACCACATATATTTATTCTGTGTCATCTAATTGATTCACAAAAGTATCAACTGAAGATAAAAAAAAATTATTCCATGTGTGCCAAGGACTATTGGGACAAGTAGTAAGTTTCCTATCACTGGTGGCAAACACACCAAATTTGGGATAGTTTATTCTGACTCAACAGAACAAGTTATTTCCTGAATATTGCCTAACATTTTGTGCCTCTGAGTCTTTAGTCTCACTACACTACCAGTCCATAGCTCACCCGAATTTTGTGTTAAAATCCTATCAAAATTGGCTTTCACTTAAAACACTTAATGAACAAACCCACAAAACTAGTTTCATCCTTTTCTGCATGTCTGTAGAGTAAGCTTCCCTCCCTTACACTACCACCATCTTCTGCCTAAAGAGTTCATTGCCTCCCTGCCAGGGTACACAGTGGTTGAGCATCGAACTGTGAACCAGGAGGTCATGGTTCAATTCCTGGTCAGGGGACATGCCTGAGCTGTAGGCTTGATTCCCAGTGTGGGGCATGTAGGAAGCACCGATCAATGATTCTCTCTCTCTCTCTCTCTCATTCTCTCTCTCTCTCTTTCTCTCTTTCTCTCTCCCTTCTTCCCTCCCTCCCTCCCTCTCTCTCTGAAATCAATAAAATATATTAAAAAGCGGACTTAGCTTCCAATCTGACTAACTAACATTTCACAGTAGAGGAGACATTCACATGTGGAGGTGAATGCACAGGTCTCTACCACGTTTATGCTAAAAACTCCTAACAAATATGGGAAGATTAGGCGTGTTATTTAGGTCTTTTAAATATGCAGTTATCTGCCTTTGAACACCAGAACTCCTCCTGGTATTTTTCTTTCCTCTAAAAATATGTGTAGAAACAAGTGTCAGGCCTGCTTATCTTTGCTGCACAATTGGAGAGTGAACTCTACTTTCCCTCAAGGTGTTGTTGAAACAGGGGTGGAGCAAGTGAAACGCACAGACCCTGGGAAGGGAAAAGGAAAACGGAGTGAAGCTGAGTGAGATGCACATTAGGACGCTAGGGCGGTGGGAAGAAATCAGGATGATACTATCCCGTCACTGCATTTTGATTGACATGTTTGTTTACCAACATGCTGTTTCTTATCTGGCAGTAAAAAGCGTCTTAAGGAATCATGTTGTGATTCTTTCGTATTACTCGTGGGGCATCAAATAGTTTCCTCCACTAATATTTGGATGATTTAAGAGGAACGAGTAAATGAGAAGCATATGGATGAAAACCCTCTTGGAATATGCTTTGGTTTTGGAAGATGCGGTAAAAGTTGCCGGAGGAAGCCTCTGCCAGGCACCTGCTTGCTTCTGGGAACGTTGGACACCATCTAAGAATCTCACTGACTGTGGGCCCACCTCCCCCTTCTTCGCAACACTGGCTTTTTATTTCATTTCATGGCATTTGGTAATGTTGCCTGCTCTGCTCATAGCACTGGGCTTCATGCCACAGAGAACCAGATGGATTTCCTACCCTTAGGAAACTATTATTTATGAAATGTTAATAATAAAAGGCAGTGCCAGTCAGGGTTCTAGGCTCTTTGTAGGTATCACTGTATATAATATTCACAGTGACCTGATGAGAAAGGTACCAACTACGTTCTCATTTGTAACATTATGCTCCCATTTTCCTTTGTGGAATTCCCATTTTTCAGAGGAGGAAACAAAGGCAGAGAGAGGTTAAGCAATTCATTCAACATTAAAGAGCAAGCAAATTGGCCAACCCCCCTAACTCCAGCATTCGTTTTTGTTGTTGTTGTTATTGTTAATCCTCACCCGAGGATATTTTTCCATTGAATGTTTTAGAGAGAGTGGAAGGGCAGGGGGAGAGACAAAGAGAGAGAGAAACATTGATGTGTGAGAGACACATTGATAGGTTGCCTCCCGCATGCGCCCTGGCTAGAGCTGACTCCAGCATTTCTATACTTCGCTGCCTCTACCCCACAACTACAAACCATTTACTCTCAGCTCAGAGTTCATATACTGCCTCGTTTTATCTCAAGGTTACACCATGAGGTAGATAATCTCCCAATAGTTTTATAGATGATTCAACTCAGTGTCAGAAGCAGTTTGAAAAAGGTGTGAAATTCACAGTGAATTGCAGGACCCAGACTTACTTTAGAGATCATCTATGTTGTGCTCCAAGAGCAGCCCCCAGAAGAAGCTACATCAGAAATGCCTGTGGTGGGTTGTTGGGGCCATGCTGCTCAAAAATCACCCAGGTTTCAGACCATTCTGAGTCAGTCTCTGAGGTAGGACCCCCGGATCTTTGTTTTTAAAACATGATCAGGTAATTTTTTTGATTCATAGAACTGAATGCCGTCAAAAAACTCCTGTGAGGAAGAGGCATCCACCAACCAATTAGTTACTAGGGAATTTCAAAGGAGATAGAAGACGAAAATGTGTTGAGTATGGATTCAAGCTGCAAAAATACAAATTGGAAAGTCAGGTGACTCTGTGAAGAAGCTGTGTCTAGACTAGCCGTGGGCAAACTACGTCCCGTGGGCCCGTACCCTTTTATGTAATGATGTTTACTTTGAATTTATATTAGTTCACACAAACACTCCATCCATGCTTTTGTTCCGGCCCTCCGGTCCAGTTTAAGAGCCCATTGTGGCCCTCGAGTCAAAAAGTTTGCCCACCCCTGGTCTAGACTCATTGGCAGGGCTCTGGTTGACTGTCATCCTGAAGGCCTCCTGGGACCCAGAGCATGGAAAGCAGGGGAGAGGTCAGCCTGGGGCGGGGAGGGGGCGGCACCAAGAACAGGGCCCTGGAGTCCATTCCTGCCTCTCACTCATTTGTCCTTTGAGTTCTGGTGAATTGTGTATTCATTCTGCATTTTAAATTTCCTGCCTTTAAGATACTTGCTTTCTTATGCAGTATAACTGATGTACACATCTAAAGCAGCTGACACACAGTAGGTATTCAATAGTCATTAATTTTTTTTAACCTATGCTTCGTGACCAGTGACATTTTTTGAGATAGATTCAATTGCCCCACTCTTCTTACCCAAGCCTGCATTATATGAGCCATTACAAATTTCCAATTTGTCAATTATTTCCTTTCCTTCAGACCATAAAACTGCCTCCTTAGGAAAGAATTTGCCCGTTAATGTGAAGTTCATTGCTAGTGGTAGGTGATGACTTATCATACACTTGCACTTTCATCAGAGAAAGATGAAGACATGCAAGATTACACCAAAGGAATGAATGTCTAATGGGAATAAATTCAGAGACTATTACAGATTGGTAATGGAACTTTTTGGGGCAAGAGTCCTTCAAGAATGTCATTTAAACTTCAAGTCCCATTACTTTCTCTATCTATTTGAAATACCAGTTCAGATATCACATCTTTTATTTACTTATCTATTTTGGTGGAAACATAAAATTGCCAAGTTGCAGAGAACTTAGAGGTCATTTTTAATAACTCTGAGGCAATGCTTCTCCTCAGAGGATAGACAACCGTTTGTTCATATATGGAGTATGATACAGCTCGCAGGTGTTTATAAACCCGAGGAGACAAAATGCCAGGCACCATTCTACAGATGAGAAAAGTAAGGCTCTGGGGTGCTTGCCAAGGTCATTCAAGTCACTCAAGACCACCTTGAACCCAAATACCAGACACCTTGTTCTTCACTCCCTTCCCATGGCTGCAGTGCTTCCTGATCCCAGGCAGGCAAAATATTACGGATGGATTCCTTTCTCTGTCTCTTTCCATCTCTCTTTTTAGAAACTTTTAATTAGTCCCATACTCGCTGCCATTATTAGTATTTGTTATTAAGTATTAAAAGCCATCCCCGTTTCCTTCTCCTCCCCTGTGCCTCTCCCCAGGCTTCCCACTCTGAGGCTTCTGGTTTTAATTGTTATATTTTTTCACCAGTGATCAGTGGAGCTTCCCTAATGATCTCAACTCATTTGGAGGGTTTATAGCTCTAGCACAGAACTCCAATAAAAGGAAAAGAGAAGCTTCCTTGGAATCCCCTGAGGGCTTTGCTTCTGCCTTGAACAAAATCCTTTGCAGCTCATGCCCCGCCTCCTCCCTAAGGCACTGTCTTGTGTGGAAAGACTCAGATCTCCTACTTGGGAGAGCTGTTCTCCTTCTCCACCTCCAATAGGGTTCCTCCTCCTCTTCTTCCTCCTCCTCCTCTTCCTCCTCCGCCTCCTCTTCCTTCTCACCTTCCCAGAATATCCTGTGAGATTCCTGCACCCATAAGCAGGCACTTGATACCATTTGTGGAAAGATGCAATAAATAAGTGCATTAATAAAGAGAGGAGGATTAAAAAGGAAGAATTATGGGCCACTTAGCTTTGCCAAAAAAAATGTGCCAAGTTTTTATATGAGTCAAGTGCTCACAACCACATGGAAGTAGTTTTTTACATGAGCAGAGAGGAGCAGAGTATTATTAAAATACTCCCAGGAGCCAGGCACATAGTAGGACTCATTACAGCTAACCTTACTGAGCATTTTCTATGTGCCAGGTCTGGGTCCTGTACTGCACATGGATTCCTCTTTCAAGCCTCACCACAAACCTGACACGCACTTGCTCTTATTATCCTCCTTTTGCAGGTGGGGAACATGACTTCTAATTGAGGTCATCTAGCTCCAGGGTGTGTGGTCCCCAATCTCTACATCAGAGTCCCACTGTGATCCTAGGATACATCTCCCAAGGACTAATCTTAGTTATTATGTACTTAAACCTTTCAATGATTGTGCCCATATATTTTCTAATTTAATCATTTGTTTCTAATTTAATCATAATACAAACAAATGATGTTGGAGAAAATAATACTGTCTCATCTTTGATTTGGGGAGAACTAAGAACAAGAGGGGGTGTTATGGTCCTTCCTCACACCCAGTATCCTGCAAGGAGAGATGTAGGATGAGGACTTAAGTCCATCAACAGGGAAAGGTGACAGACACAACGTGACCATGGGGCGAGTGTGCCATTCCATCCCTGGCAATGAGTGCTTTGTGCTACTCATTTCATGAGGTTAAGCTGTTTAGCTTCTCTGAGCCCTGGTTTTTCTCCTGCAAAATTAGGATGAGAATGCTTGTCTCACAGGTTTGGGAAAGAATGTTATTTGATATTTTATCGGTTAGAATATGACAGACACATAATGCATTTGGTTTTCCTTCCCAGGCTCATGAGAGATGTTTGTGACACATTGAGCCTCTTGAAGAATCTGGGTGGGGAGATCCTGGGCACATATTTATGAGGCTGGACCTTCTTATCTCACTGTTCCATGTTGCTCAACCACCATGTAAATGCATGAATTGAATGACTTCCCTTTGCTAACTCATGGCCGTCCTCACTCTCTTGCTCATGAATAGAAAACAGAATGAGATACATGTCAACGCAGTGGCCACAGTCATTTGAATCTTTCAGACTACTAAAAGCTCTAGATTGGGAAGAACTAAGATTTAAATCCCTCACCTAAAGAGAGGGAAAAACAGATGCATAAAGGAGAAAAGAATAATCCATGATCACATGATTTAAAATGGCAGGACTGGAACTAAAATTCAAGCCTGGCTAAAGCCCCTGCTGTAGAGATCACCAGGGAACAGCACTTGGCATGGTTTCTAAGTCTTGGAGACCCAAAAAAGGACCTTCCAAGGATCTGTCTTCCCAGTGAAGTTGTCACATCAGGAGCAAAGGATTCTAAGCTGTCCAGGGAGTCACGCCAGCTGACAGCTTTGGAGCCCTTAGATTCTGATTAATGAAGAACGCCTAATAAACATGAGGAGAAGAGCCAGGGATTCTAATCCTTAATAACCTGCCCAATGATTGAAAGTCTAATGTCGCTTGCTTATGCTTGTTTATGAATTCTCCTGTATTTTCCCGTGAGGAAAGAACTTCAGAGTTCAGGGATTTAATGTAGATGAATTCATTAAATTGCTTATTAATCTGCACATCCTGGAAGCTTAATATTCAATTAGTTGTCAACTCCTCCCAATTCTGGACATACTTCCAGAAAACTGAAAAAACAATATTATGAATTTGTCACTTCAATTCAAATGTAGTAGTATGTTTATTGACTATCAATTGCAGTCTCAAGAATTAATTGATTTTCTTTTGTTTAATTGTATTTTGCTTTATGTTGAAATTGGAGACTGTGGTCTTATAGTTCTCATGAAAGTGTAAAAGGCCAAAGACATATAGTTTTGGCAGACTAGGTGGACTCAGAGGCCTCAGTCAGTACACAAAATGTAGTATGATGAGTTACATAAATCTTATATATTTTTGTGTTTAATGCATCTTAAAAACACATCAGAGAAATAAATCTGAGGCCAGAGACTATATAAAAGTATGGACACAAGGGATAAATAAGAGCGTTCTAGACAATATTCTTCAGAGAGCATCTGTAAGTTCATGGGGGCCTAAACGAAGGGTTTTAAGGAAATGAAGGAAACGAAAAAGCCTTCGGGCTATAATGTGAGGTCAGATAGATTATATACATTAAGCAAAACCCTAAAGGACAACACTGTCACTGGATGACATAGGAGGAAAAATGCCCAAATGGTTTCAAAAGCACAAGACATATATTGATGTCTGAACCTACTCATCAAACGTTTATGAATCTGAAGGAATGTGACCCAAATTAAAGTTTATTTATATAATCAGGGATTTTTTTTAATGGAGAGATTAATACATTGATTAATTTTATATTTTATTAGCTTAGATGGTTACATTAAAATTTGTTAGGTAACTGCTATAAGAACAGTAGCATGTATTACTTCCAAATGAGTAAAGAAGAACATTGACTCATTTCAAAAGAAAGGAGAAAAAATGAAGTAAGAGTTAAATGTAGATAATTAAAATCCATAGAAAGCACACAATAAAAAAGATACAACTCCAACTCTATCAATAATCATGATCAATGCAAAAAATTACAATGCATTTAAAAGATTAAAATGCATTTAAAAATCCACTTATAGACTCTTTACCAGAGAAAATCTAAAACACAAATGTACCCACATATTGGAAAATCATAATGGGAAAATATAACAGGAAGATGCAACCTTTGAGATGGCATGATATTCAAGTTTCAGATAACCTGGATACTAAGGATAAAAAAAGATATTTAGAAGAGGTAGATAGGGTTATTCTGTAGACAAAACAGATTCACTTGGTGAGAAAATGTTGCAATTTTAAACTTAAAGCCACTTAATAATACAGTTTTTAATTATGTAAAGCTAAAAAATTATGGACCTATGGGGAAAAAATGACAAATCCACATCATATCGAGAAATTGTAATACATTTCTCAGTAATTGATTGCAAATATAGATGATTCAAACAACAGAAATAACAAGTTTGGTTAGTGGAATATGGCCCCAACAATTATTTTCTGGACAATTTTAAATAATTAATCATTTTCTGTTTTAAAAAAGTATCAATAGGTTTCACAAAATTAATATTATATCACTAAACTTTCTGACCAAAACAAAATTGCTATGTCAATATATAAGAAGATGAAAGTAGATATAAATAAATAAATATGCATGATGTATAGTCATGCACACATACATCAGAAAAAAATCACATTTATATATATCTTATATCTAATAAAGAGGGAATATGAAAATTGACTGTCATGCCAAATGGTCAAGATGGCTGCGCCCACAATGGAGGCAGGGTTTGTGTAACACAAAATGGTTGCACCCACAGCGAAGGTCAAGTTCCCATAACCATAACGAGCTTTAACGAGCAATCAGCAGGGACCTGAAGCTGCACCCCCAACCTGGTGGGGCTTGACAGGGGCCCTCAGGCCATGCCCCCGACCCCAGTGCCAGGCCAGGGGACCTAAGGCTGTGCCCCCAACCCCAGCGCCAGGCTGGGGGACCTCGGGCCATGCCCCCTGCATGGCAGGGCTTGATGGGGAACCTCAGGCTGCATCCCCTGCCCTGGCACTGGACCAGGGGACCTGAGACCACCCCCATGTCCTGGTGCCAGGCTGTGGGACCTGAGGCTGTGCCCCCCGCCTGGCAGGGCTTGACAGGGACCTCAGGCCATGCCCCCCGCCCAGCAGGGCTTGACAGGGACCTCAAGGTGTGCCCTCTGCCCTTGCCTGGGCCGGGGGACCTCAAGCCATGCACCTCTCCTCGTGTTAGGGGACCTGAGGCTGTGCCCCCCGGCCTGGGTTGGAAGACCTCAGGTGGGGCTTGACGGGGTTGGGGCCGGCCAGGTCTGGATCTAGCTCAATGGGAGTGGGACTGGCTGGGTCTGGGTCTGGGTCTCATGTGATTTCAAGGCACACATGGATGGGCAGTGACTTGACTCTGGTCCTTGTGGTACACCCCAGACTCTGACAGGAGGAAGATTTTCATATACATTTTACTAATTTTCTTTCATCTCTGACACTTCTATTATTGAGAAAGGGAAAATAGCAATATTAAAATATTTCCTCTAATTAATCCCCTTTTAATGTGCACAAATTTTGTGCACTGGGCCATATGTGTGTGTGTGTGTGTGTGTGTGTGTGTGTGTGTGTGTGTGTGTATATAATTTGCATGCATACTGTTCTGTGTCCTTTATTTTTTTCACAAATTTAAATAAAATGACATTCTAAATTACCCATGGGTCAAGTAATAAACTATACTGAACATTAAAAAATATTTAGATCTGAATAACTATGAAAATCCTATCCAAAGTTTGTGTTATAACTAAAATGATACCTACAAGAAGTTTGTAGTTCAAATTCTTTATATTAAAAAGCAAAAGGGGTAAAAGTTAATTAAATTTTTTAAATTCAGTAAAATAATGGCATGAGAAATCTAAAGAAATTAGGATTGAACAAAGATATCTGTGTGTATGGGTGTGTGAGAGAGAGAAAAGAGGAGAGGAGAAAATGAGAAAAAAAAAAAAGCAAAGACATACACAAGTGACATGATCTGACATACTTCCATAGGATTTTTCCACAGTCATTTTATTAAAAATACACTGAAAAAAAGCAAGCAGGGAACAGAGAGACAATTTATTACCTTAAATAGAGGTGATGGTAACTTGGGCCACGCTGGTGAGAGTGTAGTTGCTGAGGAGGGAATGGATTCTGGGTCATGTTGAAGACAGCACTAAGTGTATTTGCTGTTCAACTTCATGTGAGTTAGAAAGAGAAGGGTCAAAGCTAACTCCACCTTTTTATCTGAGCATATTAAAGGACATTAGTAACACTTACTGCCCAGGCTTATACAGATTCACTGAGAAGATGTAGATAATGGGCTTGATTGATAGTTTGGCCCTTATTCCAAACCCCTTAAGATATGTGTGTGTGTGTGTGTGTGTGTGTGTGCGCGCGCGCGCGCGTGCGTGCGTGCATGTGTGCGTGCATGCGTGTGTATGCGCGTGCATGTGTGTGCGTGTGTGCGTGTGTGTGTGCTTGGTAACAGCTATAGGTGAGGAAAGAGTTTGAGTTCAAGATCCAGATTTATATTTGACTATGAAATAGTGCTAGAAATGTGGACATGGTATCTTATTTAATCCTCGCAAAGGTCCCATTAGGTAGGTGTTATAAACCCCACTTCCTAGGCAAGGAAACTGAGATTTAAGAGGTTACATGGTGTATCCAATGTGACAAAAATCTTTATCCAAACCTGCTCATCTCTTGTACATAGTCCATTTTAAGAAACAGATTGATTGGTGTGAGAAGACACTTCTTACTCTACATTTTCCATCCAAGTTACTTCTTTGCCATTTTCATATAACAATGCTGAGTCAACTATGTGCTTTTCCAGGTTTTATGCCATCTTGGATCTTTTGCATATTCTATTTCTTCTCTATGGAACGTCCTCTCTTTACACCTCAGGAAAATTTTTATACCCCTTCAAATTTCAAGTTTAGGTAGCACATTTTTTTTGTTACTTTCTCCAGTTTCCCCAAATGGAATTAAGAGTATGTATACCTCGTTTTCTGTTTCATCCTACACAGAACCAATAATAGCAATGGCCGTATTGTACGCTGAGGGAGTACCTGTCACCCAGGTAAAGATCTGAGCTTGCTGGAAGGCAGGACTTTTGTCTTATTTGTCTCCAAATTTCCAGGCGCTGAGTCAGGTCCAAGCACATAGACTCACAGTGAGGACATATTGAATGTATAAATGGAATAACTCCTGAATATTCACATGGAATGCATGAAACCACAACAAAAGCTTTCCTGGAACCGAGGCTGGGCAGAAAAACAAGCAAACAAATTTGAGGCCTCATGTTGCCTGACTCTATCAAATAGAATCTCTGAAGCAGACCTTCCTTGGAGGAGACATTGCTCTCTCCCAGGGTCTGGGACATATTGGAACACATTGAGGGCAATGGCTCTGGTCCTCACACCCTCACCACACTCAGTCCACTTGGAGATTTCCCTTCTGCACATGGGTGGCATCTTGGGAAGCCCGGTGCAATCTGCTTGGAGAACTCACGCTGTGCTGAGGCAGCCCTGCAACCCGCTCTGCACTTCGCTATTCCGTTCCAGGGTTGCATCTGACAGTAAATACCTTTGATATTTCAAAACCCACTCACTGAGGTGACAGATTTGCTACGGGGAACTTCAGTGTAAAGAGCTACTGCTTTCTTTTCTTTTTTTTTTTTTTTTTTTTTTTTTTTTTTTTTTCCTTGACAAATGGATAGAGTATATTAGCTTTCCCTGCTCTAATTTATGGTGTAATAAAACCTCCTATGGGCCAGCCCTGATGGAAAAGTAGAAGTGAAGGGCTCCTCTTGCTGGCTATTGATAAATCCAACCTAAGTCTTACCATGAGCACAGTGATGATGAAATTTAAAGGAGCAGGTTGGAAGAAAGGACACCAAGTTCAGGCTGGTGAGAAATGAGAGAGACGACTCCTGATATTTGATGCAAAGACCTGGCAGGCCCCATATTTCTCCAGCCACAAGTTATGCCTTCGGGATGCCACTTCATCATGGCTAATGCTTTGTTTGTCACATGTACATGCAAACCTGCTTTTGACAGAGGCCCTAGTCTGAGGCCAGAAGAAAATACAAGGGACATCATTATGCCTCTGATTCTGCCTCTGTAATCCCATTACAAATTTTCATGTTGAAAATGGAGAGTAGGATTCTCCAAGTTTGGGGTTTTAAGGAGAGAAAATTAATATTGGACAAGCTTGTCTGTGGGCTGACAAACCAAGAGCTTATTTTCAAGGACATGTTAAAGGAAGGCTCCTACCACCTGCAAAAAAAACCCCAAAAAACTTCCATAAAACCCAAAACAGGTTTCTTCATATTACCAACGGCAAATCATTTCAGATGCATAATAAATACTTTTTAATGAATTAGGAAATAATATTGTTAATTTAACAAAAATAGCTAATGTTTATGAAGCAGCGAGGCACTTATCAATGGCAAGCATTTTAGATGCACTCAGACTAATTAAGGTCATTTTATATCTGACCTTAATCAATGCTCATTGTGTGATAGTGTTTAACCCTTATTTTACGGAGAAGAAAACAAATCAGGTAAAATTATTTTCTGAAGGCTACCCAGTGGGTAAAAGGATGGTCAATCAGATCACCCAGGTTCCAAATCAATTTGTTATTGACAGTTTGTGCTAATCCCAACACATTGTCAAGAAGTTATGCAGTCACCAAATACATTTTTTAAAACTCTAATTCACTTCATTGTTTCAAGAACAATATGTAGTTAGTATAAGGAGTAAAAACCACTTAAACAGAGGGAAAAAATTAACATAATCTGAAATCCACCATCCAGAGATAGCCAGTTCATGTTTGAGTGAGCATTCCATTAAACATTTCTCTTTGCATAGATACAGAAATGTGCACAAAATTTTATATAAATGGAATAATATCTAACATACTGTTCTAAAATCTGTTTTATTTTTCACTCAGCAATATGTCATGGGCATCTTTCCATGTCGATAAATATAGATTTGCATCATCATTTTTAATTGCAGCATAATTAGAAGTCACATTATTTTAGAGAGGGGGAAAATGTCAGAGGCTGTCTACTCCAAACTCCCGTCCAGTGTAGAAACACTCTATTTAACTGCCCTGGCTGAAAATCATGCAGATTTTGCCTCATATTGTCATTCAAAGATGATGGTTCTAATGGTAAGGGAATTAAGCCAAACTTCCTCTCTCTGTATCTTTCATATGCTAAAATATATGTCTATATTATTAAACTCAGCTATTATTATTACAGCTTTTTCCCTTCTCAATCAAGTCTTCCCCAAGCTAAATATCCCTAAATTTACCTTTTTCCCTTATGAGTTAGAATTTCTAAACCTTTACCAATCCGGATACTCTTCCCCAGATAACTTTACTGAGTCAATGAACTGAATACAGTTCTTCATTTGTGGCATGACCATCATTGAATATAGTGAGGTTTTCCAGTCTAGTGATTCAGGTACTTCCCCTCTCCCAGTCCAGTCTAATACTGAATGTTTAGAAAGATGAACAAATGAATGAAAGTTATGTAAAATTGAAATCAGTCGTATGGATGTGCATGGAATTTTGTTTCATGAGGCCTTCAGAGAATGCACAAAAACTCATCTTTTTCATAAATTATAAAGACATGTAAAAACACTAAGGTGGAACAAAGGACATTTGAGTGTGCTTACTTATTAAAAAAATCAATGCTCTGAAGTAAAGGAAAAACTACAGGTACTATGGAAACCTCCATGGAATTTGACCAGAAGGCATTCAATGCCACCTTACCCAACATTTTTATTATTTCACATGGTTAGCTGTAGGCCCAAATGTTTGTAAAATCTTTCCCAGTGGCATATGGCAAGGAAGAGGGAAGACTGTGTTTCCTGGAACAAGTACAAAATAGTGCTGCCAGCAAGTTAATATAACCATGAAAGCTTTCATTGAGCACTTGATCAGGTAGCTTATAGGGAGGAGGATGGGCAAAACTTGAGTGACTGTGCTTCAAAGTCAGGGGCCACTTTCCCTTCTCAGAATTAATATGACAACTTGCTGTTGAGTTTTGTTATCTTCAAGACAGCTGAGAGTCTGGGTTGAGTAATTAAAATGCTAATTGGAAATTCAACATTCATCAGAGAAAATCGCCATGAGTCAATTTTCTTTTCTTTCTCTCTCTCTTTTTTTCCTTCTAAGTGTTTTCTCTGGTAATGGCAGATGTTGAGGTTGTGAATTTATTGTGTAGTCTAGATGTAGAGAAATCTTCTATGTAAGCTGAATTTCTCTCCTGTATTTTTGTTGATTGTCTACTTAAATTAACCTTCCCTAATGAGACGGAGATTCGTTGGCTATGTCTGTAATTTACTGTCTGTGAAATTAGTTAGTCTGGATAATTCATCCCATGGGTGACAAGGGTGAGATGGCAGAGTGAAGCACCAGGTAAGAATGGAGAACATAAAGAATGGCTCTTGTACCATTGCATCCACATTCTGCATTGGGGAGGTATAAGGAGAATACATCTGATAAGCTCGGCCTCTAGGTAACCTGATTTATCACCAGCCCACCTTCATGCCTAGAATGTTCCCTTGGGAGCTTAGCTGGGTTAGACCTGCCACTTAGATCATGAAACCACCAGATGTCAGTATTGGTGCACAGTAGCTATAATAAAACTTACTTCTTGGCCAAATCATATAAAACCTAGCTTTGAGAAAGACCTAAACAAGGAGTGAGAAAGAAAGTAGAATATTTGAGTTATTACCTTTTTTTTTTTTTTTTTTTTTTTTTTTTTTTTTTTTTTTTGCTGAGTACGAACTTACTCTAGAAGAACATCATCTTGAGACAATGGGATTGCATTATTACTGACTTCCCATGTTTTGTTCTGATGAATTCTAAATAGATATTCCTTAAGGTGTGAGAAGATAGGGATAAAATTTGTTAAGTAAATGCATTTGTTAAATGCTACCTTTAATTATATATATCCTACAGGGAATCTTAGAATTTATAATATATTCTCTTCTAGCAAGCCTTGAAGATAGGATAAAGGTATGAATTGCTCTCAACATTAGCTGGCCATGTTATTAAAAAATAATTTCCTAATAATATTCTTCATAAATATTGACTAGTGGAATCTTCTTGTATGGCAAATGATGACCTCAGAATACAAAATGGTTATGTGATCAACTGACAAGCTCAATATTGCCTTCAGTTTAATGAAAGAGTTTTTTATCCAATTCCTCCAACTATCAAAAAGCTAAGACCACAAACAGTAATGGGAGCTGGGTTAAAATAAATTTCTGGGGCTACTGAAGGAAGGACTGACACTATGTTGGTCAACTTTGTTTTGTCTAGCTTGGAATGTAGGAAGAAATGTTGTGAGCATTGCCAGAAAATGCTGCAAGGTGAACTAACAACCCTCAGATGCCTACGGTAAAGATTATGGGAGAGACATAGGATAGGATTTCTAAGGCTCAGAAAGAGAACCTGGAGGATCTTCTTTGGGAAATTAGGACGTTCAGTAACACCATCTTTATCTAGTTGTAGAAAGCTACATGCATACCCAGGGCAACATGCTGCTCAAAGACCTAGGAAGACCCTAAGATTTCACCTTAGATAGAACCTTAGGCGAAGAGGGAGTACCTCAGCAGAGTCAGTCAGCAAAGAATGAGAAAGGTATTTGGTTTTACTTTTTGTGTGTGCTTCTTTTTGTTGTTGATATTTTTAAGATTCTGGTTTTTAAGATAATTCCTGTCACATTATTAGCTGAGCATGAACTAAAGGAACAGAAATGTCAATGACCACACATGACAAGGAATACAGTTTTTGCAAAAGTAGTTTGGAAAACTCACTAAGTAATGTGTTCCTACAGCATTTTCATTCACAATGAAAATGAAAAAGAAAAACAGAAAACTCAGAGAAAGGGTATTTTATTTCCATAGTAACTACATTAACTGTTCAGTTTTCAAAACAAAAATTAAAGGCATTAAGAACAAACACTGGACTCAGTGAAAGGAACAAACTAAACTAAGGAAGCCCAGACATAGGACTTACTATGCAAAGAAACAACTTTCATAAACATGCTCAAAGGTCTGAAGGGAAATGTAGACAAACAACTTTCAAAAATCAGGAAAATTATGTATAAAAAAGTAAAAATATTAATAAAGTAATATCAATCTACAGGGTATAGCAAAGGCAGTGCTCAGAGCTAAATGTATATTTAAAAATGCTTATGTTAAAAAAGATGACATATCTCAAAATCAGTCACCAAAATTAATAACTTGTAATAACTTGAGAAACTAGATAATAAGGAGCCAACTAAACCCAAAGAGAGAAGGAGGAAGAAAATAGTAAATATCAAAGCAAAGATAAAATAGAGAATAGAAAAAAATCAGTAAAACCAAATTTGTTTTTTTATAAAAGATCAACAAAATTGATGAATTTTTACCTAGAGTGACACAAAAAGAGAAAAGTAAATAATTGCAATTAGAAATAAAGAGTATTATTACCAACCTTACATAAATGGAAAATGTTAGAAAATACTATAAGCAATTGCATGCCAACAAATGAGATACTCTGGATGAAAAGGACAAATTCCTAGATATATGTAAACTAGAGGCCTGTTGCACGAAGAGATTCATGCAGCAGGCCTTCCCTTCCCTTGGCTGCTAGCACCGGTTTTCCTCTGGCACCCGGGACCCAGGCCTTCGCTCTGGCTGGGCTCTGGCCGGAGCCCCTGCTCCCCACCAGCTATAAGGCCTCACGGCTCCGCTGACCCCGGGGGCATGAGGCCTCGCGGCTCCACTGATCCCAGGGCTGTGAGGCCTCTCTGCTCACCAGCTTCTGGGCCATTTGGCTTCGCTCCACTGCTTGGAGCCTATATATGCAAATTAACCACCATCTTTGTTGGTGGTTAATCTGCATATTGCCCTGATTAGCCTATTGGAAGCATAGCAAAGGTACGGTCAATTACCCTTTTTGTCTTTTATTAAATAGGATGACTTAAATGTACTCAAGAAGAAATATAAGATTTCAACAGACTTATGACAACTAAAGAAATTTAATCTGTATTCAAAACCTTATCGATAAAGAAAAGTTCAAGACCAGATGGTTTTAATGACAAATTCTACCAAACATTTAAATAATACCCACTCTTCACAAACTTCCAAAAGCATACAAAAAGAAGAGGGAACAGTTCCTAATTCTATTATTATTGTAGAATTACTTGATACCAAAGCTAAATAAAGATATCAAATAAAAATACAAACCAATGTATCTTATTAATACATTGAAAACTAAATCCAACAGCTTACTAAAAAGATTATCCACTATGACCAAGCTGGATTTATTCCAAGAATGCAAAAGTACTTCAGTGTAGGAAAATAAATCAATATAATACATCACATTAACAGAAAAAAGAGTAAATAGTTTGATAGTCTTCTATAGTAAGATTCTAGATTATTTCTCTCTCAAATATGATGTACAAAAATACACTCAAGTGCCCAGGTGTTGTCTGAGGAGTCACAATAGAGCAGGTGTATAATTTTATCATTCTGAATCATATATATATATATACTCAGGTTAAAAATTTTTGAATAACAGAGAATAGATATAACTTTGAAGGGCAATAACCCTCCAGCCACTGAAGGGGTTCAAGTATCAATGTGACAACTAATTGGTAAGAATACTGTAGAGAAGAAATGTACCATCCTGAACTCATTGAAACTGCAATACCCTATAAGGCATTATTAGAGATTCTGGAAGTATTTTCAATATTCAAGAATGCACACACACACACACACACACACACACACTAGTAATGGAAATTCTTCATTTACTCAGCGCAAACAGGTTTTTTTAAAAATTTTCTGGACCTATAGGCCATCAAAAGTCATTATTAATGGAGAGAATTATAGGTAATAGTTCTGTTATGTAATTCAAGTGCCAGATTGAAAATCAGACAAAAAGAGTGACCAAGATTTTTTTCAAATGCTGAGTTTATGATTTAAGAAACAGAACTTATTGGGATGTTCAAAAATGTTTAAGGAAATATTTATTTTTTAACTTAATTTATTGAGATGACACTGGTTAACAAAATTATACAGGTTTCAGGTGCACAATTCTACAACACAGCATTGGTATACTGGATTGTGTATTCCCTATCCCAAGTCCAATCTCTGTCTGTCACTATTTATCCTCCCTATCTTGACCTCCACTTCCCCTCTCTCAACACAGCAACTCTCCCCAGGCAATCACCACACAGTTGTCCATGTCCATGAGTGCTTTTCCTTTTCCCCCCTTTTTCGCTCACTCCTTCTAACTCACTTACCCAGCTCCCCACCCCCTACAGCTGTCAGCCTGCTCTTTATCTGTGAGTCTGTCTCTATTTGCTTGTTAGTTCATTTTGTTAATTAGATTCCAGATGTGGTATTTGTCTTTCTCTGACTGGCTTATTTCACTTAGCATAATCCTCTCCAGGTCCATCTATGCTGTGACAAAGAATAAAATTTCCTTCTTTTTCATGAACAAGTAGTATTCCATTATGTAAATGTATTACAAGGTGGTGTTTTTTTGTGTGTTTTTTTAGCCAGAAAAAGTAATTCAAAAGAATATACCCAGCCCTATGTTCATTGCAGCATTACTGATAATAACCAAGATTTGGAAGCAGCCCAAGTGTCCATCAATAAATGCGTGGATATAAAAATAAGTAAAATTTTATTGACACACATGTAAGAGTTGTGCCTTATGTGAGACAAAGACATGAAATATAGATGATGTATTATTTAACCAAAACTAGTTTTATAATATATGCATGAAAAATGCTGTTGATGACGGTAATAATGGTGACAAACACAATTAAACATTTATTCTTTCCCATCTATGTATGTATAAAAGGCTAAGTGACCGACCGTATGTCTATCCAACTGTGTGACCCAGCAACCAGCCGGTACACATGACGCACACTGGCAATTTAAAAATAAACATTGACTCGTGCACGTGTGATATCTATCCCCATCTGACACTGGCCTCCCATTTAAATTTATTCCAAGACAGTTTCCAATGATGCCAGCATATGCAATGACTATTAATAAATCACAAGGACAAACTCTAGACAGAGTAGGAATATTCCTACCTGAACCTGTTTCTCTGATATTTATTATAGAGAAAGGGCAAATTGTGATATTAAAATATTTCTTCTCATTAATTTCCTTTCAATGTGCATGAATCCGTGCACTGGGCCACTAGTATATTATAATTAACATTTTGCTTATCTAATTAAATTTTAGTTTTATTTGAACTCTAAATATAGATTTTACTATTATTCTTTTTCTTAGAAATTAATAAAAATTATAACTTTAGGAGTTTTTTAATCATTTAACCCAGATAGAGGGACAAGTTTCAGAGTAGGGATTTGAACCTGGACACTCTGCTCCAAAATGTACATTCAAAAATATCATGTTGGCTACATTTCAAAAATCTCTAAAGATTTTTAGAGAAGAGATTTTGCAGTGTGAGCAGAGGACACTTAAGTAAGAGTGAAGAAGGCATTTTAAGCCATAAATACAACAATAATATAATAGCAACAAATCAGTTTTATATAACAGTTTAAATAAAGCTTGCAATCGATTTTCTCTTTCATTGTCTTGATGAATTATTATAATTATAAATAAGAAATTATGATTATTCCCATTTCGCAGATGGGGAAACAGATTAAGACAGATAAAGTAACTATCAATATTGATACTCAGTGGCAGAACCAAGACTTAAATTCATGGCTTTTTTTATTGTGCCACAATTCTTTTCATAAATGATATTATGAATATAAATTGATAAGACTGTGATAGAAACTTAATGTTATAATAGTCTCCTTTATCACTTCCTTCATTGCCACTGAACTCTGACCAACATAATGTTCAGAGATCTCATCTATAAAATGGGGGTAATAATTAAGTAGCATTCAATTCAAGGGGTTATTTTAATCAATTGCATAATGAATAAATAAGTCATCATATATTGAGCATATAGTAAGCATTTAATAAAGGTTAACTTTTATCATCACCATTAATCTATTTTCAAAGATGAAATCATAGCCAAGCATACAGGATTTAGGCAGTGACTAAGAAAATTCATGTTAATATTCCTTAGTCAAGGTTTGGCGAAAACAAAACAAAGCACAATGAAAATTGAATTTTTCTGGGCACACACTCAGATGGATATCAACACTTAGAACCTACTTACTGAATCAGAAAATCACTGACTTAGGGAATCAAGTATATCTTGGAATCAGACTCCCATACTCCTAAACTATTTAGTTATGCCTCTACTCAATTGCACTAAGAATCAACTTTTTGAATCACCAAGTTCCTGCTAAATATATCTGGTAAAAGTAAAAATAAAAGACCACCTTGTTTCTACTTGATCAGCAGTGTGCTGTCTTTTGATGATTCCAATTTCTGGATAGCCGTGAAAGTTAGAAAAGTCATGTATTCACTTAATCTAAAATATGTCATTTGAACCATCTCACCTTGACTTTAGTTAAATCTCTTGGGACTATATAAGAGAAGATTAATCCATTTTTAAATGATGAAAGAATGCATAAGGGACAAATGCCTACTCTCCTTTACCATACTTTTAACCTATTAATGTGGAATTATGTCTTTCAGAATTATGTGTTTTCTCCTTGTCTCTCCTTCATCACCACCCCAGCTTTTCTGTCTTCTTCTTTAAGCACTTGGGTCTTTAGTTAGCACATGCAGTTGTACATTATTAGAACACTAGGGGCCCAGGGCACAAATTCATGCATGGGTGGGGTCCCTCGGCCTGGCCAGCGATTGGGCCGATTGGAGCCATCTCACTTAGTCCCTATTGGGGCTGATCGGATCTACCTGGCCAGGGGGAGGGACCAGGGGAGGTTGGCTGTGGGAGCACACTGACCACCAGGGGAAAGCTCCTGCATTGAGGGTCTGCTCCCTGGTGGTCAGTGTCCGTGAAAGCTACTGGCTGGTCATCCTGTCATAGTGGTTGCTTAGGCTTTTATATACATAAATGAGGGAAGTTAGAAAATACCAAGTCAGCCCGGCTGGCATGGCTGAGTGGTTGAGCATCACTGATGTCTCTCTCTCTCTCCTCTCTCTCTCTCTCTCTCTCTCCCCCTTTCCTCTCTGAATCAATAAAATAATGTATTTAAAAATAGAAAATATCAAGTCATTCCTCCACATTGTATGGTTGAGGCTACTAAAGTTTAGAGAGGTCAAAATGTCAAATGGCTAGCTCAGCATGAAAACACACAGGTATAGACGCAAATATAGTAAATTTGGAATCCCATTATTTTAACTTTGATTTTATGTAATGGGATTACATTTGAACATATGTATAGTTTATATTTAGGAGGGACAGGATGGGAGAAACCCTACTTTGTGAACTTCATTCCCAGGTAATGCACAGATAATTTTTCATTTTATATCTGAAAAGATATGCATGGCGGAAGTGCCAATTTTTTTCTCCCTTGTTATTTTGTCCAGATACTTCTCACTTTCCATTCTATATTCAGGACATAATGCTACCTTGTGCCTTTGAAAGGATAAAGTTAAAGAATGCAGTGGAGCGGTGAGGCAGAGAGAGACTCTGGAGTCCCATAGAATGGCGTGTTCACGGGGGACCAGCAGAAAGATGTTGGGCAAGGAAAGAAGTGGTTCTTTTTAAAAAGAGAGATACTTTTTAAATTTTCTATCAGCTAGCTACCTAAGGAGCTTCACTCCAGGGGAAAATGGAGAACTCACTTATGGAAGTCGTTTCAACTTTATCACTATTCCCAGTGGAGGCAGATAGAGACGATTTCTAATGAAAATCAGTTTCTCACAATGGTTGAAGTTGTGAGAAACGGGATCATATCCTGCCTGTTGCACTGAAATATCTCAGAGACCTTGGGCAAGTTACCCTTCTTCTCTCTCTGTCATTTTTCTCTGCATGTTAAAACAGACTCTTACAAATGCCACAGTCAGTTTTAACATTCCCTGATTCTAGATTCCCTGAACGTTAATGTATGCGAAAAAAGCAAAGCCTGAAATGGTAAAATTTGATCTCTCCGTGTTCCGGCAAACTTTTGGAAAGAGTTCCAGATGTATTTGGGCCATGCCATTCTCCCAATTACCTGAGTGCAGAGATGCATGCTGTTGCCTTTAGTCACCAACTGACATTAATCATGTCAGCTCCCTTTTCTACAAGAATGACTGCTTTAATGGGAAACTCCAGCCACTGTCAACATGCCAGGAGGTGTGAAGAAGGAAGGGCAGATGAATGGGAGGGTGTCATTAAAAAGGAAATGATAGATGAGGAAATCAAGCTCCTGCATGATGAGGGGGGATGAAGTTGGTATGGAAGTTGGAGCATGGCTTCGAGTAGGCTGACCCATTGTCTCTGGAAAGTACTTAAAAATTCTCAGCAAAGCAGGAAATAGGTTCTTTTGTTCCCCTTATCTCCCTGCATACCACCCCATGCAGTGGAGGCAGCAAAGTATAATGGTTAAAAGTGCTGGCTATGCACCTGAATCTTGTCTTTGCTATTCTCTAACTGTATAACTCAATTTTCTTCATTGGACATAATATAGTGCCTATTTGATAGGATCATTGGGATGACTTAACAAGATAATGTTCATAAAGTGATTAACATAGGGCCTGGCAATATTAAGCTTTTATAAAGTAAGTTATCACCAACCTTTAATTTCATATTACTTACAGGTTTCACTTACATCATCTGATTTAATGTTCAAAGAACTCTCCGATGTATGGTAGGAATTATCGCCATGCTGCACATGAGGGAACCTCAGTTTAGAATCAGATAAATTCTGAAATTGGGACAAGAACAAAAGATTGTCTGTCTCACAGGTCAGCAAATGAGATTACACCTATGCTGAGCAGCAACAATGTGCCAGGCAGTCTGTTTTGTGTTTTAGAATAGACACTTCATAGTCAAGGCTGCTCAATGATATAGTCTTGTTTGTATGAAGGTAATTAAGGTTTAAAGAAAGCAAGTGATTTACCTAACAATGCACAGCTAGTAGGGACAGAACCAGGGATTGAATCAGATCCTGGGACACTGAGTCCAGTTTTCTTTCCATCTTAATCTGAGTGTTCTTGTAATCATGTTATTAGTCTATTACATAGTGTTTGGTGACAGTATGAACAACTCTAAAGAATACAGTAGATGAGGCCCTTACAGTTTCCATAATGCATCCAAATCACATGGCTAGTATCTCCAGCAGTGATGTTCAAAGGTAGTTTTCTCCAATATTATTTAAAGACCAAGAATTGGTTAAACAAGTTGGTCTATATCCAGTCAGACAAGACAGCATGACTGTAGCCTAATGGCATATAGCATAAGCTTTGAAAATAAATACACAAAACTGTGCGTGACATTTACCACTTACGTGTCTTGGTAAAAATTACCTTTTAAACTTAATTTTCTCATATGTGAAAGAAAAATGATACTGCCTCTCAGGGTCATCTTGAGGATTAATCGTGCACTTGGAGGTATCAGTGTTTATCACTAAAGGCAGCTTTAACAAAAAAACATGTTTTTACATTGTGGACTTCAACTTACTCAGAAAAACCTAATGTGTATGTCCTTATATCTTTACTAGAGGCCCAGTGCACAAATTTGTGCACAGGTGGGGTCCCTCAAGGTTGCCTGCGGGGATCAGGCCAAAACCCACAGTCCAACGCTGCCTGCAGCTCATACCTGCCACTTCCGCTCATCCTGGCCCCACTGCACCTGCCACGGACTCACACCCAATCAGTCCTGATCAGGAGAGGCTCACTCCATAGCAGCGCTCACTAGCTGTGAGCCCCACATCTGGCGCCCTCCTGAGGGGAGTGGCCTGCGGGATCGGGATGAAACTGGCTCTCTGACATGCCCCAAGGTGTCCTGGATTGTGAGAGGGCGCAAGCCAGGCCGAGGGACCCCACTGCATGATCTGGACTTGGGAGGGACTGCAGGAGGGCTCCAGGGTGTGTCCAGCCCATCTCTCTCAATCTTGATCAACCGGACCCCAGCAGCAAGCTAACCTACTGGTAGGAGCATCTGCCCCCTGATGGGCCGTGCACGTCATAGCTAGCAGTTGAGCTGCCTTAGTATATCATTAGCATATTATGCTTTGATTGGTTGAACAGTTGACTGGTCACCGGACGACCAGACACTTAGCATATTAGGCTTTTATTATATAGGATAGAAATGTTTCCTATACTGATGGTTATGATCAGTACTGAAATCAATAAGTACAAATCAATTCAATAAATACATGCTGTTCTTCTACACCAAGTAACATACTGGTTAGCATTGTCCTTACACTGTGGAGAAATTTCCATGTAAGTTTCATCTCAGACTGTACCTTTATAAATCTAAAGTAGACAGGCACAAAGCATGTGGTATACATAATGTTGAAACATAGCTTTTACCCCTATGTACCTTCAAAAGGCAAAATGTTAACCTTGGACATAAACTGTCCCAGGAGGTATATAATTTTGATGCAGTCTATGCATAAGCTAAATCTAAATAACTTTTAGATTTCTCTTAATACCAATTAGCACCCTCAATTAATTTTTTCTGAGTACTCCCTAAGTTGTGGGAATATGTGAACATAAGAATAGCTGCAGTGGCCCATTGGTCATGCTGTCTGACAGAATTTCTGCTGATGACAAGAATGTTCTCTGTGCTGCTCCATGAATACAGACTACAGTAGGTCCTTGGGTTACATTGGAGATCCTTTTCTACGGCGTGACGTAAAGCGATTTTCACTGTAAGTTGGAACACACCTACATAAGCACCTATGACACCCACATGGAGCACATACACAGCAGTAATGAAGTGAAACAATAAGAAAAAAATTAAAAGAAAGATAACAATTCCTGGCCTTTACTTGTGGTAAATAAATAATAAAACACATAAAGCATATATGTACATACGTCAAAATGACGGAACTTTTTTTTTATAAATACTGTAAATGGGAGATGGTGACGTAACCACAAAATGACATAGGTCGAGTCTGACATAACCTGAGGACTGTCTGTATATGACTGATCAAGAAAATTTCATATTTTATTTCATTGTCCTTAAGTTAAATTTAAATAGCCATGTGTGGCAAGTGGACATTGTACTGAGCAGCATAGATAGCAAGGAGAGGGCATTGTTCTCAGAGTCAGGTGATTGGATTCTAGACTTAACCACACAACTGTGTATATTAATTTCTATACCAGTGATGGCGAACCTATGACATGCGTGTCAGAGGTGACATGCGAACTCATTTTTTTTGGTTGATTTTTCTTTGTTAAATTGCATTTAAATATATAAAATAAATATCAAAAATATAAGTCTTTGTTTTACTGTGGTTGCAAATATCAAAAAATTTCTATATGTGACATGGCACCAGAGTTAAGTTAGGGTTTTTCAAAATGCTGACACGCTGAGCTCAAAAGGTTCGCCATCACTGGTCTAGAAAC
>NW_006298351.1:38287-65678 GCF_000327345.1 Myotis davidii
TAAATGAAAAGTTGACTCTGTTTTCTATTAGAGAAAGAACTAGCTATCTGCTTTACTCACGGTTCTATTCCCAGCAGTTAGAACAGTCCTTGGAACGTTGTAGGTGCTCAATAAACATTTGTTTAATGAATAAATGAAAGTAAACACCATATAGGAATACCTATGGGATGTAGTTAAAGTATTGTTTATAGAAAAGACTTAGTGTAATGCATTATTTGAAAAACATGAAGACCAAAATTAAATCAAGTAATCTTTCTTTCTTTCTTTTTTTCAAATCAAGGTTTTGAAACATTGATCAGCTGACTCCAGCATGCCCCCTACTGGGGATTGATCCCACAACCCCAGGCATATGCCCTGACCAGAAATGGAACCGTGACCTCCTGATTCATGGGTCGATGCTTAGCCACCGAGCCACACCAGCCAGGCACCCACTCTTGTTTTTTAAAGTATGAAAATGAAGGTTTGGCTATCAATGGACCTGTCTATCAATAGACAAATTATTGGATATGCAAGGACTAGAATCAGTCTTCATGTTCCCAAATAAGTGATTACCCATCTACCCACTCTTCTTAACTTCCCTCTGTAGAGTCCTTGAAGTCAGAGCTAATTCTGGTCACGATTGCTGAGTCTTCAGAGTTTGTTGTACACTTAGCATGGTTAATTAATCACAACTTTACACAATTAGATGGACCCAGATGACAAGATCGAGCTGACTGGACCCTCTGCCCAATGCTCGTCACTTCATCTCCTTACCTCTTATTGGCTCTGTGCTTCATTTTCCACTAGCAGTTATTCCCCGAAGTTTCTCTGCTCTGCAACCACCAAACCCTCTTTCCTGTCCATTTCAGCAACCCCAGTACAAAATATAAGTAATAAAAATTAAATTCACATTAAGAGGCCTAAATCCTCTTCTAGGTGTTATCTCATCTATGATGGTTACTGCAGGAAAAAAAAATAGAGCAAATTTTTTAAACCTTGGCACTATTTGGGGCTACATAATCCTTTTCTGAGTGGAGCTGTTCTTTGCTTTGTAGGATGTTTATCAGCATCCCCGGTGTCTATGAACCAGGTGATAACAGCACCTTCCTCTAGCTGGGACTATGCGAAATGTTCTAGATATTAGTTAACGCACCCTGCTGGGCAGAATCACCCCTGTTTGAGAACCACTCCTACAAGAACCTTCAGGCTTCATGTTTCCTAGTGCAAGAAAGACCTCTCCCTCCTTTCCCAAAGCTCTGTACTCCATTCTCTTCCTTCTACCTGTTTTCCCAATATATTTTAAAGAAATATGTGAGAATATGTTTTTAAGAAAACATCCTACATTCACTTGAAGTGCCCTTCAAGTTACCTTTCTCCATCTTGTCTTCTTCAGAGTTCAACCTTATTTTGAGTGTGTATATTTTCTTCTTCTACATGTCTCTATATCATATATATGTAAAACAATACATAGTATGCTTTGTACATTTTTATAAATGCTCTTAAATTACATATATATGTGTATATATATATATGTATATATCACACTGAAAAATGCTTGTTTTTCATTCAACATTAAATACTGAGTTCCCTCTTTTCTCATGATGCGTGCAAATCTAGGTTTCCTGGCTTTTTCCTGCCATGTTCCTTGTGCCATGACCTTCTTCTTCCATCCTTAAAGCCAGTGGCATCTCATCTGGCAGACTCCATTTCCATTGTCACATCTCTTTCTCTGATTCTCTTCTATCTTCCTCTTCCATTTATGAAAACTCTTGTGGTTACATTGGACCCACCCAGATAATCTATGGTCATTTCCCTATTTTAAGGTCAGCTGATTAGCAACCTTACTTCCATCTACAACTTTAATTCCCCTTTGCCATGTTACCTGACATGTTCATAGGTCCTGGGATTCATAAGTGAATATTGTTGGTGGGCCACTCTTCTGCCTATCATGGGATGTAGCCACAATTTTGAAGTCTAGCTTCGTAAATTAGCTCTGTCTTTAGAACTAATTTGGTTTTCTTTTAAGGCATATGAAATCTACATTATGTGCTATTTCCTTTGTCTGCTTTCACTGAACATGTTTTTGAGGTTTATCTCAGTTACCCACAGTTCGTTTTTTGCTCTTAATATTTCTTTATATAAGTACTAGAGGCCTGATGCACGAAATTCATACAAAAATAGGCCTTCCTTTCCCCCGCTGCCAGCGCTGGCTTCCCTCTGGCAACCGGGACCTGGGCTTCCCTCCGGTTGCCAGCAGACACCCAGGACCATCGCAGCCCTGGCTTCATCCGGAAGGTCATCCAGAAGGACATCTGGAAGGACGTCTGGGTCTAATTAGCATTTGCACTTTTATTATAGCTATCCCGCTTCATTTATCCACTCTGCTATGAGAGGGCCTTTGGGTTGTTTAGAGAGTTTGTCTTTTATGACTAAATCGGTAAACATTTTCGCACATTGTGAAGACACCTGCGCTCATTTGTTAGGGTACATAATGAAGAGTGTGGGTCCTTAGGTATAACGTAGACATTTCTGTTTAACTTTTTATACTTTTAGTATAGCTATCCCACTTCATTTATCCACTCTGCCATGAGAGGGCCTTTGGGTTGTTTAGAGAGTTTGTCTTTTATGACTAAATCGGTAAACATTTTCGCACATTGTGAAGACACCTGCGCTCATTTGTTAGGGTACATAATGAAGAGTGTGGGTCCTTAGGTATAACGTAGACATTTCTGTTTAACTTAAAGGAACTGCCATTTAGTTTTCTAAAGTGGTTTTACCATTTTACTCTTTCAGTATAAGAGAGTTCCAGTTATTCCTTATCATCCTAGCCCACACTTCATATTACCCGTCTTTTTCAAAGTAGTAATTATACTTGATAGGAGGTATCGTTCTGATTGTAAAGAGGCATCTCGTTATGGTTCAATTTGCATTTTCCTGAACGCTCATGATCAGGAGTGCCTTTTCATGTTTATTGCCTTTCACATAACTTCCTTTATGTAGTGCTCGCTTGAGTCATTTGTTTATTTTATAAATTGGATGTATAGTTTTATATTTTACTTGTGGAAGTTTGTTGTATAACTTAGATATAAATCCTTTGCCAGATATATGTATTGCAAATATTTACTTCCAGTATGTGATTTGTCTTTTGACTTTCTTAATGATGCTGTTTGAGAAGCAGAAGTTTTTAATCTTGAATAAGACCTTATTTCTTCTCTTTTTATTTTATGGTCAGAGCTTTTGAGTCCTATTTAAGATACTATTGTTTACCCAATATTAATTTTTTAAAAATTAGAAGCTTATGCCTTTCACAATTGGGCCTCCGATATATCTCAAATTAATTTTTACACATTATATGAAGTAGAGGCCAGGTTCATTTATTTCTCTATGGAGACACCTAATTGTTCCATTTTCTTTCTACCTTTCAAAAAAGACCACATTTTCCAAATTGAATTTCAGTGTGCCATATTTTTTAAAAAATCAAATGACCATATACTTGTGGGCAAAATAGTTGTTTACTGTATACTTCACAAAAAACATAATTGACCAATTTATTACATCAATTGCATTAGTCTTTCCCTTGTGGTTGGGTCCTGTTTCTAATCCTGGAATGATTAATAATTCTAATAAGTTGTTTTTCCCGTTAATAGTATGCATTCACACCCAATTATTTTATATTTAAGGAGATGGAGACATGACTTTGGGTTCCTTTCTGTCAGTCCTTTTCTACACATTTTAATGGATTTATTGTATACTTTCCTATTCTTATGGTATGAATTTCCTAAAAATAAAAAAGTGACAAATACTAACATTTACTGAATATTCATAGAACGTAAACACATGGCATTCACAGTGAACCAGGGCTCCCTCCAGCACAAGCTTATAATATAAATACACATACGTACTTAATAGTCATTGTCCCACTTGTTAAAACATTCCTAGAGTCACTCACCATTTTACAGATAAATGATCCATCGCTAAAGATAAAGTTACTTTCCTAAGATCACAGAGCGGTAAATGATGGTAAAATTGTGTTTCAAGCATTGCATCTTACGATTTTAAGTTTGGAAGGTGCGATATTGTCTATTTTCTTTAGCTCACTTTCAGTCACTCACACCATTCCAAGTGGTCAAGAGGTCTTTCAAAACTATACTCGAAAACCTGAGGGACATGTTGCTCATCTTCCCAAGTGAGAATGCACAAATTGGAAATTAAGAGTTTGATCTCTGGTCTAAGATAAGTAGGAAACTGGATCTGTTACAATTAGCTCTGAGTCATTGAGTAAGATACATAGCATCTCTGAATCTCAGTATTAGCTGTAATACCTATCTTACAGGATTATAATGAGGATCTAATGAAATAATGTCAACCTCCTATCTAGCAGAGATCTTGTCATGTAGTACATTCTAGCATATATTAGTATCATTGTTTTTTTCATATTTGGTCAGCTCTAACTTTAAAATCTTTATGAATTAAAATTCATAGGCTTCTATGCTTGTGGGACATGCAGAACACAGCATTGTCCTTCCTTAAATTATGGAACACCTGCCACTTGCTTCCTTTGAGATTTCTTGTACCCAGGCTTAACTTCCAAGTCCTTCAACTTTACTTCAGTTGTTATACTTTTAAGATTATTAGTTACTTGGAATGTGTGTTTTTTTCTAGAAGACCCTAAAAGTTAACAGCACAGGATAGGTAACCAGAGAATGTTGAATGAATGAATGAAGTCCCCATATCCTCTCAGACATTACCATTTATTATCATATCGTCTCTTAATTTAATTTTAAGAATACCATATCTTATTTATAGAATTATTGGATCATTCATAAGTATAGATAGATTATATAGAGAATATCTACCACTCTACTCTTTTAAATATTGTATAATATTTTTACATGTTCTAAATATATATATATATATCAGCTAATCAGAACCTCCAAAATATATTAGATATAGTTATTTTTATCTTAAAAGGAACTAATACTTCAAAATGCTAACTAGCTTAAGTGGGATCTAAACCCTGCTATATGTTCTATTTTATAGTTCAGCTTCTTAAACACACAACAATATTAACTCTAAGATGAATTGCTAGTGAGAAAGTAATTCTGTCATCTCTCTTCTGATTGTAATAGAGAATTGTTCTGTTCCCTTAGCTAATTTCTCAGTTTTTTTCTAGTATTCCTTTTCTCTTTTCATTTCTCTCTCCTGATATGTCCCTCTGCACTCTTGACAGGTTGTTATTAGAAACATTTCTGCATATTAACGTGAATTAACTTACCCCTACCTCATAAACCAATGTGTGAGTGACAGGTCCTTCAATACACCTGGACACATGAGATGCATCACACCTCTACCAGTCTATGTGGGTCTGTCATATTCCATCTCACTATAATTCCAGATCCTTCTTTTTCTTTCTCTAGAGGCTGAATATCACCTCAGCCAGCACTTTCAGGACTATTTGTGCCCCACCTCTGAAAATAAAAATCCTTGGCATAATCTCAAAGAGAATTCAAATGCATTATTACAATTTCTAGTTGTATAATGCTGGAATGAATCTTCAAAGGAGGCCGGCATCTGATGAGAAACAGTGGAGTGTGTTAGAAAGGGCACTGAGTCTGGAATTAGGAGGTCTTGATATGAATCCAAGTTTAGCCTTTCTGTCACTGTGGGATCCTGGGATCTATCACCTTTCTGATTCTCAGATTTCTTATCTCTGAAATTAAATCAAAGAATGAATAGGGTTAATGATGTGGAAGAATTCTGTTTTTTAAAAAATCATGCCAACCACCAATTGTCATAAGAGGTGCCAAAATCCATGAGAGGTGTCATGAGAGGTGGTATTTGGTTAGTCCATCATTTAATTTCTTAAATAGGGTTCTAGATGATTATTTTATTATTTAGTTTAGATTCATTCATTAATTTATTCATTAATTATATTTCATCAATTAATAAACTATAGAAATTAAAATTAGATAAAATCAATCATTCTCATATGTAAAAGTAATAAAGAGAAAAAATATAACTGAAGAAAAGATAGTATTTATAATTATAAGCATTGAAAAATATAAAAATTAATATAACAAGCAGAAACTCTAAAATAATACTGCTAGCCTATACTAGAGCCATGTTTTCCTTTGTGGCGGGGGGGATATATGCATAGAGATATCACTGAGTCCTTACTGTACAGTAAGATATGTGTAAGGATGAAACTCCAAACATCTCCAGCGGTTCTCAACCTGTGGGCCGCGACCATCGGAAAACACATATAGCATATCAGATATTTACATTATGATTCATAACCGTAGCAAAATTACAGTTATGAAGTAGCAACAAAAATAATTTTATAGTTGGGGGTCACCACAACATGAAGAACTGTATTAAAGGGTCGCAGTATTAGGAAGGTTGAGAACCACTGATTCTAGTCAAAGCATGATGGGTGCTGTAAGTTGAAGAGTTCCCAGGATGGACAGAAGGATGGGAGACATTCAAGTTCTAATCGGCCAGAATGAAGAATACAGTTAGTGGTCGCACTTAACTAGTCCTAGTGTAAGAAGTTACTTTATCCCTCATTTCAAAAATATTTTTTAGCCCAGCCAGCATGGCTCAGTGGTTGAGCATTGATCTATGAACCTGGAGGTCACAATTTGATTCTGGGTCAGATTACGTGTTGCCCGGGCTGTGGGCTCAGTCCCCAATAAGGGGCATGCAGGCAGCTGATCAATGATTCTTTCTCATCATTGATATTTCTGTCTCTCCCTCTCACTTCCTCTCTGAAATTAATAAAAATATTTTTTTCAAAAAAGAAAAGAAATTGTTTCAAAAGTGACCCCTCAAAAAGATCAATCTTTTCCACAAGGAGCTTAACTGCCTGGAAGAATAAAGTCCAATGCTTTAAACACACACACACACACACACACACAAAGAACTATGAAATCCAGGAAAAACTGTTGTTGTGTCAAGAAGTAAGGAATGTGACACAGAAGCTGAAGAAGGATCAGTAAATAGAAATAAATCCAGAGGTGAGTGAAATAATTAAATTACAAGACCAGGATTTCTACACAGGTATTATGAATCCACTCAGTGTGCTTGAGAACTAAAGGGACAATAGAGACAATATCGAAGGAACTGGAAGTTACAAAAAAAACAGCCAAATACTTCCAGAGATGAAAAAGAAAATGTCATAAACATTTAAACAAATAATACCTAATGAAAGTAATAACAGATTAAATATCATGGCAGAGAGTGGAGGGAGACAAAAAGGATTTTTAAAAAAGGAACTTGAATTCAAGGAAACCATCAAAACTTCAGCACAGAGTAAGAGAAAGGTACAGTTCCAAAGTGATCTGTTGGACTCCCTGCAGTCTGACATACAACCTTAAAATGAGAGAGAAAGGGGCAGAAAAAACATTTGGAGAAATAATGGCAGGTTTTCATCATTGTAGGAAAACTGTAAACAGACATAACCCAGATGCTCAAAAAACTCAAGAAGACTAAACACAAAGAAAACCACACTGAGACCTATCATAATCAAGTTCCGGAAAGCCAAAGATAAAGAGAAAATTCTTGAAGCCACCCAGAGGAAAAGATGCGTTATGTACAGAGGAACAAACACAGGCATGCTCACAGACTTCATGACTAAAGATTGCTTTCCAGACCACAAAGTACGATGCCTTTGAAGTGCTGAAGGAAATACGTATGTCAAGTGGGGAGTCAATACTGAGAAAAGACGTCCTCTACAAGGAAGGGTGAACTACTTTTTCAAACAAGGGAAGCTGAGAATCTTTTTCATCAGCTCACAGGCTCTAAAAGAAATATTCAAGATGGTTTGGGGCAGAAGGAAATGATATGACAAAAACACGGGTCCACATGCAAGAAGGACGCTTGTCAAAAATGGCAAATAAATGGGTAAATATTAAAAAGGAATCAATGGGGTTCTGTGTGATGGTCAATGTCCAGATGATTATAGTGATAAAAGTGGGAAAAAAATAACTATTTTAAGACACTAGGAAGCAGTCAAAAGCAGGAAGAAACTAGACAGGTTTTGTCTCTCAATAAAAGGAGGAAAAATCCTAAAAGCAGAAAACAATGAGGCATTATATATATTAAAAGAATAATAACAAGTAAGGCTGTTAATTCATCATACTGAAAGGAGGCTAAAAGATAATAGAATGACATTTTTGAAATTTTGAATGGAAAAACACACAAAAAAGTGCATGTCAAAACAAAGGCAAAATAAAGACATTTTCAGTTAAACCACACACACACAAACACACACACAGACACACACACACAAAAAAAACCACCACCATCCTTATAGCAGATACACTACATGAACTGCTGAAATTATTAATTTAAGGGATATGGTGCCATATGGTAGCTTGGATTTCAAATGAAGAGCATTAGAAATAATAAATATGTAAGTCAGTATAAAAGTGTGCCTTAATTTTTTTTAAAGTCAATTGAGTAAAGTGAAAATAGTGTATGACAATAATAATGAATAGAAATCATAAAGGAAAGTATACCACTATAAGGTTATTACATGTAAAGCTATGTATAATTAGTTCAGGTTAAACTGTTAAAAGTGAAAGAGCATATTATGATATCAAAATAAATCAATAAGAGTTATTTTATATACAGATCTGTGTATAAGTGGACCCATGCAGTTCACACCCATGTTGTTCAGGGATCACCTGTGTTTCTGATTTGAAGTTGAGGAACGCATATAGCCAGAGGGTCGACTGAAGTTATATGTGCATTTTTGAGTGCACGGTGGGTCTGTGTCCCTAACCTCTGCTATTGTTCAAGAGTCAACTCTGGATTTATAGGTAGATAGACAGAGAGATGATAGAAAAATAGATAGATGATAGATAGATAGATAGATAGATAGATAGATAGATAGATAGATAAATAGATAGATGATAGAAATGGGTGGTGGTGATGGCTCACACACAGCAGTGTGAGTGTACTGAATTGTTCACCTAAAAGTAGGATCTATAGGAATATAGAAAAAGTAAAAACAGGGTAAATTAGAATATAAATGGAAAGATAGTAGATTTAAACATTGTAATTTAATTTTATGTCAAATTTAATAAAGGAACTGAACACTCCAAACACAAAGGCCGCCGTTGTTAGACGGGAGATGGTTCAATGTTGTTAACAACAGACACATTCAAGAAATAAAGACATACAGGTTGAAAGACAATGGATTGAAATGATTAAATAATATGCACATGGAAGCTGGTGTGGCTATGTTTATATCAGAGCCAAATAAAAATTAAGACAAAAAGTTATTCCAGAGATAAAGTAGATCACTCTGCGATCTGGTGTTACTTAACCCAAAGTTGGAAATCTTGCCTTGTATGCAGTTACCAACAGAGACTCAAAGTGCATGATAAAAAATGTGATAGAAATATGGGGAAAATACACTAAAAGTTAATCATAATTGAAGAATATGGGCAATACTCTAAAACTTACTCATAGTTGAATATTTAAATATTTTTCTTTCAGTAATTAATATGAAAATTAGACATATTTCAGTAAAAATGAGGGGTGATTTGAACAGCATCCTGAGTGAATCTGACATGATTGGCACCGAAAGAGAATCGAATCCAATAACTACAGGACACATGCTCATCTCAAGTGCCCTTGGAACAGTCACTGACACACTCAATACCGAACCACCAAGGAAAATCTGTGGATTTCTAAGGACTGCAGCAATACAAGCTATGTTTCAAAGCTATAATGGTATTAAATCATAAGTTAAAAATAAGATATCTAGAAAATATACAAATATTTTCAAAGTAGGCAACTCATTACAAGACAAATAAAAAAATTTTTCAGTGAAATATTGACAAAAATACAACCTATAAAAATTGTGGGGCATAGCTAATATAGCCCTTAAAGGGACATTTATCCTTTTAAATACTATTTAATGGGTTTCAATAACAAAAGTATTTTTGTTCACTGAGGACATGATATTAAACAGAAAATTTTAAGGAATTTTTGAATAAGCTACCAGAACTAATAGATGAGTTAGGGAATTTTTCAGGATACAAATTTAATGTATACATGAGTACATTTCTAAATTCTAGCAACAAAACATTTGGGAAATGAATTTTAAAGTATTACTTATAATTAGCATCAAAATATAAAATAATTGGGATTAAATGTATTGAAAACGTGGAAGATCACTACATTGAAAAGAAAGCCATATTGCAGAGCGAAATTATGAGCAACCTAACAAATGAAGAGACATACCATGACCATTAATTTAAAGGTTTAATGTTTTGAAGGCATGCATTCTCCTTAAGCGGACCTATAGATTCAATGCCATATTAGTCTCATTTTCAGTAGCTTTTCATTATAGAAATTAACAAGTTCATTTTAAAATTTAGAAAGACAAAACAGCCAACAGAATCTTAGAAAATGCATTTGGAGGGTTTGTTGTGACTGATTTCATAATTTAGAATAAATCTACAATAATAAAGATGCTGCTTTATTATAACTAGTAAATATATTGATAGAGGAAAGAATATAGACATAAATCTGCACATATTTGCTACATTGATTTTTTTTGAAAGTCAGGATATCAGAGTCACTTAGGGAATTCAGTGGGGAAACATGGTTTCTTAAAAGAAAATGGCACTGGAACAATTTGGAAAAATAAAATGAGCCTTTACTCCTATCTTGTACCACACTAAAAATTTTTGAGATAAACCATAAATGTAAAAATAAGAACTATAATACTTCTAAAATAAAAGGAGAGCATCTTCCTGCTCTTGGGTAAGCAAATATGTCATGAACACAAAAAGCATTAATTATAAAAAAGATAAATCAAATTTTATTAAATTAAAAACCCTTTGGTCTTAAAACATTTTCAAGCTGTAAGTGCAAGCCACAAACTGGGAGAAAATGTTCACTTTATAGATAGAAGTTAAATATATAAAGAACTCCTTCATCTCAATATTAAACTATAAATAGCCAAATAAATAGGCACTGGAATTATAATTGACACTGGAATTAAAATTTTAAAAAAGTGAAAATACATCAAGCACACGTGCACTGTCATAGCATTATATACCTATTTAGGTGGATAAAATAAAAATGACTGAAACTACCAAATGTAGATAGCACTGTGGATTAATGGACTTCTCATGCATTGTAGGTAGAATATACCAGGGCTTCAACCACGTGGGAAAATAATTTTGCAGTTCCTTATAAAGTTAAATATACCCTTACCTAGTGGTTTCATTTCTTAGCATTTAACAAAGATAGATAAAAATGTTCATCTACAAAACTATATACAATATTCATAGATGTTTTGTTCATAAGAGCAAAAGATGCATAACAATCCAAATGCCTATTAGCAAAAATCATAAATGGTGACATATTCATACAATGAAATCGTTTGCAGCAATAAAACCGATCAAAGTAATGATGTACAACAGAAAAGGGGAAAACAATCTCATAAACATTTTGTGTTGAATTTAATTAAGTGTCGGATACAAAAGAATGTGTGCTGTATGATGCATATATGGTATAAAATTAAAGAGTAGGCAAGCTTTTCTATGGTGATAGTAATCAGCTCTGTGCATTGGGTGGGGAATGACTCCAAAGGAATATGAAGAACTTCTGGAGTGGTGGTAAGAAGGGAGGATATTTTTGTCAAAACTCATTTAATTGTACATTTGTTTATTTAACTTAACATTGCCACCAATTATAAAAAGGACAAAGGTTGTATGACTTATGGTTTTTTAAGAAAAAACACGCCAAGGGTCTATTTCCTGCAATTTTTTCTACAACCTCCTTTTTTTTCAGAAGAGGTCTAATAAATCCTGCCATAGTTATCAGAAGAGGACAATTCCACCCAGGAGAATCACTCCTGTTTCCCAGAACCCTGGTATTTCAGGAAACCAAATATTATGAATTCACCCTTAGGTATTATACTTGATGTGATTTTGGATACATTTGAATATACCAGCTATTTCATTTTGAGGAACAATGAATCTGAATGCAGGCATGATATTTAATGATAATTAGGATTTTTTTAAAAATTTACTGGATATGATCATGGTATTAAGGTTTTGTAGAAAAATGTTCATTTTTAGAAATGTATTCTAATTTTAGGTGTAAAATGGCATATTCCATTATATATATATATGGAATTAGAATTATTTACTTTATGCTTCTATGAATTTTGAAAGAAATTGGCCACCTAAGCATTTATCTAAGCATTTCAAAGACATTCATAATTAGTAGCACAGAATCTAGAGAGAAGATACCTTTTTTTAAAAAAAAGTGTTTTAAATTTTAGTTTGTTTTTTTACCTTATCTATAGAAAACCAGAGAGGAGAAAGTACAACCAGCATTCATATAACCATCATCCAGATTTGATAACTAACATTTTGTCATACTGAATTTGTATAATTTTTGCTTAAACGCTCAAGTATAATAAATATAGCATTATGCCATTTTACACCTAAAAAATTTAGAATACATTTCTAAAAATGAACATTTTTCTACAAAACCTTAATACCATGATCATATCTAGTAAATTTTTTAAAAAATCCTAATTATCATTATATACTATGCCTGCATTCAGATTCCTTCCACTCTGAAATCAATAAAAATATATATATATAAAAAGTCATTACTCTTATCTGTGCAAAATACAGAATTTTGATCAGCGTATTTAACAGGTCCTTGCAGATGAAACAACAATCACTATTCTAAATTAGGTTTATTTTATGCCACATATGCCAACATGAGGCTCAGAAAATCATTTCTCTCCAGACAATTTAATGCCACTGCCCTGGTTTTCTTTTTCATTACTTTCCCTGGGCTCCTGGGGAAGCATTTCTCTGGTTCCTGCTACAATGAGAGCTGTTTATCTCACCAGGGTTTCTGGGCCCCTCTGAAGGGTACAGCACATTCTCTTTTCTCCCTGAAGGTGTTTAATGGCCATGAGAATGTGTCGCCAGGCTGAGGCTGGGCAGTATTTTTATTCCTAATCAATGCTAAAACCAGGAAGCTTCAGCCCTCACTGCCATGTGTGCCCCTGTACTGACCATCCTCTTCAAAACCAGTGATCAGAAGCAGTAGCATTTTTCTGGAACAACCAAGGTATTAATGAGTCATGTTATTTTTAGTGTATTTAAAATGGCACCAGCCATGGGCTATTGGCAGATGGATACGAATTTGGATCTACTGTGAACTTCTCTGTAGCAGAAGTGATACTTTTGGTTTTTGCATCTCTCCCTGAATAATAAATCTTCAGACAGGGCATATGGCATATGGTGGTGGTCTGAGAATCATCATGTGGATTCCCAAGAGTAAACATGATTTGAGGGTGTCACAAGGCAGACACCACTCTGCATAGTGGAACATAGAATGTCTTAATAAGGTTCCCTGATGTTTAAATTTGGACCAAGATCATTCCATTAGTTAATGATGGTCCAAGATTCTACCCAGATCCTCCCAGAGGAGTTAAGCAAGCGCGGCGATTGAAAACTCTGATTTTGAAGTCAGAAAGACTTGGATCTGAATCCTGTTTTGGTCTCTAGTGACTTTATGAAAGTAGCTGTCCCTCTTTGAGTCCCAGGTTCCTCACATATAAAAGAGGGGATAATCATGTCTAATTGAGATAATGCATGAAAAATGCTTAGCATATTATCCAATATATTAATTTTATTAGAACCTAATAAATAATAATTATTATTAATATACATGTATTAATAATTACTAATAAACTAGAGGCCTGGTGCATGAAATTTGTGCATGGGGGTGGGGGTGAGTTGTCCCTCAGCCCAGCCTGCACCCTCTCCAATCCGGGACCCCTCAAGGGATGTCCGACTGCCGGTTTAAACTGGCAATGGAACATCCCTCTCACAATCTGGGACTGCTGGCTCCTAACCACTCACCTACCTGCCTGCCTGATTGCCCCTAACCACTCTGCCTGCCAGACTGATAGCCTCCTAATTGGTCCTCTGCCAGCCTGATTGATGCCTAACTGCTCCCCTGCAGGCGTGATCATCCCCAACTGCCTCCCATTCTGGCCTGATTGCCTCCAACTGACCTCCCCTGCTGGCCTGATTGCCCCCAACTACCTTCCCCTGTGGGACTGAAGGGACAGGGGACTCCAGCTGGATGAGGCAGGGCTGAAGGGACTGAGGCTGGATGAGGTTGGATGCTGCGGGGACTGGGTGAGGCAGGGCTGAAGGGACTGGGGGACTGAGGCTGGATGAGGTGGGGCTGACGGGACTGGGCACTGCCATCTTGTGGCTGTGGGCACCGCCATCTTGTGGCTGTGTGCACTGCCATCCTGTGAGGGTGTGGCAGTCAATTAGCATATTCCCTCTTTATTGGCTGTGGGTGCCACCCTCTTTGTGAGGGTGTGACTGCCAATTAGCATATTCCCTCTTTATTAAATAGGATAATGAATAGTAATTGTTCTAATACTATATAGTAATTATATATAATACATATGTAATAGTAATAATAATATATGTATTGAGTTCCATTTTGGTGACATTGAAGATATAAAAATGAATTATACATCCATCTTATGTTCATAGGACTATATTTTTACCAGAGAAATAAAGCTTGTGATATCTGCCTCCCAAAGTGGTGAAGGGTTAAATTAGATGAGGCATGTGAAACTCAGCACAGTAGCTGACAGCTGTTCCTATGACACACTGCTATGACACATGTGGGAAAATGTTAAACTCAAGAAGACATTCCAATAATGTGGCTTGGGACATCAGAGGGCAGATAGTAACTTACCACTTAAAGGATTAAGGGAGTGAGCAGAATCTGATAGCCCCAGTGGAGGAAGACATGGGGGGAAAACATTATATTTAAAGATGCAAGAATAAAGGGAATTAGCGTTGCAGTGACCAGCGACAGGAGTGTGTGGAGGAATTTTCATGGCAAATACAGGTAGCTCAAAGGACAGGGTCCCTCTAGACTTAAGAACATCTTTTTTACATGTATGAGTAAATATTTAAAGTTGAAAGAATTTTTCACTCTTCAATTATCAAATACAAGTTGAACAAGTTTATGGCCCACATTTTCAGATCAGAGGAAGAAACTAAGATTGGTGACTTGGAAGGCTTTGCCCAAGTTCACCAGACTCAAAAGTGACTGAGCCACAGTTGGCTTCCAGGGCAGTGGGATGCAGTGTGCTTCCTCACGCCAGGCTGCCTTCCTTGTGCTTGCTAACTAGAGATGACAGCCAGCAGTGCCCTTCATCTCCCTGTGATGGCGGGATACCAGTGCACGATGGTAGCTCCAACATGAAATACTCGCTGAGCCATGTGCTTTCTGTGTGAGGGCTGCCTGGAACTGCAGGCAATACAGAGAATGAAAACAGCAAATTGAAAACTATGCCCATGGTTCTTTCTATGAGTTTGCAAAAGTCATCTACACATGGAGAGAGAATAATATGTTTTCTGCTGTGTGAGGAGCCTGAGCACCAAGTGGCAGAGACTGCATTGCACTTTGAAATCAACTTGAATTTGAATTTGGGGTCAACTCTTCTATTTTTCATGCTTAAAGGTAACCTGTAGATACACATCTATATAATGGGGTTTTTTTTGCATTTTATCTTTACGGGGACCTTAGTTTCTCCCTTACTACATAAGATTGAATTGCATGTTCTTTATTAAAGACCCTTCCTTTTGTGCTGTTTGCATTCTAAGTCTTTATTCTGAAGATATAGTTAAATTTTATAACCTGAGATCCTATATTTATAATGACTGTGTGGAGATCTCTTTGCCTTTTGAAACATTGGTTCAAAATAGCATGTCACCGGTTTGGCTCAGTGGATGGAGCGTTGACCTGCGGACTGAGGGGTCCTGGGTTCGATTCCGGTCAGGGGCATGTACCTTGGTTGCGATGCATTGATGTTTCTCTCTCATCCATGTTTCTGACTCTCTATGCCTCTCCCTTCCTCTCTGTGAAAAATCAATAAAAGTATATTTAAAAAAAAATAGCATGTCATATACCATGGAAATACCAAATCCTTGCCAGGTTTTCTGCAAGTTCCTAAGGAGGGTGGAGTATGCCACAGGCAAGAGTTTTGTTCTCATGGGTATTAGGATTCTGAGTAAGTCTATGGCTTGCCCTTCCCCTCTCCCCGGCTCCCGCTGCATTTGGGGTTTCTGGGCCATCCTGAATTGCTGCAGATCAAAAGCAATACAGCAGCGTTTTTTCAAAACTCCCCACCAAAGGTGATGGCCCAAGGTGTTTATTTCCCAACATTTCAATTTCTCCTGCTTAAGAGTTTAGTCACCTCTTGCATTTCCCTTTCATTCTGAAGGCCCATGTCTTTGGGGCCTCACTTTCACCCCAAGAATTTGCCAGGCATAGTTCTTTTTTTTTTAAAGTCCCCTCCCTAAGGGAAATTCTGCAGCAAATATTAAAGATTTTCCTTCACCACAAATCCATTTGGTATTTAACAAGAAGCATGGGCCCTGACAGCTGGGCCCAGATAAAACTTTCTGTGAACATTTTCCATGTCATTAAGTGTTCTTCCACAACATCATTTTTAATGGCCATGGAGCATTTGAACATATGCATGCCCTATAATTTATTTAACTGATCCTTGATCGCTGGACAATTAAGTGGGTTTGCAAAACTCATGCAATTTCAGGATTTCACCATTTCTAAAACCACTTGCCAATAGAATAGGAGGAAAAAAATACCACTTCAGTGTTGATTTATTTATATGGTGTGTGGTTTTGTTTTGTGTTTTGGTTCACCAGTAAATGTACACACTTTTCTCATTAATTGATCATTGACATTTTATTCCTCCATCTCATCAGACAATCTAGTTGGCTCTGATTCCAAAATATGTACTAAATCTCTCCACTTCTCTCCTGCTTTATGGCTATCTGCCTAATCTGAACCATGTGCACTGCTGAAATCACCCACTAGTTGGACCACCGAATCCACACTTGTCATCATGAAAAAACAAACTAGATAATGCCCTCTCCTGCTCGTACAGTGGGCCTTCTCATTCCTCTTATAGCACAGTCTCACAGCCTTCAGAGTTCTACGTGACCTGGCCCCTGCCTAACTCCCTCACCTTTGGCCTTGTCATGTATTGCTCTGCCCCTTCATTCACTATCCTGTGGCCACATCAGCTGTCTTTCTGGGGTTTTTTGTTTGTTATAATTCAGGCTCATTGCTGCTTCAGTGCCTTTAGTACTTGATTTCTTCTCTGTTGATCTGGACTCCACTTCCCACCCCCACTTCCAGACCTGCATCAGGCTGGCTCCCTTTGGAATCCATCCTCAAGTACCAGCTTCTCACAGAGAAATTTCTCTGCACACTACAACAGAATTAGCCTTTTCTGCCGCCTGGGAGCTGGAGCCGCATGGACCAAGATGCTAACATATTCACGCTCCTTTATGGTTTCTTACTTTGTTGAGCAAGGCAGGGGGGAGGAGTGATGTAAGATTGGACTGGACACCTAGTCAGAAGGCCAGATAATATAGGGCATTATCAATCAGCTAAGTATCTTGTATTTTATTCTTTAGGAGTCTAGGTAGGGTTTTTTAGAGCTCTGTATCGTTTTATTCAACCATCATTTATTCATTTATCAATCATTTATTTAAGGTCTGCTATCTACCAGACATTGATAGATATTCGGGAAGCAGAATTATCTTTGCCTTTAAGGGGATTGCAGTTATAATTGAGAACCCAAAATGCTCAGTATCCCCAGAGCACATGTAAAATCCTGAACCATGAGTTCTCCCAATTCCCAGTAGACTATGATCCATTAAGGAGATGTCTCTTAAATGAAACAGTTAAGATGCATCAGATTCTTATGCCCTCAAGTCTCTTAACCTAAGGAGTTCTACTCCTTTCACATACTAATAACTTCCCTTGCTATCCTTTCGCTAGAGGCTGTAAATGAACATGCGAAAGCCCTTGGCTTAAAGACCTAGATAAAAATTCCACCCAAACATCCCATGGATACAAACTTCAAGTCTTACTTACCCAAAGCCTTCTTCCACCTCCAGCCAGTGGTAGAAAGAGGTGAGGAATTAATGAGGGGTGTGCTGTCAGGCTTCATGTCTTTCCCTCTGATAGGAGAAGACACCTTGCACATCAATGAGCATGCTGTCTTATTGACTGTATTTCTACTCTGGGTGTCCTAGAGATGGAAGGTGTCAGTTCTCATCTCTTTGATCCATCACTGCAGCACGTTTGAGAGGAGATACGGGGCCTCTTCATGTTTCTTTCCCATCTCTTTTAATTATATTCAACAGAGAGAGACAAGACTTACCTCCCCATAAGCAAGATGCTTTCACCACTATGAAACTATTTGCCTGCTCTTCTGGTTTGGGGGCAAAGCTCAGTTCTGTCATTTTTGACCCATCAAGGTTAAAGAGAATGTTTTTCTTTCTTCCTTTTTCTCTTCTTCTTTTCAATCGATAGTGGAACAGTACAACTTAGAAAATGTATACATGCGGCCTCAACTGCTTGCCACTGGCTATGTTGGATACCCTCTAGAGCAGTGATTCCCAATCATTTTTTGGCCATGCCCGACCTAAGCATCTCTAAAATTCTGATGCTCCCCATGACATATAATTCTTATTACTCCAAAAGTGAACTCCTATTCACATGGAGGAAACCGAAAAGGTCACTCACTTGGTCTAAACAGGCTTCCAAAGAACATAGCATCCATGAAAGAGAAAAACAAAAGAACAAAAGGACAGTTGAAGTACTGAGGAAGAAATCACTAAGAAATAGTTAAAAAATAATAATAAAATGAAGTGATATGAAAAAATAGCAAATAAAGTTTCAAAACATATAACAGAGAACTGAAATGCTTAAATATATCACCATATATATTTATATACTATATATGAGGCCCCTAGAACCATAAGAAATGCAAAAAATTCACTGTTAATAACTCATTCTCGAATTGCCCCCCTTAAAAATCAAATTGTCCCAGGTTGGGAACCACTGCTCTGGAGTTAATATATTTAGGAACCCTCATCCTTTATTGAATATACTCTTTACGTAAGCACATATTCTACAGCAGGTGCCCTTAATGATTTTTATGCCATGAACATTTTTGACCTTCTAGTGAACCCAGTGGAGTACTTCGGCAGCCAATTACAGAATGGGACCCTACGCAGAGGAAGAGGAGAAGGACTGTTAATATAAGGGGCTACCCCTTTGAATTGAGGTAGAGAGAAAGGGAAGATTTTAATATCAGGATATGCTTGGGCCCCAGAGATCAAACCCAATCTGCACTCAACTGACCTGTTCTACTTTATCTGCACTAGCTGCCTGGGCATATCCTAGGCAAATTCTGGCAATCTCTTCAAATGACTAATGCTGGTCATTAGAGTCACTTCCCAGCTCCTGGTGATTTTTCTCTTCTGTGAGAATCAGAGGCATCAGCTGTCATATCTGTGTTAGGTGATTCTGCTCCTCTGGCCACAGATAGTTCCTCCAGTTACCTGAGCCACATGGACCGAACAGAGCCATTCCCCAGCAGAATGTGAGCTGGAAGGAGAGGACAAAGAGTCGGTTCTTTTCAGGTAGTGAGAGGAAGAACATAGGCTTGGGAGCTGCTGCTGGCTGTTTCCTGCCCAGTAGAGGACGGAAATGAATATTCAAAAGAATATGTAAAGCAGATATACAGAGAGAACAGTAAACACTGTGGTGGGGATCAGCTCCTGATTGCAGTCGTCATAGTGGCCCTCTGCACTCTAAGCTCTCCCTAGTCTTGGGCACCACCTCTCTCATTCTGACTGCTGCCCCCTTTCTGTTGTAGCTCCTGCAAGTTGGGCTTGATCTCTGGGGCCCAAGGATATCCTGGTACTAAAATCTTCCCTTTCTCCATACCTCCATTCAAAGGGATAGCCCCTTAAAATAACTGTTCTCCTCCTCCTATGCTTAGTGACTCAGTCTGTCCTAACAGCTTAAACGAACAGCAAAAGCCTTCCTGCTCTTCCCTCGCATTGATAATCTGAACCACACAAATGGACAGACTTAGCATCCTGTTCTGTATCTAGCACTGACTCATTATTGCCTCCAATTCAAGTAATGGTATTTTTAGGCATTACTTAACGGTACCATTTCATACCTGGGAAAGACATTAGAGATTTCTATTTCAACCCCCTCATTGGTAAAGAAGGAGAAAATGGCCCTAAGACAGAAGTGACTTCCCTAAAGTCATGTAACATTTCTCAAAGTGAGTTCTACTTGGGCACGGCAGCATCAACAAATAAAAAGGTGCTCCTGGGGAAACCAGTTACAGAGAGGTGTGGCTTGTACATCTTCTAACAAATTGTTTTCTACATAAGCGCCATTTCTGAGAAATCCTTCAGAAAAGGAAAAGCAGTTTAAATGGTTTCAACCACAAGTATAGAAATCTTATTCCACCAAACACCTATTGGTTTGCAGTTGAACTAGTGTTCATGCATTTTTCAATAATACTACACAATTACATGGTTAGAAGTCTCTCTTTCAAACACACACATACACACATGCACACCCCACATCATACAAAAATATACATGCATACAGATATACAGTAACATAGAGGCAGTCATCCAAAGTTTTGCAATGATTAGGAAATAAAAGAATGAGTTTTTTAACCCTGAGTTTTTCTAATTTTTTTTGTTAATACTGATTGAAATTGAAACTGTGGATTTCTAGGTACTTGGTTCTGCCACAGATTTGATATAGTTTCATTGACAAGTCACTTAACATCACAGAGCCTCCAATCCTATTGTTAGATTGGATTCAGTTATTTTCTATCACTTATTGAGATAGAAAATTTAGAGCTTTCTTTATTTTTTTCAGAATGTCTGTATAGCTTGGGATAACAGATGATATGGGAACAATTGGAAAACACTATAATTCTCACTATCCTTGATGATCCCCTCTCCTTCCCTCCTTTCCTTCTGTTCTTGCTGTCACTGGCCTGTGGGCAGATGGGATCCAAGCCCCCTCAATGTACCTGCTCTTAGCTGTGGAATAGAGAAGTCACTTCATATCCAGCAGATAAATAGTCCAGAAGCACAAAGGGATTCGATTTAAGGTCTGCATTCTATGCATTCTCATTCTTCTTTACAGTTAGGATAACCTCCAGTCCAGATGGGAAAGCCATCACATTCTTTCCAAGGGACAACTTCGCTCTTTCCAGGGCCTTTTGGCTGGATTAATAAAGAGTGCTGACGGCCCTTATCAGTTTGGGTTCAGTACATGGGAAACATGCAATCCTGGATGTTAATGATGTCTACTCTAGAAATATCTAGAGAAGTTTTATCTTAATGCACAAAGTATTAAGGTGAGTACAATTACAATAAGGAAAAAATGCATCTTATATCAGTTCCTGTAAAAACATTCCTCTCATATTCCATTAAAGTATGATCTTTAGGTATAATCATGACAGGCAATATATATTGACCACCTCAGCCCATTCACTAGCCTTAAAAGCACACTGGCATTATCTTATGTGTTGCTCCATGGTAGCCCATATGACAGGTACTAGTATGAGTAACATGTTTACAGTAGAAAATTGAGAATTAGAGAGAATAAGTAAGAGCTAGTGCAGGGGTCCTCAAACTTTTTAAACAGGGGGCCAGTTCACTGTCCCTCAGACTGTTGGAGGGCCAGACTATAGTTTAAAAAAAAAACTATGAACAAATTCCTATGCACACTGCACATATCTTATTTTGAAGTAAAAAAAAACAAAAACAGGAACAAATACAATATTTGTATTTGCATGTGGCCTGCGGGCCATAGTTTGAGGACCCCTGAGTTAGTTGGTGGGAAAGTAAGAAAACCAATTGAAGCTGTAAGACTGCAAGTACTGTGCATGTAGCTCTGCATAGTCTGCCTCAATTATACTTAATCTTAATGTACTCACATTTGAGTGTATACATAAAGATATGTATTCAGTTATTTTATAATTTGGTTGATGCATAATTTGGCTCAGTCTAAGTTTTTGTTTGTGCAACATAGAGATGTTTTGCCAGAATGATCTTTATGAGCACTTACTGGAGAGTCAAGAAATTCAATCCAGGCATGATAGATGGTTCACAAAAAGACAGCAGTCATTTATCTTCCCACCCCTTTGCCAGGTGATTTTGCAGCAATTTCTATCAAGAAGTGGACTCTATTAGCTGCTCCTCTGGAAATTGAGCTAGCTTTGTTACTTTCTGTGGGCAATTAAAGTAGCAAAAATGAGATTGCTCCAGTTCTGAGCTTCCGCATCCAGAACCCTTGCACACATCCACTCTTCTTAGTCCACCTCTGCCCTATGAGCGACCTGGGCCATCTTGCAAGGTACCACTCATATGGCCCAGTCACCCTTGTGGCACTAGCCAACAGTCAGCCACTGTCAAACATGTACACAAGGCTCTAGACTTGTCTCTACCCACATTGAAAGCTGATCATAGACACATGAGCAAGCCCAGCTGAGATCACTCAAGCTTATTTAGATCCACAGAAACACCAAATTAATCCATAGACTCATTAGCAACATTAAATATTGGTTGATTGTTTTAAGCCATTAATTTTCTTAGAGTGGCTCATGATGCAATGATACGTTAAGTGAGACACCAAGAAAGCAATAGCAAAAGCATATTTTCTTCTGTATTTTATAATTCTTTTTCTTTTCCATCAATCATCTGGTAACTGGCTGATCTGAGTCTATATTTGAAAGAGACCAAGAAAGAAGTATTGATTTGAGGCTTTAAGTATGTTCTATTGTAATGAGTATAAGTTTAGTTTAAACTCAGCTAGAGAGAGCAGGACAAGTGGTGCCTTCTTTAGAATGAAGAACTTTGGTCATCTGGCATTAAGAAACACTTGGTGAATGTATCAAGACTTGGCTGTTCTGACGAAAACACTGCTCACCAATTCCATCCCTGGGTTTCTTCATCCTTGGTCCAGCTGTAACTTGGTTCATTTTGCTGCACATCTTGCACATTTCCTTGTGCCTATTTCTGTCCTCACCGATTTAGATCAATACAGCAACTTTTTTTAAAAAACTTACTTTCTATTTGACCTACTTTATTTCTTCCTAAATTCTTAGTTCTTAATTTTCCCTTTGACCTATCTTATCACTACTGCAATGCCTCAGTTTACCTTAGACAAAGTTCTAAGGATGCATCGCACCCACCTCTCACCACCTGCCAAGAATCTTTTCTTGTCCCATCTTTGTGTCATAAGACACCAAAAATGATAATGGGGAAGAAGTTGGCAGATACAACAGAGCTATAAATATATGAGCTAACTCATAAATCAATACTAATGATAAACTGTATTCAAGTGCCATTTAATTCTTTGTGATCATCAGTAAAGATATAAAACGTTCCTGCCAACACCCTCCTGTGGTTACCCTCTCAGCTCCTTCATATAGTTGTCTGTTTTCTGTTGTCATTCTGTTTATCATCTCGATGATGGTCTATTTAGTTTGAATCATCTCATTGTGGAAGCATTTTACTGCGGAATATCATTTAGAGGGTGGTAGAGAGGAGAGGTTACTCCTCTTCCTGCAACTAGTTAGAAAATTATACATCAAACACATGTGCTAAAGACGTTTAAACCCAGAGTGTCTTCCTGTTTTCTGCTATCAGTTAATCCTCCACTCACCAGGGAACATGTGGATTGTTCTGGTTGGAGTGGAAAAGGAAGCAGCCCACCCACTGACACCTACCCTGCGCCCTTCCTTTGCATTCTCCCCCATGTCCCTTCTCCCCAGCACCGTCTTTTCGGTTCATAATTAGACTCTCAACCCTCCAGGCCCCGTCAGCAAAGTGAGCTACTAAAAATACAGCCCTGCAGGAATACATTCAACTTCTATTTCTGTTATTTTTTTTAACGCCAGTTCCAGACGAACAAAGCAGTTAAACAAAGGAGAGAAAGTGCTGTGATTGCGAAGACGGAACGCGGTCACATACTTCTTTCATTTTAATTACACAAAGTTATCATTTAGCAGGAGCCCAAGGAGAGCTTTCACAGATCTCCCTTCTTTTGATATTTTCAATTCAAAGCCTCTTCCAATAGCCCTGAACATAAATATCTTCATTGTAATCCTGAATCCCACCCCCCACCCCATCTGGGTAGAGCCTGTGAGACAGGCACTGTGGCTTTTATGGTGTGGGGGAGGCTGGACATCACCGGACTGTTGTGCTAATGAGACCTACTTCTATCACTCCACTGACTGTCTTGTAGCATTTAAGATGGACCTTTGAAAAGTGGGTTAGTAAATGAGGGGGATAGGAGGAGGGCTATGTCTTGAACTCCCATGTATACTAAGATTTCTCAGTCTTAAGAAGTAGCTAAAGAAGCCAGAACACATATGTGAGTAGAAAAAAAACAAAAGTCTTGCTTGTGTGAAAACCTTAATCTGGATTTTTCTATGCCTCACCCACATGCTTGAAAATCTGTCTTGTAACAATGAATAAATGGTTCTTTTCCTTGGATAATATTAGATATTATTTACTTAATGTATATTATATATCACATGTACTGATAAAGAATCATATATTGAATAGCCTATTTAATCTGCATGAAATGAAGTTACTAGTGCCTATACACTATAGCAGGTCCTCTGTATATTTAGGCTCTAAATCCATGATTCAATCAGAGGCTAGAATATTCCCCCAAAAAAGTTATGTTGTCCCTGGCATGTACTATGTAGTTAGACCTATGATGGTTGTATGAGTACTAAACATATACAGACTTGTTTTCTTATCATTCCCTAAACAATACAGTATAACAACTATTTATGTAGCATTTATGTTAGGTATCATAAGTTATCTACAGATGATTTAAATTATATGGGAGTGTGTGTGCGGTAATTTTGCAAATACTACCCCATTTGATATAAGAGACTTGAGCATCTGTGGAGTTTGGTGTCCATGGGGAGTCCTAGAAGCAATGCCCTGTGGATACTGAGGGAAGACTGTGTATATGTTGGTTCCTGGGACATAGCTGGTGTTCAATAAACATTAGTTAATGAGTAAAGGGATAAACGAAGGAATGAACATGTGACTGGTTGAATGAAGTAGTATGTGAATATAATTTTCCATAGCAACCTGAAAGCAGCTTAGACATTTGCCCAGTGGGTTGAAGAGAGAGGATGCTTCCAAAGTCCAGGAACTGAGCAATAGCACTGCTAGTTTAGAAATGGGAAATCTAAATGCCCTGCTAGAAACAATGAACAGTTCATCTCCAGAAAATTGAAAGCCATTGGATATTTTTACCCAGTGAAGAAAAATGACCAAATAGGCATTTTTGGAGAGACCACTATGGTGATAGAGAAAGAACTGAAGGGAAGGTTAAAATAATCATAGCAAGGAAATAACTAGTTTATAAGATTTTATTTGGATTTCACTGAAATGAATTTACAAGACACAGATTATAGAAAAAACATATTTTGGAGGACATATGTTCTAATATTCCATTTGTTTTACATGGCCACCTAGAGTTATTAAATCAACCTGTGGTATGCATCAGTTGTTTCTATAAATGTAGCTCGGTGATGTTGGTCATGCCAATTAGCCTCATTTTGTCTCATCTCTATAATGGGTATGTTGGTTTCCATATGGCACAATGGTGAACATGAAAGTACAGTAACACTTAACAAAACTATTTGATAAGCCAGGAAGAGATGATTCTAGTTTATTATCAGTTTGATCACTATAATTAATACAAATGCCAGGATGGGTAATAAAAGTCGAGGAATGGCTAACCTTAGCACTGTTGTCCCAGAGCTCTGAGTTGGCCGTCTGCTGGAAAATGGAGGTCATCGTAGCATAAACTTCAAGTCTGAAAGAAATGAATTGAGATTGATTGACTATCCTTGATGCTAAACAGTGTGCAGTGTGTACTGAAAGATAAATAAATGGTCTCAACTGAGGCCCTTGATATCTGAAACCACCTTTAACTTCTTGCCCAAGGATTCCTCAACCTTTCATTTTTCGCCCACTTCGCCCCATTCCTGATTCCCATCCTGCCATGTTCCCAAACACATGAATAATGATGTAGGAACTCTTATAAGCATCTCTGTCACGTGGAATAAATGCTGAAAATAGGAGCCTAACTTAAAAGCATGTAAATATATATATTAAAATCGTGTGTGTGCACAGACACACACATATATGACAAAGTATGTGCCAACAGAAAATTCAGTGCCACAAATTGTTGACTGAGTCTCTCATCACATTCCATATCTCTGATAATTTCTTCAATCTGAAATGAAGGGATTTACTTTTGACCACTCCCTGGCACAGCAGGCTGAATCCCACCATCTACTCAGCCACACATTGATCAGGTTTATGCCAAACCTCCACAATTCATTCACACAGGCCTCTTTTTATTTATTGTTACATAGACCTCTTTTTATTTATTTTTACCTCTCAGTCCCTGGTGATAGTGGAGGATCCCTCAGCCCTTTCACGTCCTCGCTGGGACTTGTGCTCTCTTTCAGTCGCAAGAATGGTGGTATCTATCCATAAGCCTATAAAACGGATATTTGATTTGCTTGAGATGGAGACTCACTGAGCTAATTTTGTTATGATGAACCATCTACCATGAGCTTTGTACTCTTTTGACCACTCCCTGGCACAGCAGGCTGAATCCCACCATCTACTCAGCCACACATTGATCAGGTTATGCCAAACCTCCACAATTCATTCACACAGGCCTCTTTTTATTTATTGTTACATAGACCTCTTTTTATTTATTTTTACCTCTCAGTCCCTGGTGATAGTGGAGGATCCCTCAGCCCTTTCACGTCCTCGCTGGGACTTGTGCTCTCTTTCAGTCGCAAGAATGGTGGTATCTATCCATAAGCCTATAAAACGGATATTTGATTTGCTTGAGATGGAGACTCACTGAGCTAATTTTGTTATGATGAACCATCTACCATGAGCTTTGTACGTTTCGTGGTCCTGAAACACCAATGTAATCAGGTTTGTCAGTGAATAGAGTCTGTGGCCTTATTATTTTATTTATTTTTACCTCTCAGTCCCTGGTGATAGTGGAGGATCCCTTAGCCCTTTCACGTCCTCACTGGCACCTGTGCTCTCTTTCAGTCGCAAGAATGATGGTATCTATCCATAAGCCTATGAAACGGATATTTGATTTGCTTGAGATGGAGACTCACTGAGCTAATTTTGTTATGATGAACCATCTCCATCTACCATGAGCTTTGTACATTTTGTGGTCCTGCAACATAAATGTAATCCGGTTTGTCAGTGAATAGAGTCTGTGGCCTTATTAGCAGGTCATTTTTGGTACAAAAGAGAGTAAACTGAAGTTCCCCTAGGCAGGGATGGGTTCACTGACACAATTGTATGCCTACTCTACACACTAGTCACTGAGGAGGGAACATGAGAAAGAGATAATGGCCTTTTTTATCAACAAGCTCTCC